>NC_058086.1:29748714-30096051 GCF_014858855.1 Bufo gargarizans
GTGAACCACATGTCCAAAATTCACCCACATCCGTTCAGTAGTTTGGAAGATACAGTTACACTGAAAATATACAAGTTATACAGAAAATAGTCACTAATAAATGTGTCCCCTGTTTGGTAGTTTCAAACTACTGAATGATGTCTCTGTGCACCAAATACAGACAAGATAGCACCGTGTGGAAAAGTCAGAACAGTGTCTGTGAGCTAAAATGGCCGCTATCTATTGTTCTCACCATGTGCTTCATCCAAGCAAGTAAGGCAGAGGATGCAATCCAGGGACAGAGGGCTCCGTCCCAAGTGCCTTAAGACCCAATAACTTAAGGGACCACAATCCCAGGGCAGGAGGCTGGCAAACAGCCCCCTCCAAAACACCGTGGCGAGGTTGGTTTCGCCACACATCTCCCCCCCCCCCAGGGAAGACTAACCAGATACCTGACCTCACGCCGGTCGGTACCTGAGTTAGTCTGGCAGGCCACCCACAACCCAATACTGGACCTGCTGAATTTCGTAGCCTGTCTCTGTCCAGTGAATCCACCAAGATTATATTTGTAGCTGGTACTCCCGGTCTCTGAGTTGCTCCCTGGCTTGGAGTGGAGGTTGCTTTGTGGGCAGGGATCAGCGGTACTCTGCCCTGGTGCCAGCGTTACCACGGAAGAAGCCTGGTTGGAGTCTGGTTGTTGGAGGGGGAAACCGACTGTCTCCCCTTTGGCTAAACTGCCCTGTTGCTGGGGGACAGGAACAACTGTCCCTACCCCCTGTGCTGTAAGTGCAGAGACCACGGTCCCATCTGCACAGTTGTGGGGCTTACTGTCTCCCCCTGGTGCGTTAAGCTGCCGCTGGGGAGAGGGGGTAACGAGCTCCTCTCCCATACATACTTCCAGCCGCTGGGGAGGGCGACTGACCACCTCCGCTCCCAATACAGTGTCCTGCTGCTGGGGAAAGGAGACTGGGCTCTCTATTCCCTGTAGGACACTCTGCCGCTGGGGGACAGGACTGACTGTCTCTGCCCCCTGTAACTCTGCCTGCCGCTGGGGAATGGAGACTAGGCTCCCAATTCCCAAAAAATCATGCTGCTGCTGGGGGGCAGGAACAACTACCTCTGCCCCCTGTAACTCAGCCTGCCGCTGGGGAGGGAGGCCGCTGCTCTCCCCTTCCTGCACTTCACACTGCCGCTGGGGAATGGAGACTAGGCTCCCAATTCCCTGCAGGACCGGTGGAGAGACCTCGGTCCCATCTCCACCAGCCACCTGGGGTTCTTCCCAGTAAACATCAACAATATCCTCCCAGCTGAAGGGCTCTGGACCTGGGTCTGACTTCTTGCTGTCCTGCTGAGCCTTCCCAATGGAGTGGAAGAGATCTAGGTAGTCCTGCTCCAGTTCCCACTCCAGGGTTGCTAGGTGAGCCAGGTCTTGCTCTACCTCATGGGGGTCATCCCACTCATGCCTAGCCTCCCTCTCATAGAAAATGTCCTGAAGTCTGGACTGTGCAGGGCTCCCGAAGTCAGGCTCTGCAAAGGACTCCCATAACAAGCCAGGACCATCAAACTCCTCTCCCTCTGGCTTGTCATGCTCAGCTGTCCAGGGTATAAACTGTGCCACATACCACCAAAGCGCCTGGTAGGCATCCTCCAGCCATAGCTCCTGCCATACCCGGTGCTCTAGTTCCTTCACCCATTCCTCCAGGGGCTGCTCTCCCAGGAAGGACATCCGCAGGGCCACTTGCTTCTGCAACCGCTGCTCTTCACTGGGGAGACTCTCACCTCGCTGGTATTGTACATTATCCAGGGCCTGGTACCAGATGCCTTTCCTTAATGCATCCCGGCCATCCAGGTCCTCCTCCTCGTATAACACTGCTGGTTCCATCCTGGTGCTTTTAGGGTCGCTGTACTGGGACATGCGTTGCCCTTAAATTGTAAAATCCAAAGAAATGGTGTCTCCTGTAGCTGTCCTTCTGGCTGTAGGAACGATCCCGCTGCTTGCCACCAATGTAACGGCACCGTTTCAGCAGACAAGGGGTTAAAATCCGTTTAGGCGATATGCCCCTTTCCGAGAGACAGGCACAGCTACTGCAGAACACCAACCTCCCGAACTGGATACAAAATAGCATTCCAAACTGGAACCTCGCAAATAGCTGTCAGCAGGCGAACAGGAAAAGCGTATCCGTCAGCTTACACTCCTAGCAATCAGTCTCTAACAGCATACAGGGAATCCCCCCAATAACGAGACAAGGCTCCGTGTTGAGGGTCAAGCAGTGCTCTGATGTGCTGGCACACCCAGCCTGGTTTTTATTACAGTTTTGCAAATACAGAACAGATACAACATATCCCCACAATGCATCATGGTTTCCTCCCCTCTGTCCCGGAGACGACCGAAGACAATCCAATTATCTCTCAGGACAAAGGGGAGATCGCCAATACACATGTGGAGACAACAGCACAGACATCACCAGTTAAACACACAATGGCACCCCCACAGCAAACACAGACATTTAACATATCCCCAGATAGCTCAAGTCTGAGTGCATATCATTAGGTGACTGGCACTCAGACCACACGAATACAATAATATTAGCTATCTGGGTGCCCTCACATAACATACAATTTTATAAAACATATCACAGGAACCACAAAACATGCAATAACCCCATAACCAATATATCCTCGGAACCGGGGGATCTGGGTGAACCACATGTCCAAAATTCACCCACATCCGTTCAGTAGTTTGGAAGATACAGTTACACTGAAAATATACAAGTTATACAGAAAATAGTCACTAATAAATGTGTCCCCTGTTTGGTAGTTTCAAACTACTGAATGATGTCTCTGTGCACCAAATACAGGCAAGATAGCACCGTGTGGAAAAGTCAGAACAGTGTCTGTGAGCTAAAATGGCCGCTATCTATTGTTCTCACCATGTGCTTCATCCAAGCAAGTAAGGCAGAGGATGCAATCCAGGGACAGAGGGCTCCGTCCCAAGTGCCTTAAGACCCAATAACTTAAGGGACCACCATCCCAGGGCAGGAGGCTGGCAAACAGCCCCCTCCAAAACACCGTGGCGAGGTTGGTTTCGCCACAAGTATAAAACACTTGGAAAACCTCTTTAACAACTCAGCCGAGGAGTAGAGCAAATTGAATCTAAACAATTCGGATTTTACCCAAATTTTGTGAAAATTTGAGGTGGATCTGAAACCAGATTTTTGGTGCCTCGATTCAGGAGAGAGATATCATTTTAAAAAGATTAGAGACAAGAGAGAAATATCCTAGGAGACCTTAGAATGACATATACAAATTTTCAGGCAAATTGGAGCACAATCTGCCGACCAATCCTATTCGGGTCTACCCAAACCGAAGGTGTTCCAATTTGCTCAAATTAAACCAGAATCAAGTTTCGAGATATTCGCTTATCTCTACTGAAGAGACAACTGAAGTATTTTTATTAACAGTGGGTCAGTGGTTAGCACTGGTGCCTTACATGGATGGGGTCCTAGGTTTGAATTCAACCAAGGGCAACATCTGCATGGAGTTTGTATGTTCTCCTCATGTTTGTGTGGGTTTCCTCTGGGTACTCCGGTTTCCTCTCACACACCAAAGACATTTAGAGATAATTTAGATTGTGAGCCCCACTGAGGACAGGGAGTGGTGCAAATGTCTGTAAAGCGCTGAGGAATATGTTGGAGCTATATAAATAAGTAATAAAATAAAAAATGTATATATATATATATATCTATATCTATATCTATATATATATATATATATATATATATATATATATATGGAAATCCACCATTTTAGCAAGCTTTGGTTAGATGTTGAATAACCTAGAATTCCAGACTGCCTTCTATACAACATATACTATTTGCTGAGGGTATGAAATAAGAAATGTCCTAACAACCTTGTCTTCTCTGCTACTCTGTTTGGCTCAGTCCTTAATTCCCTCTCATAAGAATAATTATGTCTTGAAGCTCTGCATTACATGGGCAGATAAATGGAAGGTGTTGAGTAAAATTAAAGTGTTCAGCGCCAATTTTCTAAGCCAATATTTACACTCCTAAGGCGACTGTGTTACAACCTGCAGTCCTGCATCTCTCAAGTCAAGGCTGAGGACCACATTATCTGCTGACTCAGAGGAGAGCAATCCTGGTTATTTAAATACATAAAAAAAATCAATACAAATCTCCTTTATTAAACAGGTCTATACAATTTATACCGAGCTTACCGAAATATGGCTTGTAAAATTATCTGCTTACACCCGGTCATTGTAAATGGATCTGCAATTCCTGACCTTGTTATAGGGTTGCCCATAAAGTTGATGATATTTTACAACTATGAAAATCTATTTGCAAAGTGGATGCCCAGCATTAGAAAATGCCATTTGTGTTGAAATCCATAGTTTTTTACTTAAAGGGAACCTGTCTCCTGGATTTTGGGTATAGAGCTGAGGACATGGGTTGCTAGATGGCCACTAGAACATCCGCAATACCCAGTCCCCATAGCTCTGTGTGATTTTATTGTGTCAAAAAAACGATTTGATACATATGCAAATTAACCGGAGATGAGTCCTGTATGTGAGATGAGTCGGGGACAGGACTCATCTCAGGTTAATTTGCATATGTATCAAATCGTTTTTTTGACACAATAAAAGCACACAGAGCTATGGGGACTGGGTATTGCCAAAGTGCTAGCCGCCATCTAGCAACCCATGTCCTCAGCTCTATACACAAAATCCCGGTGACAGGTTCCCTTTAAAGGGAATGTGACGCCTTTATATGTTTTATTAATTAAAACCACATACTGATACATGTTCTTTTTTATTTACTTATTGTAGATTTATTTTATTCTACCGTAAATTTTTTATATATCACAATTATGGACATGGCTATTTTGCCTGAGCTGCTATCACCATTTCTAGATATGCTTGTAGCAGCCACATGGACCATAGGAACTTATAGTCTGGAGATGGCTCACTAACTTCTATGAGTGTTATGGGCATACTTTGTATTCTATGCAGAGGTCATTGTGCAAGTGAGCTGTGACCATGAACTATTGTGAATGCTGGATCCTGTGTTATCTATATATGTGTTTACTTTACTTGTAATCCTGTCTGTGCTAATAATGAGATGACTGCTGAAAAGTGGACACTACAGAATGGAAGTGTCAATGTGATATTAGGCTTAGTGCCCAAAGTGAAAATTGCAAGATTTCAGGATTTGTGTAAATATAAATAAAATATTTTTAAAAAGTAACCAAAAATAATTTTAAAAAATATATTTAAAGGGACACTTCCAGGGGTATGTTTTAAAAAAACGTAATATTCATCGAAATATTCATCTTTTTAATTTTAGCAGTACTATGCCATTGATAATTAAATACTAAATAATGTTTTATGCAGCATCAAGCACAAATAATAAGACCCCCTGTATAGACAAACAACCCATTATCAGTTTATGGCTGTATTACACCAACAGATTATCTGACAGATTTTCTGACCAATCATTAGTCAGATAATCTGTTGGTGTAATTCCGCTGCTGTGAGGGAAAGATGTTATCTGTGTGATAATAAAAGGTGTAGAATTGAGATATTAGTATGACGGCTCTTTTGTTCTCTTGAAAGGCCTAGATAAAGATGCCCACAGAAAATCATTGTGATGATATAACTGAGTCAATACATGGGACACTCTCTTGTCACAGTGATGGCCTGACTGAGAGAGTTAGGCAAGACTATCTACTGTTATAAAAGTCCACACATACAGGAAGTTAAAAAAAAATTGTACAGGAAGCAGAATACATGAAGTGACTTCAAATAATTATATCCAGAAAACCATCCACCAGCTTTTTTTGTAAAACAAATTACATAGAATAGTCACATTTAGGTTGTGATATAATATGTGTTTTAAAAAAATGACCATGTCCCTTTAACATAGAAAATTTGATTTGGCAATAGGTTAGCACTCCACCTGGCCAATGTAAGCCAGTGAACAGGTTTAGCATGTATGTTGGTAGCTCTAGTAGCATACATGCTAAATGTCCATCACAAACATGTTGCGAACCTCGGAATAGAGCCTATACTTAGCTAAATGCCTGAACAATAGCAATTGGGATGATGTGCAAGTATGCGTGTAATTTTTGGTAGGGAATAAGGCAGCCCTGTACTTTCACCTTCATCACTATCCCTACCTACTTGGATAATTTGTCCTAAATGATGGCCCCCAACTGGTTGAGGGTCCCTAACTTAACTAAGTGCAGGGACCTAAACAAAAAGAGGTACAAATACCGGCAGCCAAAGACCAAACCAGATATAATGTCAGAGCCAAAAAGGGTACTGTATAATCCCGGAGTCAAATAACAGGCAGGGTCAATATCAGGAAGTAATTTAAGATTCAGAAATATAATTGATAGTCAGAAGCAAGGTCAAAGTCAAAGCAGAAGTCAAGATCCAGAAGTTACAAAAAGTTAAAATGCTAGTGTGGCAATATTGACAAATCACAGGCCCCTTTTCCCATGAACTGCCTGTTTAAAACTCCCATGGACAGGTTTTACAAACCAATTGTAGTAAATCGCAAAACACCTCATTGAAAAGATGTCTTCTGCATGTCCCTCACTGCCCTCTCCCACAAGCCTACACTCCACTGGATGAAGCAGGATTGAGTCAGGTGTATCTCCAAAAGGTTTACTGAGTCTTAGCTCACTATGATGCATGCTCTTGGAAATTATAAGAAACATTTTTTAAGTTATATGTTGCACCATAAACTGAACCAGCCATGGTGATTACCCTGACACTATTTACTCTTGTACATCCTTTATTTCTTTGCAGGCAGAGGCTGCCCTCCAAAAATGTCTACTACTATCGGTGCCCAGATCATCGCAAAAACTATGTCATGTCTTTTGCTTTTTGCTTTGACCGAGAAGATGACGTTTATCAGTTTGCCTACTGTTACCCGTACACGTACACTCGTCTTCAGCATTACTTGGAAAACCTCGACAGGCTGAATCTAGACTATGTTCATCGAGAGCTCCTTGGCTTAAGTGTGGTGAGTACTCAAGGCAAATCGTTACTTTTTGGGTGTAATATGATTGTTAGATTCAATTTTGTAAGTAGCATAATATCAGACAGGCTAAAGTCTACCATACAGAGCAGTCTACCATACAGAGCAGATGATTGGAGATAGGTGCTTGAGAAGTGGGATTTTGACATGCCCAATCCTTTTGTTCTTTGAAGAGATACGCTACTGCTAGAGGTGCCTGACAGTGACCTTCTCCCATTTCCCCTTTGAGAATACATGAATGCTCACCTAGGCCAGTTATGCAAGTATACAGGGGGGCAGAAGAAAGTAGAAATTTTACATAAAGTCCTGCAGCCATGTTTCTTTATTCGAAATATCAAGAAATATCATTTAGTCAGTTTTTGGCTATGTTTAAAGGGTTTTCTCAGCAAAATTTTATTCTAAAAGAGTCACTGTACTTTTGCACAATTTAATTTAACAGAGAATGGCATAATGTATTTTTAAATCACTTCATTTAAAATATATGCCTGCATCCACTTGAAAAAAAACCCTGTAAAGTTATGGCCACTAGAGGTCTCACTTCCATCTAAGTTGCAGTTCACTGCCTGGTGTCCGGCCAGATCTTTCCTTAGTGTCAGAGACACAGAAGACAGCAGAGAGGAAGTGGGGGCTTGTCAGAGTTAAAAAGTATAAAATAAGTGGTGGTACCAGCGCTGGAGTGAAAAGGAAGAGTGAATGTGTATAGACTAGTTGAGCTATTAGAAGGTACCTGTTCTAGTGAGATGATAGCTCGATGTTTGGTGATTTGTCAGGCGAATATCTAGTCCATCGATGTTGCGGGATAACTTGTAGTGCTTCTTGCTCAACCTCAGAGCGCGTGCGCCGCTCTGGCCGGTAGCTGACGTGCGCGCAAAGGAGCTAGTTTGTATGGGATTCCTGAGCGTGGAGTGTGATGTCACAGCGGTCCTACGGTAAGTTCCAGAGACCAAAAAGCGATCCTATGTGTTTCGAAGCCTACGGGCTTCTTCGTCAGGGATAATTGCCATGTTTGTTCCCTGGAATAAATAGGTGCCCGGTTTCCATGGCTACTGCTATAGTTTCCATTGTCGATATTCCCGCATACAGCGCTAAATGGGTTGATGGTAGGATGGGATAGTTTACAAATTGAACAAGGAGTTATTTAAGGCCGATCAATTCTCAAATGTTTGATATTTTGAATGCAAATAATTCCATTTCTCGATTTAGGCCATTTGGTGCTAGCCTGTTCAGTCTAAAAATCCATTTGCTTTCGCACCGTGACATCTGTTTGATAAAATCTCCACCTCTCGCATTTACATTGACTTTTTCAATGCCCCCAAACACGGAACCAGAAAAAGTGCCTCCATGGTGTTGGGCATAATGACGGGACAGAGGATGACCACCATAGTTTTTCTTTATATTATTTAAGTGTTCCCCCATCCTTATCCTCAATTCACGTTTGGTTAGGCCCACATATGGGGACATCTAATGAAGTATATTACTCCTCCAGTGTTACATGAAATGTAGTGATTAATTTTATATAAATGATAGTAGGGAATTTTATTTACCATACTTTATTTTCTTGCAATTTTTGCACAGTTTGCATGGAAAAAAACCTTTTTGTACTGTATGGGTAGACGTATTTTTTTTAGCTGGTTTCAGGGTGGGTGCTACTATAGTGGCCAAATTAGAGGCCTTTCTGAATATGAAGGTAGGATGTATCAGGATCCTATCTCCTATCATTTTGTCCTGTCGTAGCATTTCCCAATGTTTTCTGACAATTCTTTTAAAAGTTGGTACCCCTTCACTATATGTAGCAAGTCAGAGTTAGCCGAGATCCTGAGTCTGATAAAAGAACTGCTTCTACACTGCTTCTAAAGATCATAAGAGTGTCCTGCCTTTATATAACTGTGATCTCCCCCTCCTTATCTGTTCTGTGAGCACCAGAGCTGAAAACAAACATAGTGGGAAGTAAGGGAAAGGATGTCACAACAGTACAGTGCTGGCAGACTTCACAGAAGGGATACTCCCCCTGCTTCTGAGAGAAATGCATCCAGCTGTGCAGCTGAAGAGGGGAATAATATGGCTGAAAAAAAAAAAAAACATTACTGAAGCCCAAACACAACTGTTCCTTCACAGTTATGATTGTACAAATAAGTACAGCGATTATGCAAACTTTTTTGAAAAACGCCTTAAATCATTGGCTATGGTAGTCTGGCTATTGGAATTATCACCAATTCCACAAATGGCAGTACAGCGCATGCATGGTCCAATGCTATCCTTTTAACTGGTCATAAACTGCTGTGTTGCAGTTGTACGGTTGGACAGCCCTTTATTTCCGTTTTTTTATTTTTTATTTTATTTGCTAGAACCAAGTGGCAGATACTGTGTTATACTGGGATAATGGACTCGACAGAATTAGAGATAGATATGCAGTAGTAAGGACCTCTACATGATATCCTAGGACCCAAAAAACAGCCCTATCGTTACTATATTCTATCTTCTTTACTCATTTGCTATGTATGAGTAGAGCAGGGATCTGCAACCTTCGGCACTCCAGCTGCTGTGAAATTACAACTCCCAGCGTGCAAACATGCTCGGCTGTTCTTCTAACTCCCATAGAAGTGAATGAAGTACTCTGGGAGTTGTAGTTTTAAAACACCTGGCGTGCTGGAGGTTGCTGATCCCTGGAGTAGAGCATTGGAGCATTTCCTTGCTCTGATGCTCCCCCTTGCCTTATGCCCATCTGTGCCGGTAACGTGATCGGGCTCACAGCTAGGCGCAAGTCTCCGCTTAGCATAGTGAGGAGAAGCCCGATACCACACCGGTAGTCAACAAACAGACCATGCCCTTAGAGATGCAAGGACATGCTCTGAGGCTCTACTCATTCATAGTTAGGGCACTTTCACACTTGCGGCAAAGGGATTCCGGCAGGCAGAACTGCCTGCCGGATCCGTCAAAACGTATGCAAACTGATGGCATTTGTCAGACGGTATGACAAATGCATTGAAATGCTGGATCCGTCTCTCTGGTGTCACGGCATTATTATTTTTTTCACATTTTGTGCGGTCTAAGCATGCGCAGACCGCAAATCCGGATCCGTTTTGCAGGAACACTCGGGCATTAATGCATTTCAATGAGAAGAAATGCTGGATCCGGCATTCCGGTAAGTGTTCGGGAATTTTGGACGGAGATAAAACCGCAGCATGCTGCGGTATTACCTCCATCCTGAAAAGTCAAAAAGACCGAACTGAAGACGTCCTGATGCGTCCTGAACGGATTGCTCTCCATTCAGAATGCATTAGGATAAAACTGATCAGTTCTTTTCCGTTATTGAGCCCCTAGGACGGAACTCAATGCCGGAAAATAATAACGCTAGTGTGAAAGTACCTTAAGGGTACATTCACACGACCGTATGTGTTTTGTGATCCGCAAACTTCAGATCCACAAAACACTGATACCGCCAAGCCCTATGATGGAAATGCCTATTCTAGTCCACAATTGCGGACAAGAATAGGACATGCTCTATCTTTTTTGCAGGGCCGTGGAACAGAAGTACGGATGCGGACTGCACACGGTGTGCTGTCTGCATCTTTTCCGGACTCATAAATACGGTCGTGTGAATATACCCTAAATGAGTAAAGAAGAGGATATAGTCAGGTTCAGCTCTGAACCAGGACAACCCCTTTAAAGGCTTACAAGCTCCATGGCTTTTCTCAGGGGTACTAGAGTTTGGTCTGTCCATATACATTGTAAAACAATGTAGCATATCATGCAAACCCCGTCTTTCCTGCAGAAATCAGACGTACTGTATGCCTTGTTTTTAATTCCAATCCAGACAATGGGTTTTTCACGCTATGTAATAGGATGATACCCATAATGAACGGTGCCGATAGCATCGCACTTCACTTAGAATTTTCAACGAAATATTCTTACAATAGCGTTCCTGTGAAATCCCTCAGCATTTTGCTTCTAGACGAAGAGTATTTAAAATGATAAAAGATAATTATATCACATTCCAGTGTCTGCGTCTCGGCTGCTGATTGTGTGGTGACAGGCTCTGTCAGAATGGTAAAAGCAAAGACGGAGCAGTCAGAACATGTGTTACTGTATAAAGGCGACGGAAGCGAGCTGCACATTCACATCCCCCCTCCCCTATCTGCTAATCTCACAGGCACCTGCACTGCCTTATGGGTCTGCATATGTGATAAAAAGGGCTTGTCGTGTTCTGATTGTGGGGGGGGGGGGGGCAAATTAGGCAATCTATACTGTACAAGCCTATATTCACAATACTCAAAGCAGCAGGTTTGATGCCAGACATAACCCTCATTTGTTTAGCTGAGCGATATTCCAAATATATATAAATTCCAAGTAATGCAGAAGATTCCAGCTCTGAAAGCTCAATAATCATTAAAGGGGTTATCCTCTGAGTAATATAAAAATTAAAATCAGACATCATATGATACATAGCAATATATATCTAACAAAGCTAGAACCAGCCCTGTACCTAACATGGATCCAGAGATATCCTCATACATTGTTCCAGTTGCTCTGCTAGATTTATTTCAAGCTGGCAGCTCAGGGGACGTGTCCTTTCTCAGGGGGTGTGTCTCTATCACAGCTCGGGGGAGGGAGGGTCTATTCTGCTGCAGCTCTCTCCCTATCACAGCTCAGGGTGTGTGTCCTTTCTGCCACAGCTCTCCCACTATCACAGCTCAGGGGGAGTGTCCTTTCTACTGCAGCTATCGCCATGTCACTGTCACCGCTAACAGTATTTCTGGCTGGTGGCAGCTGGAGGAAGGAACTTAGCATGTGCAACCATCTCAGCAAAGTAGACAGCAAAATAAGAAAGAGAACAAACAGCAGGTAGCACAAAAATATTAGCAATTTTAGAAAGTGGGGGAAATAGTAACATGGGGCACGTTTATTAAGACCGGCGTTTTAGACGCTGGTCTTTATAAGTCCTATATCTGGCCGGCCTCTACATAATTTTGGCGTATCCAGCACCAGTCTAAATGTAATTCAGCTTCCTCGCTGTCTTACATTTAGACCATTTTCTACGACTATAACAGGTGTAGAAAATTATGAATGATACGGTCCGGCCGGCGTGCCCCCTTCCCCGCCCATGCCACGACAACTTTTTTAGACCTGCCGTGAGCGGGGAAAAGTTGCATATTGTGGCGCAACTAACCTTTGCGCTGCAATGTGCACCTTAAATACGCTTACTTTAGGCGTACTTCTGTTTAATAAATGACTCCCATAGTTTCTAAGACTGAAACAAGATTTACACCTGAACTAATAAAATATTAAAGTATTTATCCTATAACAGAAAAAATTAAAAATGTCCCCCAAAAATATTGAATAAAAAAGTGATGTACCCCAAAATAGTACCAGTAAAAAATAAAATTAGTAAATCATAAGAAAAGCTATGTAAATGCACTATTGATGTAATCGTACTAAAGCGCAGAATAAAGATAACATACAGTATCACTTTGAGCTCATCCTGAATGCTGTAAAAACAAACGGCACAAATGTTTGCTTGTTTTTTATTTTACTCTACGAATACATTTTTCCCATTTGCCAGTACATGATATGGTAAATAAAATGATGTCCTTAAAAAATACTACTTGTCCCCTCATAGACTTGAGGGAAACCAGAAAAAAAATGCTTGTGGTGCCAAGGGGTTACAAGTGGCAAGAAATTGCAAAAAAAAAGTCACACAATTTTGCACAAAATGCTTAATGAAAAAAGTTGTATATTTTTGCGGATGGGCATTTTATGGTCAGAGTTTGGGTTGGAGGTATGTGTTTTTGAAACTAATTTTTGAATGACAATTTTTTTTATTTTTTATGTAACATAAAAGATCCTAATAGATATCTGGTCAATATTCAGACTTTGGGGGTCATTTACTAATCTGAATTACCCCTAAATTAGGCGTATTTGAGGCGCAGATGGCGGTGCGGGGGTTAGTTGTGCCACTATCTGCGACTTTTCTCTGCTCACGTCAGGTCTAAAAAAGTGGTCGTGGCACGGGCGGGGAAGGTGACGGGCCTATAGGCCTGTCTCATTTACTATTTTCTATGCCTGTTTTAGGTGTAGAAAAAAGGTCTAAATGTAAGACAGTTAAGACGTTGTCTTACATTTAGACTGGCGCTGAATGTGCCAAAGTTGTGGCGTGGCCGGCGCCTCTTTATAACTCTGGCAGATCCACCGCCAGCTTAGGACTTTATTAAGACCATCGTCTAAAACGACGGTCGGTGTATTTATTTTTGACCTTGCAGTTTTTTACTGTATCTGGACCATCCTCCTAGAAGCTAAAGACTGCCCCATAGTGAGAATAGTCATAGACCCCCACAGGCAGCAATCGTCTGATCGGTCGCGTTGCGCTGCCTCAGATCAAAACATAGAATTGCTCCTGTGAGTGATGAAGAAACAGAAGAAATTATTATTTCCTGCGGCTTCTCTGTCGACCTGACAGCAGGCCCTGGATTATTTTATACCGGCTTGTGGATGGATGTGGAAAGTTGATGTTTATCTGCTGATGGAATCTAAGGACAATTGCTGGGATGTTTCTGCTGAATTTGTGGATGGGGATATTCATGTTGCTCTTTATGCATTTGCATTTTTTAGAATCAACTCCACATCAACCCCTAGACTCCTATGGCGTCTTTATCACGAGCGTGTCCGGATAAGGTCCGGATGTGTTGCGGCAAACCCACGCAGGTAGGTACCCAATAGCAGTCAGTTTTGACTGCGATTGCGTTCCGTTGTTCAGTTTTTATCGCTCGGGTGCAATGGGTTTTGCACGCGTGTGATAAAAAACAGAATGTGGTGCCCAGACCCGAACTTCTTTACAGAAGTTAAGGTTTGGGTTCAAGGTTGTGTAGATTGTATTATTTACCCTTATAACATGGTTATAAGGGAAAATAATAGCATTCTGAATACAGAATGTATAGTACAATAGGGCTGGAGGGGTTAAAAAAATATATATAATTTAACTCACCTTAATCCACTTGATCGCGCAGCCGGCATCTCTTCTGTCTTCTCCTTTTGAGGAATAGGACCTGTGATGACGTCACTGCACTCATCACATGGTCTATCACATGATCTTTTACCACTGTGATGGATCATGTGACGGACCATGTGATGAGTGCAGTGACGTCATCACAGGTCCTTTTCCTGTGCACAGCAAAGATGAAGACAGAAGAGAAGCCGGACTGCGCATTTAAGTGAATTAAGGTGAGTTAAATTATTTTTTCTTTTTTTAACCCCTCCAGCCCTATTGTGCTATGCATTCTGTATTCAGAATGCTATTATTTTCCCTTATAACCATGTTATAAGGGAAAATAATAATGATCGGGTCTCCATCCCGATCGTCTCCTAGCAACCGTGAGTGAAAATCGCACCACATCCGCATTTGCTTGCGGATGCTTGCGATTTTCACGCAGCCCCATTCACTTCTATGAGGCCTGCGTTGCGTGAAAAACGCACATAATAGAGCTTGCTGCGATCTTCAAGCAACGCACAAGTGATGCGTGAAAATCACCGCTCATGTGCACAGCCCCATAGAAATGAATGGGTCCGGATTCAGTGCTGGTGCAATGTGTTCACCTCACGCATTGCACCCACGCGGAAAACTCGCCCCTGTGAAAGGGGCCTATCTGTTTCCAATTACACTAGTTTATCAATGTATCAATCCCCCAGACCACAGTAACAAAAATCCCATTATAAAATGACAATGATAATTGCCTTTCCCACAGAAGAAACTTTGCAGCAATGTGTTTGTAAGTTTTTCTTCCATCATGCTGTGTCTGCCACAATCTAATACTATGACAGCCCCTCCCAATTTTTTAGTTCAATTCCCTTTGTAGCCCAGTGCATTAAAGTGACTGTACTAAATAAAACAAGAATATAATTACAAATGTCTTTAAAGAGAAAAAAAATATCTTTGATTACCAGTGAACTATTTCATCCTTTGAAAGGTTCCATTAAACTGATGCAGTTTCTTACTTGATGTATCTGATCCTCGGGGAAATCAGCTCGCTGTGCAAAGCGTTTCATTTGGGTTTTTCTGACTTCACTTTCTGCCGCACAGTAACAAAAACTAGAGTAGCATCGCAGGCTGAATGTCTAGAGTTCTCCATGAAATCATCAGCAGTTTGCTATGATGATGACCTTAGGCTCCTGTATCACCCTGGGATGTGCAACCCAAGGCAGAGGCACAGAGGCAGACGCAGACAGTGGAGCGCCCCTGTGCGAAGAATGTGTCTGCGCCCCCTAAACCACACATAAACATATACACACCTCTCACATCCACTGACATCTCCTGCGATGTAGACGTTCTCTTTCCTCATCTCCTCTGTTTGACCCAGATCGCCATGACAAATTCTTTCAGCTTCATCTCGTCTCTGCAGAGTTTGTAACACATGTAAGACATGTTAGATTTCTCAATTTTTCCATCAACCTCCCCACATTTCCAATACAAAGTCCCCATCCTGGTGTCCTGACAATGTCATCCTGCGGCCACCCCTGATTTTGTGCCCACTCTGTTCCCCAATGTCCTCAAATACTATTCTGCTGACAAAATAATGACTCCAGTAGAAATACTGTCCCTACAGTGCCTTCAGCAATTATAATGCCCTCTAGAATGCCCCTAGTAATAATAATGTCCGCTAAATTGACTTCCTGTAATAATGGCTGCCAAAATGTCCATAGTAATAATAATGTCTGCTAAAATACCCCCAGTAATAATAAAACCCTACATTGTGCTCCCAGTAATAATTCCTGTATAGTGTCCTGTGGGGTTTCGCTCTGGTAGTTAGATTAAGCGGACGCAGTACAGACGCAAAAGACAAGTTCTTAATGCAAAAACCTCAGTGTTTATTCACACTTGAGGCAAATGCACAAAACAATGCGTTACGTTGCAGTCTTAGTGTTTACTTCACACACAATGGAAAGTACATCTTGGTGTTACGTCACACAAATTGGAAAGTTCATATAAGACAAGTCACCTTGATGTCAGTTCTGCCTCCAGCAGTCCACGGCAGGCTTTAGGGGGCCTGTTTGCTCGTCTCATGGGTCTCAGCCATCTAACCTGGCTCCAAGCCTCAGATTCCAACACAGAGATCCTGCTGCTGAGTCCAGCTGCCTATTTAAGAACAGCCAGGTGCTGCCAAAAACCTGGAACAGCAATTAAATTCCAGTGCGGTATTTGACCCCACCTGGCTGCAAATCAGCCCAGCAGTGCACGCTGGGAGGAAAATACCTGTTTTCCCAGACCATTCCCCTTACTGTGTCGCAGTTCCCAAAAATAATGTCCTGTAATATAAATGCCCATAAGTGCCTCCAGCATTAATAACCCCTATTTTACCCCTAGTAAAAATGGCATTATAGTGCCCCCAGTATTATTAATGTCCACTATAGTGCCCCCAGTAGTAATGATCCTGTACAAAAAAAATCCTGCTATTTTCCTCCAGTATTAAAATGTCCTCCGGTAATGCCCTATATAGTGCCTCAGTACTCAAAGTCCCCAGTGCCACCAGTAATGCCCCATATTCTGTCCCCAGTATAAATTTCCCTAGTGTGCCCCCACTGTCATATGAATGTACCTTCAAGCTCAAATGCCTCTACCACCCTTTACTGTGAAGAGTTCAACCTCTGTATAGATCCCATAATAGATACCATAATGGTAGTACAAAAGGGATGGAGAACAAGTAACATAGTATATAAGGGTGAATAAAATATTTGTCCATCCAGTTCGGCCTGTTATCCTGCAAATTGATCCAGAGGAAGGCAAAAAAAAAATGAAGTTAGGTAGAAGCCAATTTTACCCACTTTAGGGGAATAAAAAATTCCTTCCCGACTCCAATCAGACAATCAGAATAACTCCCTGGATCAACGACCCCTCTCTAGTAGCTATATCCTGTAATATTATTACACTCCAGAAACACATCCAGGCCCCTCTTGAACTCTTTTAGGGAACTCACCATCACCACCTCCTCAGGCAGAGAGTCCCATAGTCTCACCGCTCTTATCGTAAAGAGTCCTCTTCTATGTTTGTGTACAAACCTTCTTTTCTCCAGACGCAGAGGATGTCCCCTCGTCACAGTCACAGTCCTGGGGATAAATAGATGATGGGATAGATCTCTGTACGGACCCCTGATATATTTATACATAGTAATTAGATCTCCCCTCAGTCGTCTTTTTTCTAAAGTGAATAACCCTAATGTTGATAATCTTTCAGGGTACTGTAGTCCCCCCATTCCAGGTATTACTTTAGTTGCCCTCCTCTGAACCCTCTCCAGCTCTGCTATGTCTGCCTTGTTCACAGGAGCCCAGAACTGTACACAGTCCTCCATGTGTGGTCTGACCAGTGATTTGTAAAGTGGTAGGACTATGTTCTCATCATGGGCATCTATGTCCCTTTTGATACAACCCATTATCTTATTGGCCTTGGCAGCAGCTGCCTGACACTGGTTTTTACAGCTTAGGCTACTTTCACACTTGCGTTCGGAGCGGATCCGTCTGCATAACAGTTTTTTTCAGATCTGATTTTTCACTTTGTGAAAACTCAGATCCGACAGTATATTCTAACACAGAGGCGTTCCCATGGTGATGGTGACGCTTCAAGTTAGAATATACTAAGAACTGTGTATATGACTGCCCCCTGCTGCCTGGCAGCACCCGATCTCTTACAGGGGGCTGTGATCCGCACAATTAACCCCTCAGGTTCCGCACCTGAGGGGTTAATTGTGTGGATCTCAGCCCCCAGATCGGGTGCTGCCAGGCAGCAGGAGCTAGACCCCCCTCCCTCCCCAGTTTTAAATTCATTGGTGGCCAGTGCGGCCCCTCTCCCTCCCCAGTATTATATTCATTGGTGGCCAGTGCGGCCTCCCCTCTCCCCCCCCTCCCTAGTATTATATTCATTGGTGGCCAGTGCGGCCTCCCCTTTCCCCCCCTAATTAAAATCACCCCCCCATCATTTGTGGCAGCGGAGAGTTCCGATCGGAGTCCCAGTTTAATCGCTGGGGCTCTGATTGGTAACCATGGCAACCAGGACGCTACTGCAGTTCTGGCTGCCATGGTTACTTAGCAATTTTAGAAGCATTATACTTACCTGCGCTGTCTGTAACCGGCCAGGCACTCCTCCTACTGGTAAGTGAAAGGTCTGTGCTATAAGCAATGCGCCACACAGACCTTTCACTTGGGACTCCGATCGGAACTCTCCGCTCGCCACCAATGATGGGGGGGTGATTTTAATTAGGGGGGTGGGGGAGAGGGGAAGCCGCACTGGCCACCAATGAATATAATACTGGGGAGGGAGGGAGGGGGGCCGCACTGGCCACCAATGAATTTAAAACTGGGGAGGGAGGGGGGTCTGGCCCCTGCTGCCTGGCAGCACCTGATGCGGCACCTGAGGGGTTAACTGTGCGGATCACACCCCCCTGTAAGATATCAGGTGCTGCTAGGCAGGAGGGCGCAGTTATTACACAGTTCTCAGTATATTCTAACTTGAAGTGTCCCCTTCACTATGGGAACGCCTCTGTGTTAGAATATACTGTCGGATCTGAGTTTCATGATCTAACTCAAATCCGATGGTATATTCTCAGAATCCACTCAGAATGCATTGGGGCTGTACGGATCCGTTCGGGGCTGCTTGTGAGAGCCTTCAAACGGACCTCACAAGCGGAACCCCGAACGCAAGTGTGAAAGTAGCCTTAGTTTGCTGTTCACTAAAATTCCTAGGTCCTTTTCCATGTCAGTGCTACCCAGTGTTTTGCCATTTA
The DNA here is from genome assembly GCF_014858855.1 of Bufo gargarizans. Lineage (NCBI taxonomy): Eukaryota > Metazoa > Chordata > Amphibia > Anura > Bufonidae > Bufo > Bufo gargarizans. Next base: position 29,767,517 of record NC_058086.1, read on the forward strand.
GTATGTACCGGTGACTTGCATTTATCCTACCCATGTACATAACCTTACATTTGTCAGTGTTAAACCTCATCTGCCACTTCTCTGCCCAAGCCTCCAATCTATCCAGATCCATCTGTAGTAGTATACTGTCCTATTCCATGTCAATTACTTTACACAGTTTAGTGTCATTTGCAAAAAATTATATTTTGCTGTGCAAGCCTTCTACAAGATCATTAATAAATATATTGAAGAGGATAGGGCCCAATACTGACCCCTGAGGTACTCCACTAGTGACAGTGACCCAATCTGAGTGTGGCCCGTTAATAACCACCCTCTGTTTTCTATTATTGAGCCAGTTACTTACCCACATACAGACATTTTCTCCCGAACATTCTCATTTTATATACTAACCTTTCATGCGGTACAATGTCAAATGCTTTGGAGAAGTCCAGATATATGACATCCATTGATTTGCCGCTGTCAAGTCTAGAACTTACCTCCTCATAGAAACTGATTAAATTCATTTGACATGACTGACCCCTCATGAAGCCATGCTCATATACAGGGAGTGCAGAATTATTAGGCAAGTTGTATTTTTGAGGATTAATTTTATTATTGAACAACAACCATGTTCTCAATGAACCCAAAAAACTCATTAATATCAAAGCTGAATATTTTTGGAAGTAGTTTTTAGTTTGTTTTTAGTTTTAGCTATTTTAGGGGGATATCTGTGTGTGCAGGTGACTATTACTGTACATAATTATTAGGCAACTTAACAAAAAACAAATATATACCCATTTCAATTATTTATTTTTACCAGTGAAACCAATATAACATCTCAACATTCACAAATATACATTTCTGACATTCAAAAACAAAACAAAAACAAATCAGTGACCAATATAGCCACCTTTCTTTGCAAGGACACTCAAAAGCCTGCCATCCATAGATTCTGTCAGTGTTTTGATCTGTTCACCATCAACATTGCGTGCAGCAGCAACCACAGCCTCCCAGACACTGTTCAGAGAGGTGTACTGTTTTCCCTCCTTGTAAATCTCACATTTGATGATGGACCACAGGTTCTCAATGGGGTTCAGATCAGATGAACAAGGAGGCCATGTCATTAGATTTTCTTCTTTTATACCCTTTCTTGCCAGCCACGTTGTGGAGTACTTGGACGCGTGTGATGGAGCATTGTCTTGCATGAAAATCATGTTTTTCTTACCTTGCAGACTTCTTCCTGTACCACTGCTTGAAGAAGGTGTCTTCCAGAAACTGGCAGTAGGACTGGGAGTTGAGCTTGACTCCATCCTCAACCCGAAAAGGCCCCACAAGCTCATCTTTGATTATACCAGCCCAAACCAGTACTCCACCTCCACCTTGCTGGCGTCTGAGTCGGACTGGAGCTCTCTGCCCTTTACCAATCCAGCCATCTGGCCCATCAAGACTCACTCTCATTTCATCAGTCCATAAAACCTTAGAAAAATCAGTCTTGAGATATTTCTTGGCCCAGTCTTGACGTTTCAGCTTGTGTGTCTTGTTCAGTGGTGGTCGTCTTTCAGCCTTTCTTACCTTGGCCATGTCTCTGAGTATTGCACACCTTGTGCTTTTCGGCACTCCAGTGATGTTGCAGCTCTGAAATATGGCCAAACTGGTGGCAAGTGGCATCTTGGCAGCTGCACGCTTGACTTTTCTCAGTTCATGGGCAGTTATTTTGCGCCTTGGTTTTTCCACACGCTTCTTGCGACCCTGTTGACTATTTTTAATGAAACGATTGATTGTTCGATGATCACGCTTCAGAAGCTTTGCAATTTTAAGAGTGCTGCATCCCTCTGCAAGATATCTCACTATTTTTGACTTTTCTGAGCCTGTCAAGTCCTTCTTTTGACCCATTTTGCCAAAGGAAAGGAAGTTACCTAATAATTATGCACACCTGATATAGGGTGTTGATGTCATTAGACCACACCCCTTCTCATTACAGAGATGCACATCACCTAATATGCTTAATTGGTAGTAGGCTTTCGAGCCTATACAGCTTGGAGTAAGACAACATGCATAAAGAGGATGATGTGGTCAAAATACTCATTTGCCTAATAATTCTGCACGTAGTGTAGTGTTATTTGCTTATTTTCATTGAGGTGCTCCAAGATAGCATCTCTCAGAAAACCTTCAAACAGTTTACCCACGACGGATGCTAAACTTACCAGCCTATAGTTTCCAGGCTCTGTTATTGGCACCACATTTGCCATGCGCCAATCCTGTGGAACTCTCCCAGTCAATATAGAGTCCTTAAATATAAGAAATAAGGGTCTGGCTATGACATTACTTAATTTTCTTAGGATACGGGGTGTATGCCATCTGGTCCTGCCGATTTGTCTATTTTAATCTTTTTAAGACGCCGCTGTACTTCTTCCTGGGTCAGACAGGACACTTTTAATGGGGAATTTCCTTTCATATTCTGCATTTCATATGACAGTTTATTTTCTTCAGTGAATACAGTGGAGAAAAAAATATCTAACAGATTAGCTTTTTCCTCATCGCTCTCTGCAACTCCCCCCTCATTATTGTGTAGAGGGCCGACACCTTCCGATTTATACTTTTTCCCATTTATATAATTGAAGAACATTTTAGGGTTCGTTTTGCTCTCTTTGGCAATCAATCTCTGGGTCTCTAGTTTGGCTGCTTTTATTTATTTTTTACATATTCAATTTTTTTTCCTTATAGTTTTTCAGTGCTTCCTCACTACCCTCCTGTTTTAGTGATTTAAATGCTTTCTTTTTGTCATTTATTGCTTTCTCTACAGTTCTATTTATCAACATTGGTTTATTTTTGTTCCTTAACCTTTTATTTTCATAAGGTATCTCACAATTAGATTTTAGGATGCTTTTAAAAAATCCTATTTTGTGGCTGTATTTTTATTTTTGAGGACTTTGTCCCAGTAAGTTTGGCCTATGGCCTCTCTTAGTCTGTTAAATTTAACTTTTTTGAAGTCTGGTATTTTTGTTCCTCCCTGTAGAAATGCTCTTTTGAATGACAATTGGAAGGTTATTACTTTATGGTCATAAACCTGCACATCTGTTGTTCTGTCAGGTCTATTGGTTAATACTATGTCTAGTATGGCCGTCCCTCTAGTCGGGTCCTGAACCAGTTGGGAAAGGTAATTGTCTTTGGCTATTGCCAAGAACCTGTTTCCGCCTTGTCTATCTCGTTTAGTAGTAGATTTTCTGTGGACTTATTATTGTTTTTGCCTCCATGTATTTCTACCTACAGTGACTCCACAGGCTCATATCCCTCACTTATATCTTCTCGGACTGTGGGCTTTAGACAGGACTTTACATAAAGGCAGACTTCTCCGCCTCTCCAGTTTTGGTGATCCTTTGTAAACAGACTGTAACCTTGTACAATAATCGCCCAGTCATAGCTATCATCCAGCCATGTCTCAGTTATTCCCACTATGTCATAGTCCTCCTCACACATCACTAATTCCAGTTCCCCAGTTTTATTAGTCAGGCTTCTGGCATTAGAAAACATACACTTAAAGGGGTTTTCCAAGATTTTAATACTGATGACCTATCCACAGAATAGCTCATCAGTATCTGATTGGTGGGGGTCCGACACTTCGGACCCCTGTCGATCAGCTGTTTAAGAAGGCACCGGTGCTCCAGCCTTCTCAAAGCTTTTCCTAGGCAGAGTGACGACACGGTCATTGGTCACATGGCCTAGGCACAGCAGCTATACACGGTATGGCGTTGTGCTCGGTAAGTCGAAAAGAAAGCTACAGTGCTCATAGGAGCGCCAGTACTTTCTCAAACAGCTGTTCGGTAGTGGTCCCAGGTGTCAGACCCCCACCGATCAGATGCTGATGACCTATCCAGAGGATAGGTTAACAGTTATAAAATCCTGGACAACCCTACCGAAAATAACCGAAAATAACAAGTCTACAAAATGTTGCTAACATTAAAAATATACTATTGACTATAACAAAACATGCTACTGGCTGCTCTTGAAAGATGTAAATAAGATAAAGAGGTTTAAAATGCCAAAACACAGGTGGCGTCCGTGCGCGTGCCGCAATTTGCAGAACGGCACAGACAGCCTTTAATATAAATGCCTATTCTTGTCCGTAAAGCGCGGACAAGAATAGGACATGTTATATTTTTTTTAGCGGGGCCACGGAACGGAGCAACGGATGCGGACACATTGAAGTAAATGGGTCCGCATCAAAGCCGCCATAACGGCGGCTCAGATGCGGACCAAAACAACGGCTGTGTGCATGAGGCCTAAATGTCAGAACTAGGGTTATGCGAACGCGAACTGTAAAGTTCATGTTCGTACTGAACTTGCGAGTTCGGGTACCCGGACCTGAACCTGGACTTTTTCACTGAAGTTCGGGTTCGCGTTCGGTGTTTGGGTGATTTTAACATTTTCCATTATAACATGATTATAACAGAAAATAATAGCATTCTTAAGACAGAATGCTAAATAAAATGGCCATTGAGGGGTTAAAAATAATTTAAAAAACCTCACCTCATCCACTGGATCGATCCAGTGGATGAGGTGAGTTTTTTTCATTATTTTTAACCCCTCAATGGCCATTTTATTTAGCATTTTTCTTAAGAAACCTATTATTTTCCGCTATATCAATGTGTATTAATAAAGCATAAAGAGGCACATAGGGGTGAATCACTCCCCCTAAAAAAGCTGGACAAATTCTGTTTTATAAAAAGTACCCCCCAGTATATAAAAAAACATGATGGCGAGGGGGTTAATATCTGCAGCAATGATATTTTACTGACTGGTTTCCACTTGGTAACAACTCCGCTCAATCATCCATTTAAGGGCCATTACCAGTCAGATTAGGCAGAGCAATGAAGTGCCAAGACACGACCTGACGAGAATATAAATATGCCCCGTATGATAAACGCTGCTGGAAACAAACCTCATAATTCAGTCCTCGTGCTCTCAGCTTCTCCTTCACTCACTTTCTAATTTTTCAAGTCTTCAAACAACATTACGAAGATTAGAGCAATATCAACGTAGACAATGCCATGAAGTGAGAGCTTTCATTTGGCGTGTTCTCTTACCCGTGATCTTTCACCCTGTGCTTCTCCAGCTGTTTCGCAACTACACTTCCTAATATGCTCTGACAGCTGCAGGATGTCATGGCACGATGAGACTTGTAGTTTTGTAACAGCTGGAGGGTTATAGGTGGCAGATCACTGCTTTATACTACTATACATCTGTGTTGGTCGTATGTCCATATGTGCCCCGCAAATATTGACAAGGCAGGCAGTGAAAACATCATCATGCCTGGTCCTGTCAATCAAAGTGCAAGTACAAGGTAGTTGCAGAGAGCTGATCCTCTAGGTGTAACGGCAACTCCCCCGTTGCTCCTAGAGGCTCATTTGCATATATCAAAACATCATTTTTCTCAGCAATGTGGACACATATGAACATGGGACCAACACAGATGTCTTCAGCTGCCAAGTGCACATGTAACAGGTCAGCCGGTGTCATAGGGACAAAACTGCTGACAGATGCCTTTAGTTGCCAATCGCACATGTAACAGGTCAGCCAGCGCCATAGGTACAAATCTGCTGATAGGCGCTCTTTAATAAGGCACAAAAATTCAGTTAATGAAAATCTGTTTTACCTACTGCTACGTTTGCACATATGAAAATGTTTACAGGCACAATTTCATAGAAAATCAAGGACAATAGACATGCACAAACCGAGTAACATACTGGTACAGAGGAAGAGCGGACTTTGCCAACAAGGGCTCACAATTGACACCAACGTGAACATAAACCGAGTCTCAGCAGATTTTACTGCTGCATGGCAAGACAGCTATAAGAGGTTACACCTAACGGAAATAATGCTGATCCACAAAGTCTAAAAAAAGCTATAGGGGCTTCACAATGGAATAATGTGGCACTGAATATTGTCACGTTGCAACTTTGTATCCAAAATAGTCAAATCATTGAATTATATGTATATGTCACTCAACATACAGACTGTCAATTCTTCAGAACAGGGATGCTCAACCTGCGGCCCTCCAGCTGTTGCAAAACGACAACTCTCAGCATGCCCTAATAGCTGTAGGCGGTCCAGGCATGCTGGGAGTTGTAGTTTTGCAACAGCTGAAGGTCTGCAGGTTGAGCATCTCTGCTTTAGCATAGATAAGAACTTTCATGAGGCCCCCGGAGGGAGGGACAACAGGTCAGATTGGTCCTTTCTCAGAAAACGCTTCTGTCTTCAAAGACAAGGAATTGCGTGCAAACAGGGGGAACTGACTAGAGGGTCATGCATCTCATCTGTTAGGGAGGGGTGTACAAGATCCCGGTGTGGTGTGATGGGACCTTCTATAGCATTTTAAATTTGACAAGAATACTACCAAGACAACCATTTAATTGTTTATATGCATTTAAAACAAAATAGGAAGCAATTTTGCAAATAGCCTTCATTAAAAATGTCCTACAACTCTGTGTCTACAGCTTCTCTACAAAGCTTTGGGTCGCCGTGGTAACAGACAACAAACAAACACTGTGTAGTCTGATCCTGCTGTCATAGCCCCTCCTATTTTTACAGTATTTCTTGCTGATCAGATGCATGCAAGGAATAAATAGAGGACAGATAGAACGCAGTATGACTGCCGGATCAGACCACACAGGCTTGTTCGTTACCATGGAAAGATATACAGACGTGGACAAAATTGTTGGTACCCTTTGGTCAATGAAAGAAAAAGTCACAATGGTCACAGAAATAACTTTAATCTGACAAAAGTAATAATAAATTAAAATTCTATAAATGTTAACCAATGAAAGTCAGACATTGTTTTTCAACCATGCTTCAACAGAATTATGTAAAAAAATAAACTCATGAAACAGGCATGGACAAAAATGATGGTACCCCTAGAAAACACAGAACATAATGTGACCAAAGGGACATGTTAATTCAAGGTGTGTCCACTAATTAGCATCACAGGTGTCTACAACCTTGTAATCAGCCATTGGGCCTATATATATGGCTCCAGGTAATCACTGTGTTGTTTGGTGATATGGTGTGTACCACACTCGACATGGACCAGAGGAAGCAAAGGAAAGAGCTGTCTCAAGAGATCAGAAAGAAAATTATAGACAAGCATGTTAAAGGTAAAGGCTATAAGACCATCTCCAAGCAACTAGATGTTCCTGTGAGTACAGTTGCACATATTATTCATAAGTTTAAGATCCATGGGACTGTAGCCAACCTCCCTGGACGTGGCCGCAGGAGGAAAATTGATGACAAATCTAAGAGACGGATAATCCGAATGGTAACAAAAGAGCCTAGAAAGACTTCTAAAGAGATTCAAGGTGAACTTCATGCTCAAGGAACATCAGTGTCAGATCGCACCATCCGTCGTTGTTTGAGCCAAAGTGGACTACATGGGAGACGACCAAGGAGGACACCATTGTTGAAAACGAATCATAAAAAAGCAAGACTGGAATATGCCAAACTACATGTTGACAAGCCACAAAGCTTCTGGGAGAATGTCCTGTGGACAGATGAGACAAAAATCGAAGTTTTTGCCAAGGCACATCAGCTGTATGTTCACAGACGAAAAAATGAAGCATATCAAGAAAAGAACACTGTCCCTACTGTGAAACATGGAGGAGGCTCTGTTATGTTCTGGGGCTGCTTTGCTGCGTCTGGCACAGGGTGTCTTGAATCTGTGCAGGGTACAATGAAATCTCAAGACTATCAAGGAATTCTAGAGAGAAATGTACTAGCCAGTGTCAGAAAGCTTGGTCTCAGTCGCAGGTCATGGGTCTTGCAACAGGACAATGACCCAAAACACACCGCTAAAAACACCCAAGAATGGCTAAGGGTCCATTCACACGTCCGTTTTTTCTTTCCTGATCTGTTCCGTTTTTTCAGGAACAGATCAGGACCAGATCTGGACCCATTCATTTTCAATGGGTCCTGGAAAAAATCGGACAGCACAATGTGTGCTGTCCGTTTCCGTTGTTCCGTTCCGCATGTCCGTTTAAATATAAAACATGTCCTATTCTTGTCCTGAAAAATCGGATCCTGGTACAATACAAAGTCAATGGATCCGCAAAAAACGGATGACATTCGGATGTCATTCCGTATGTCATCCGTTTTTTGCGGATTCCGTTCCTGGAAACACATAACAAATTTTTTTTTTTTTTTTTTTCAATTTTTTTTCAAAGAAATCCAAACAACTTTATTTGATAATTGAAATGTATACATGTTCCCGTTTTTTGCGGATCCGCAAAAAACGGATGACATACGGATGACATACGGAAACATTTTCAGGAACAACGGATCCGCAAAAAACGGACCGTTTTTCAGGATGAAAAAAACCAGGACGTGTGAATGGACCCTAAGAGGAAAAAATTGGACTATTCTAAAGTGGCCTTCTATGAGCCCTGACCTCAATCCTATTGAGCATCTTTGGAAGGAGCTGAAACATGCAGTCTGGAAAAGGCACCCTTCAAACCGGACACAACTGGAGCAGTTTGCTCATGAGGAGTGGGCCAAAATACCTGCTGAGAGGTGCAGATGTCTCATTGACAGTTACAGGAAGCGTTTGATTGCAGTGATTGCCTCAAAAGGTTGCGCAACAAAATATTAAGTTAGGGGTACCATCATTTTTGTCCATGCCTGTTTCATGAGTTTATTTTTTTACATAATTCTGTTGAAGCATGGTTGAAAAACAATGTCTGACTTTCATTGGTTAACATTTATAGAATTTTAATTTATTATTACTTTTGTCAGATTAAAGTTATTTCTGTGACCATTGTGACTTTTTCTTTCATTGACCAAAGGGTACCAACAATTTTGTCCACGTCTGTAGATCTGTATAGGAGCTGTGGGCACAAAAAGGTAGATGATATTTTTTTAATTAAGGGCTATTTACAAAGATCCTTCATTTTTTTTTATTACAGACGGACTGGAGAAATGAATTGCACAAATAGCAGATCCATGGGTGCCTGTGTTTTCCTGAATAAATATGTGTTTTTTGGAAAATGAAAATGAAAGAAACAGAGTTTTGAGATCATTGCAGCAAAACTGAACGCTAATCTTTAGCCAGTGTGACAGTCAGCACGGAGACACAGCTGCTATACCCAGAGTTCATTTTCTCATCTAGGACATGGAACGCACCATGTTACGCCATATCAGCTTCAACATCCAGTGTCTGCCGTGAAGAGGAGAGAATTTTTATTTATTTTTTATTTGTTTTTAATCTAAGGGAATTTATAGAGCAATGTCCCTGTTTTTATGAACAAATCCATGTGAAACATTACATGGTATCAGATTTTAGTATTCAGCAGAAATCCGCTCTCAGGGTCCACAGAAGACTGCTCAAGTAAGCATTTTTAATGCAAAGTAAAGGTCACATTGCTGGAGTCTGCTTTCATTAATCCTTTGTGCCCTTAAAGCAGATATGATTGTAGCTGGAGAAAAAAAATATTAAAAATGAAAGCCCTTGAAATTCATGAAAGAGAACAGTTTAAATGTTTTTGGTTAGAGTGTTTAATTTTTAGCAGCTGGTCTGACTGGTAGTCAATGCGATAAAGGGTTCGGCGTACAGCATATGCCATGTGCTTCTGATGACTTTGATGGTGAAGGATAGTGCTAGTTTCAGAAGCTTATAGAGAAAATATCTCAGTGCCCCTTCACAACACCACATCCCTATTCCTCAGGAGTGGAATGGGAATTGGCCCCAGCAGTATAGAGGCCTCTTGCTCTCCAGTAAAGCAGCACCTTACACTTCTAACAAAAAGTTAGGGATATTTGGCATTTGAGTAAAATGTATGGAAAAGGTAAAAAGTTACCGCTCCAGTGAAGAATTATACCATGAAAGTCGGCATTAAAGTAGAAGCAGCAATGGTGATTTCCTCATCTCAAACAATTTATTGAAACAAAGAAAAATACCAGTGCTGGGTATATCCCCACAAAAATGTCAGTGTCTCAAAACCTTGTCATGTGGCTTTGAGCATCAATTACAGCCTGACAACGACAGTCTCATGCCGTTCACAGGTCGACTTATTGTCTGCTGAGGCATGGCATCCCACTCTTCTTGAAGGACAGCCCTCAGGTCATTGAGTTTCTGGGGTAAAGAGTTACAAGCCTCAATACAGCGACTCAGCTGATCCCATAGGTTTTCAATAGGATTCAGGTCTGGAAAAAGTGCAGGCCACTCCCTTTGAGGTACCTTTTTCAGTGTAGATGCTCACTGGCCCATGCAAGATGATGACGCCTGTGCCTGGTGGTGTGGTCAGGTGCCCTTGCAGGTCGTCTACCACGCAGACCCTACTAAACAGTTTTAAATGGTCTGACATGAAACTTAGGTGACTTTCACCTCCCTTAAATGTACCTTGGGTTGTGTGGCATTCATCATCTGGTCATTGTTTACAAAGAAGTGGTCATCAGTGTGGGATATGGCCAAAGGATGTCCACTTCTATGCCTTTCTGTGACTCTTCCAGTCTCTTTGCATCTCTGATACAACCTGCTGATGTTGTGACACTCTCTAAGCTCAGTGGCCACTTCCCCCTGAGAACATCCTGCTTGAAGCCTCGCAATGGTGAGGTACTGCTGATCAATTGTTAGATGCTGTCTTGGTCTCATGATATCAAAATGTAAACAGCATGATGAGGAGGACTGTTTAATATCCAATTCTAATTGAACCAGGAAATTTATTAGGGCGATTCATGGATCAAACACCTGTTGTTAATTTTGCTGTTAAGTTCCTTGTTAGAGAACAGCAAGTTGTGCAAAAAGTACTGAAACATTGAATAGTTGGACATGTGCACTCAAAAGTTTAGAGAAGTACACATTAAGTTCACCTTAGAATGCATTTTAGGTTAATCCTGAAATTTCACCCTCAAGCCAAGTATCCCTAACTTTTTGTGAATAGTGTATGTCATTCCAAGATTCCAGCAATATTTATGAGCTTTGAAATTTATGAGCTCAGTTCCTTATATGCAGCCTAATACTCAGTAGGAAGCAATTTTTAGGGTACAGCCACGTGGGTTGGATTTTCTGCAGCAAAAATGTATGCCACAGATTTTGCAGCAGCAATTAATTCACGTGTTACATGCAGATTTGTCACAGATTTTTCTGTGTATTTGCCACATATTTTATATGGAGTTTGATGCAAGGGGGAAATATGTGGTGGAAAAGCACAGCATAAATCGACATGCTGCAGATTTAAAATCCACACCATAGGTTATTTTACTTGAGATGAGATTTTGTGGATGAAATCTTCTCCGATTCATTCATGACTTGCCTCTACTAACTTTTCCTAGGAAAAAGACCAGCTCCTCTACAGCAGTGTCTCTTAGGGTTGGACTGGTCCGCCAGAGGACCTGAAAGTCTTCTGGTGCGCCCAAGCTCTGACACAATAATGAACCCCTAATAGAACAGAGCCCTAAGGTCTAACAGAAGACAATCTCAAGACTATCCTTTTGTTTCATCTGCGTATCCTTACAATGTTCTCATGCAGGAAGACTACTAAACTCATAGTCTACGGCTCTATAGATCTAGATATTATAGATGTTGACTGTAATTTGGGTTACCTATAGGCATAGATAGCAATGTGTACAGGTTTACATTTGCTAGACAACCGCCCCACTGGTGGATTGTAGACATAAACTTCAGGTACAATTACAGATGAGCGAAGGTATGAAAAATTCGATTTGGCTGCTTCGCCGAATTTCACAAAGAAATTAGATTTGTGACTAATTACTTTGTCATGAGGTGCATTCCTTAGTATCTAGCAGGTGCGATGTTTGTGACGCCCCCCCCCCCTTCATTGAACCCCTCAGATGCCGCGTTCATCGCTGATCGCAGCATCTGAGGCTACAATTTTGGTCTTTCATGGGTTAATCAGAGTAAAATAAGTAACTAAATACTCACCTTATCTATTTGCTTGCATAGAGGCCGTTGCGGCCATCTTGATTGCAGAAACCGTGCAAAATCGCTGATGACTTTACTGGTGACGTCATATGTCACCCCGCACAAAATTTTGCGCTGTTTCTGCGATCAAGATGCCCACAAATGGATGAGGTATGTTTTTGTTTGATTTTTTAGTGCCATTTCAGGAAAAATAGATTCATTGACACAAAGTGGTAAGGAAAGGAAATTCAAATATATTTTTTTCCTGAAATTGGGATTAACGTCAATTAGTTTGGCTTCGATTCGCTCAACACTAGGTGCAATGACAGGTTGAAGTCATATGTTTTTTGCTGGCCCATTTTGAAAAACTGCTAAGTTTTTTTGCAATTTCATAAAATTTGGGGCAAAAAAGGCAATACGATCATAATGCGCGTGGGAGCACAAATTCTGCTTCTGGAAATGTTATGGGGCTGTGAAGTGATGAGATCTACCAGTGGTAGACCCCATCTTCATGGCTGGTATACAATGGCACTGGGACATCCCTTCTCTTCCAGGACCATGATGATTGCAAACAAGGGATGAACTGGTCGAAAGATTATTCTGCTCTTTTGTACAGAAAACCTGGGCAGAGAGGTCTACATCCTCTTCTACCAGAGTGATGTTGTGTAGTTGCATGCACCAGCAGTGGTGGAGAAGGCCTTATGGGGCATACACAAAAATGCGATGGTAAGCCATCATTTCTGTAGAGACACTTACATTTTTCTTCCATTCCCTTTCATCCCATTGTGACACTTTTTTTTTTTCTTTTCCGAAAGCTGACTGCGACACAAACAGACAAGCAAGTCATAGTATTTGTCCTATTTAAAGACAAATATACGGCAGAGACAACCTCTTTGCGCACATTACTTCCCCCTCCCAAAATGTAACTGTACATTTAGAGGTGAAATATATTTATAAGTAGGGTATATATTTCTTTTAAATTGCAAATTGTGTTTTCACACAGCAGGTTGCCTTCCAATATATTCACATTCCGGGCCTCCATGTGCGCTGGAGGCATAAATTCCCACAGCTATAAAACCACTGGAATATGGACGTTTCTCATCGATCAGCTCAGCTCGGCATCTGTCCCCCTCGCATGTGTTTGAATACAAAAGCACGTCCTGCTATCAAAATTGCTTCCCCGTCAAAGCAAAAATAATATATGTTCTACTGTATAAATAATCTTTACAATTTTTTATATATTTTTTGGCTTCAGAAAAATGCGCTATCAGCAAGATGAAAGGAAAATTTGCTACACTTGTACTAAATTTCCCTTGGGTTTATAAAATATAGTTTTGATTTGGAGGGCAATCTTGTAGGAGCAGCATACGGTATTGATGTTTGACGTAGCGCCCATTCCTTCTGCTTGGTCCTACAAGTAAGAGCTCCTTAAGTGAAAAGTTACAAGTTTCTTTTTAAATTGAATTTCTCTCCTGTTTTGTCTTACAATTTATTGTACTGCTGCAATTTTTATAACTTGGTAAAAAACTTGCTGTGGCATCATTTGTACAAGTGAAAGGCCATCTAATATCGAACAGGTTTCCTTCCAGAGCAGCCAGTGCCTGAGCCTGAAGACGGATAGCTCATGTCATTCCTGTTTCATAACATACGTTTTTTGTTTTTTATTGTTTTTTTTGCCTCTTATACTGTTTCTTTCGTAAAATGTGATGCAGGTCAGAACGCAATAAGAAATGTTCCAAGTTTAAGGAGGGAGTAAACTTATAAAAAATGATACCCTGCAATGTAGGGCAGACTATTCTGTCTTTCCGTTTCTTAGAAGTGAAAATGTCTTAGGTTTTCTTTGCTAGATGTCAAATCTGTCACCAAAATCACTCATTTTAATTTGCTTGTGAAGGTCAAGAATGCCTGGTACAGAACCTGGGGTTTAGCCACGGGCATAACAAGTAACTATAGGGTCCGACAGCTAAACTTAGAATGGAGCTTCATCGCGATCACCTTCAACAGCAAGTTCAGAACATGGAAAGTTTTACGATTATGCAAGTCTCCCTAATGGACGGGGGTAATGCATACTGTGATGCTGCAATACAGGCATAATAAACACAGTGATGTCACAGTACAGGGATAATAAACACAGTGATGTCACAGTACAGGATAATAAACAGTGATGTCACAGTGCAGGGATAATAAACACAGTGATGTCACAGTACAGAGAAAATAAACACAGTGATGTCACAGTACAGGGATAATAAACACAGTGATGTCACAGTACAGGATAATAAACACAGTGATGTCACAGTACAGGGATAATACACACAGTGATGTCACAGTACAGGGATAATACACACAGTGATGTCACAGTACAGGGATAATACACACAGCGATGTCACAGTACAGGGATAATAAACACAGTGATGTCACAGTACAGGGATAATACACACAGTGATGTCACAGTACAGGGATAATACACACAGTGATGTCACAGTACAGGGATAATAAACACAGTGATGTCACAGTACAGGGATAATACACACAGTGATGTCACAGTACAGGGATAATAAACACAGTGATGTCACAGTACAGGGATAATACACACAGTGATGTCACAGTACAGGGATAATAAACACAGTGATGTCACAGTACAGGGATAATAAACACAGTGATGTCACAGTACAGGGATAATAAACACAGTGATGTCACAGTACAGGGATAATACACACAGTGATGTCACAGTACAGGGATAATAAACACAGTGATGTCACAGTACAGGGATAATAAACACAGTGATGTCACAGTACAGGGATAATAAACACAGTGATGTCACAGTACAGGGATAATAAACACAGTGATGTCACAGTACAGGGATAATACACACAGTGATGTCACAGTACAGGGATAATACACACAGTGATGTCACAGTACAGAGATAATAAACACAGTGATGTCACAGTACAGAGAAAATAAACACAGTGATGTCACAGTACAGAGATAATAAACACAGTGATGTCACAGTACAGGGATAATAAACACAGTGATGTCACAGTACAGGGATAATAAACACAGTGATGTCACAGTACAGGGATAATAAACACAGTGATGTCACAGTACAGAGATAATAAACACAGTGATGTCACAGTACAGGGATAATAAACACAGTGATGTCACAGTACAGAGATAATACACACAGTGATGTCACAGTACAGGGATAATAAACACAGTGATGTCACAGTATAGAGATAATAAACACAGTGATGTCACAGTACAGGGATAATAAACACAGTGATGTCACAGTACAGGGATAATAAACATTGTGATGTCACAGTACAGAGATAATACACACAGTGATGTCACAGTACAGTGATAATACACACGGCGATGTCACAGTACAGAGATAATAAACACAGTGATGTCACAGTACAGGGATAATAAACACAGTGATGTCACAGTACAGAGATAATAAACACAGTGATGTCACAGTACAGGGATAATAAACACAGTGATGTCACAGTACAGGGATAATAAACACAGTGATGTCACAGTACAGAGATAATACACACAGTGATGTCACAGTACAGGGATAATAAACAGTGATGTCACAGCACAGAGATAATATACACAATGATGTCACAGTACAGGGATAATACACACAGAGATGTCACAGTACAGGGTTAATAAATCCAGTGATGTCACAGTACAGGGATAATAAACATAGTGATGTCACAGTACAGGGATAATAAACACAGTGATGTCACAGTACAGGGATAATAAACACAGTGATGTCACAGTACAGGGATAATAAACACACTGATGTCACAGTACAGGGATAATACACACAGTGATGTCACAGTACAGGGATAATGCAGACAGTGATGTCACAGTACAGGGATAATACACACAGTGATGTCACAGTACAGGGATAATAAACACAGTGATGTCACATTACAGGTATTATAAATACAGTGATGTCACAGTACAGGGATAATAAACACAGTGATGTCACAGTACAGAGATAATAAACACAGTGATGTCACAGTACAGGGATAATAAACACAGTGATGTCACAGTACTGGGATAATAAACACAGTGATGTCACAGTACAGGGATAATAAACACAGTGATGTCACAGTACAGAGATAATAAACACAGTGATGTCACAGTACAGGGGTAGTAAACACAGTGATGTCACAGTACAGGGGTAGTAAACACATTGATGTCACAGTACAGGGATAATTAATATAGTGATGTCACAGTAGAGAAAAAAATAATATAGTGATGTGATGAAGTACATGGATAAGGCACCGAGTGATGTCACACTGTTGTTGAGCCCCATAGCAGCTACTATGCCCATTACCTTGGTATTTATGCTCATTGGTGTATCCATATTGGGAATCCAGGGGTAAAAGCTACACCCATATTTTGCTGTGCACCAGAGTTCCCTCTGCCACATTTAAAGACACCATCATAAACAGACATGGAAGGTTGGAAGCCATGTTACAGATCTTGAATACACTTCAGTACAGATCTGTATCCGTATATCTATACATAGGTGTTTATTTGTAAGTAGAAAAGAGCAACTTCAAAGAGTAGATGTTGCTTTGTAGTTTCCAGGAAACATCCATGTGCTACAAGGACACGTTATTGATTTTAGAGATCACTGTCTAATGCTTCATTTTCCCAGAGGTGGTTCTGCAAGACCCCCCACTGACTGCTATAAAATGTACCAAGGGTAAAATCCACATGTAACACATGATCATGTTACTGTCATTTTTTTCCCTCTGCATCTAAACTCACTTTATTTTCTCATTCACAATTTAGTATTTGATTTTGTTGCATAAGTTTTAAAGAAAAAATAAAATAAAAAAATGTATACTTCTCTTTTTTAAATCCGCATTTGAAGATAAAAACCTCCTTATCACTATATGAAATTAGAGGCTAAGGGTACTTTCACACTAGCGTTGTTCGGATCCGGCAGGCAGTTCCGGCAACGGCAAACCGTATGCAAACAAAAATATGTTTTTCCTGATCCGTTAGACATTAGATCTGTTAGGTGATATACCGGATCCATCTCATCCAGTATCATCCGGAATAACGGATCCGGTATTAAATTTTTTTCAAAGATCAAAAGCAAAAATAGCTCCTCCTATGTTCCAGCGCATATGCAGAACAGAAAACTGGATCTGGCATTGCGTCAATTTCCGGAACAATTGGTACCAAATCCGGCATTAATACATATCTATGGAAATTAATGCCGCATCCAGCAAGTGAAGTAGTGTTCCGAGATTTTGGGCGGAAAAACCTTACAAGGGATGGAACGGAAGACATCCTGATACTGAACGGATTGCTTTCCATTCAGAATGCATTAGGACAAAACTGATGCATTTTTTTCCGGTATTGAGACCCTTTACCGGATTTCAATACCGGAAAAGTATAACGCTAGTGGGAAAGTACCCTTAGGGAGAGTTCACATTAGGGATGAAGTACCACTTGGAACCGAACCCGAGTTCGGGAAATGTTTTTTTTACAGAGTACAAATCAATTTATGAAGTTATTACACAAAGTCTTACGAGACTTCGCGAAGTAATAGCTTCGGCTCATCGGAGCCAATAATATGGAGCGCTCACTCCGTACAGTATTGAAACAAAGTTTTATGTGAATCGAGTTCGGATGTTTCATCCAAAATCCATTCGCTCATCCCTAATATGAACTCTCCCTTTCATGTTCTGTGGATCCTGTAGCACATTTGGCAACCGTTTGAGCCATTTCTGTCTGAGATCCGTTTTTTTAGACGGAAAAAAAGTAGCTCATGCAGGACTTTTTTTTCATCTAAGAAAAAACGGATCTCAAACAGATGGCAAATGTGCTACATGCTCCTTTTTTTTTACAGGATCTTGTAAAAAATGGATCCTGTGGATAACTGTTGCAAATGGATGCATAAGGCTACTTTCACACTAGCGTTTTTACTGGATCCGGCAGGGTTCAGCAAAAACGCTTATGTTACTGATAATACAACCGTCTGCATCCGTTATGAACGGATCCGGTTGTATTATGTCTTCTATAGCCAAGACGGATCCGTCATGAACTCCATTGAAAGTCAATAGAGGGCGGATCCGTTTTCTATTGTGGCAGATTGCGTCAGAGAAAACGGATCCGTCCCCATTGACTTGCATTGGGGGTCATGCCGGATCCATCTTGCTCCGCATCCCAGGACGGAAAGCAAACTACAACATGTTGCGGTTTGCTCTCCGGTATAGGAACGCAACTAAACGGAACGGAATGCATTTTGGAGCGCTCCGTTCTGTTCAGCTCCGTTTTGTCCCATTGACAATGAATGGGGACAAAACTGAAGCATCTTTTTCCGGCATTGAGCCCCTATGACAGATCTCAATACCCGAAAACTAAAACGCTAGTGTGAAAGTAGCCTAACTGATGCACAGGAGCTTTATTTTATTTTTAGGATCTTTTTTTTTTTTTTCTTCTGACGGATCAGAAGAATGGAAAATGAAACGAAGATGTGAATTCCACCTTACAGAGGAACAGTAATGGGCCGGGAACTTGGATTCTGTATGACAGCTCTGTACAGCTCAGAAGTTGTCCAAAGCCCTAATATGGCCATTTGACTAAGTCCT
This sequence comes from Bufo gargarizans, assembly GCF_014858855.1. NCBI lineage: Eukaryota > Metazoa > Chordata > Amphibia > Anura > Bufonidae > Bufo > Bufo gargarizans. Next base: position 29,786,024 of record NC_058086.1, read on the forward strand.
GTCCTTGGCCCATTGTAATTGATTGGATGAACAAGAGTTGTTTCTCGTATCATTCCTGTAGGCATACACCGATCAGCCATAACACAGAGTGCATTGTGCCTGTGTAGCCACAGACCTGTCAGAGAGCCTAGGCTGACCCCTCTCCACCACATAAGTGGGCACCTGAGCTTCAGAACTCGATCAATGGATGGCAGAGTGCACCATTTCCCTGGTGAAGAGATGACAGCGGGATGCACTATGAGAAGAAGACAAGCTGGTGTGAGCAGTGTGATGCTCTGGACAATGTTCTTTTGGGAATCCTTGAGTCCTGGCATTCATGTGGAGGTGACATATACCACCTACCTAAACAGCTAGGTGGCACATGTAAGCAGCTCTATTCCCTAATGATTTTGGCCTTTTTCAGCAGGATAATATCCCAGTCATACTGCGAAAGTTGTTCAATGATGATTTGAGGAACATGCAAAGAGTTCAAGGTGTTGACTTCCAAACTCCCCAGATCTCAATCTGATCGAGCATCTGTAGGATGTGCTGGAGAAACAAGTCCGATCCATGAAGGTCCTACCTTGTAATTTACAGGACTTAAAGGATCTGCTGCAGACACCACAAGGCACCATCAGAGGTCTTGTAGAATCCAAGCCTCGATAGTTCAGAACTGTTTAAAGATGATTATATACTACAAATGTTTCTGGAAACAGAGCTGAAGTCATTGACACTAAACTAGTGGTCATTAGTGATAAGCAGCATAGGCAATATAACATTTTGAAATATTTCGCAAATTTTTGGCCAAATATATGCGATAAATTCGCAAATTCTAGAATTCGTGATCTCCATTCATTGTTTACTTGATTGCGAAAACGGCAATGTAATATATTCATGATAAATTTGCGATGAATTCGCAATTAGAATATTCAACACTATTCGTGAATACGAATATATAGCACTATATTCTAAATATTAGCGAATTCTCGAAGTGGCGATATTCGCCATTAAAATTAGCGATTCGAATATTCTCGCTCAACACTAATGGTCATAGCAGCCGATATTTTTCTGGACATCCTACTGGAGCCCTATCCCCATAAAAACATCTGCTTACAGACAATAGATTGTATTTTGTTGCTCTTGAATTGGAGATAAATTTAGGTTCCTTTGAGACTGATAGACACACATTGACAAAATATGTTTTTCAGTCTCAGAGTTTGTACGGGTTCCTAACAATCACAGCAATACTTATTGATGAATTTAATGAAGGAGATGGTGGAGACCTGAAGTTCATCCTCTTATCTGTTTCCAATGAAGACTCTGCTATGCAGAATACAAAGTGGGATTTGCTGTTTAACATGGAAATTATTTAACAAACTCTCAACTTTTGTCTTCAATATGTTGAGTAATTTTAGTGAGAAAACTGTCAGTCTTGTTACATAAAACAGACAGAAGGCTGGTCAGGACCTTTCCTCACTTGAATAGGGTGTGAGTAAATATGGGGCTGAGTCTGGCGTGTCTTACAGGATTTGTTCTGTCTGTGACACTTAATTGTTCAAAGTGAGAAAAGCATATGGCAGACTCTTCGCAGTCACAAGTTTTGCTCGTGAGTTAGTGTAAACTTGATAACATGATATCTTATACGTCAAAGAGCTTATATATATCATGCAAAGCCTATTCATTCGAATGCCTGAGAATATTTCCCACAGGTTTATGCTCTTTACTCTTGCTTTATGAAAAGTTGTTGGGCGTTCTTGCTACTCATGAGTAGAACCAAATTGGCCATTTTCTTCCTATTGGAGGAAAGCTCCTCTGCATTTGTTTACCCATTCTAAAAATGCCCTACTTTTAGCTGGCTTCTGCAAGGAAAAATCTGTATCTTTTGTGAGGCTTATCTCATTTCACACAGCCAACCAGAAATGTTCCCTATACTGATCTCAGAAACAGGCAACATGGCTCCTAACCTAAGTCATAATTCAAGGCTCTTTAAAGGGGTTGTGCGAGAATGGCTGGGTGGGGGTTTGGTAAACACCCCTATTCTGCCTGACCTGCAAAGGGAAGATGACTTACAGTACCTTCTTCACGGAGCTGGCTCCCTGCTCCTTCTCCTGTAGGCCTGTGATGTTCTGATGAGCTCCATAGATGTAAACATCCAGTGGTGTCGGGCTCCCCTTGCATCAAGACAAATGGTGACATGGTTGCAAGGTAAGCTGGACTGAGGGTGCGCCCGCTGCTTTTAGTGTACCCAAGCTCAACACCTTTCTCTGCCCAGCTCCTCCCTAAAACCATTGATTGACAGGACCAGAGTATTAGGTACTACATCCCACATTCAGATTGACATCGGCACATGCACAGCACACTTGTTTCAGTCCCATAAAAGACCCGGGGCTGTAGTTCAAATGCGCCAATGTTAAATTGTATGGTGCATCCTTGATAATACAGGACCAGATGAGATCATGTTCCTATTGTCTGGCTTTGTGAACCAACAGTCCAATGTAGAGATTGGGCAGAGAAAGGAGAAGAGCTTGGGTGCACCAGGATCATCAGAGACGCAACTGGTCTGCTTGACAATTCATTTGAATATTCAGTAAAACAGAAATTTTTCAGAAGTGGAGGAACAAATTTCCTGAATAAAGGCAGCATTATATTCAGGTGACCAAATTGCCCTTGGCAGTGGACTGGGTTGCACAGGTATGTTCCTGCTGACAGACTCCTTTGAAACCCTTCAAGTCAGACAGAAGGTCATAAATGAGATCCACCATATATACTCGTGGAGGAGAAGCCGACTGTCAGGAAGTAGAGATGAGCAAATTATTCAAAAATTCGATTCGACTCCTCTGCCGGCCGGTGTGGTGACGTCATACGTCACCTTGCAAGGGATTTTGGGCAAGATCTTCAAGCACGATTGCACGCGGCCAGCCCGTTGCAAGCAAATGGACGAGGTAAGTATGTTTTGTTTTGTTTTTTAATACTATTTCAGGTAAAATCGATTCACTACCACAAAGCACAGGGAAATTTGGCTTCGTAGTGAATCAAATTTATCCTAAAAATTCGGATCAATGTCAGCTTTGTGGACTGTGATTCACTTCACTCAACACTATCGGGAAGGAAGCGTTTCTTCCCAAAAGTCAGCTGCCCGTTAGTGGAGGTGAAGCTCTGCATTTACATGCAGCAATCACCTCCACAGTATGAGAAAAAGGGATCGTTATTGCGAACGCTCGTCCTTTTGCATGTGCATTGTTTCTGGGCAGTAGATCGCTGTTTAGGCAACACATTTCACTTGTTCGTTGGGTGATCTGCTGCACCTTCAGAGGTTCATTCCTGATAATCTGCCCATGCAAATCAACCTTAAGGCCTCTTGCAGATGAGCGTTCCTCCCGCAGCGAGTCTGCATTGCAGTACCTGGCCTGACCTCCCAGTGCTGACAGGATTCACATAGTATTATATTGATTTATGATGCTATGTAACCCTTACACTTCTGGAATGTATTGGATAACACTGACAGAATTATGCAATACATTCCAGAACTTTTAGGGTTATAGCATCATAAATCAATATAATGCTATCTAAATCCCGTCAGTGCTGGGAGGTGAGGCCGGGTGCTGCGTTGCGGACTCGCTGCGGGAGGAACGCTCGTCTGCAAGGGGCCTAAGCCATTTGTTCCCTAGCATGCTGAGGTCAATGGTGAGTGTGGCATCTATGAGGTTATACGGAGGGGATGGGGGTCCTGATGGGTTGATATCGCAGCCAGGAGCCTAACAATAACCACTAGGTTTATTATGTATGGAAGCTTAATATTTGTATATAGTATTATATTATAGAACCTTACATTGTACGATTATGTGGCGATAGTTTAATGGAGCGTGCACACTGCTGCTTTATGTCGAGTCATTGCTGGAGTTGCTTGGATGGTTCCTAATTCGATAGAGCAATAGCGGCTGCATCTCCCATTTTTAATTGTGTTATCAAAATGTGGAAAATGTATTAGAATAGACCAATGCAATTTTATTCATCCGATACAAATCTTTCTGTGACCTTTGTGGCTTAATGGGCATTTCGTTGTGCAATCCATGTTTAGGTTTCAGCAAATGGCTCGGGCTAACAACGTTAACCTGCTTTTAAAGTCATGCCCGTCACCGTTATCTTGTTAGGTCTTCAGTGAAAGGACTTTAGAATGCAGCTAAGCAAATCTGTGGTGAAACCGAAACCTTATGTAAAATTTACTTAAATGATGACATTTTCCAATGGTTTTTCTAAGTTGAAAATGGAACTGTAAGATAATAGGTTTAATTCCTCACAAGTATGGAGGCTGAAGGTCAAGACTGTGGAGTGAGAATTGTTATGTCAGCTGAATATGAAGGACCAGGCAGGCGCCATCTCCATGACCTAATTTTTATCCATTCATTTGCTCCTAGACGGCACATTTCATTTTGAATTTGCATATATGAGCTAAGAAATTTGTGATAAATGAAATAGAGGGGCAACGGAAATATACGATTTGCCACCAATGTCCTAAAAAGTCTTTCCCAGGTTTGAAACTGTCCCAACTCAGGGAAGCCCAACCTGCGACCCTCCAGCTGTTGCAAAACTACAACTCCCAGCATGCCTGGGAAAGCCTACAGCTATTATGGCATGCCAGGAGTTGTAGTTTTGCGGCAGTTGGAGGGCCGCAGGTTGAGCATACCTGTCCTAACTACATCAAACACTATATGAAGCAGCACACTGTGCAAAGACACAGGCAAACACTAGAGATAAGGAGACATGTAAAAAGAAGGACTTTGCAAACAGAGCTTCTAATTTAGAGTACATATAAGGAGTAGTGTTGGGCGCGAATATTCGAATCGCCAATTTTAATCGTTAAGGCTCCTTTCACACTAGCGTTCGCTGGTCCGCTCGTGAGCTCCGTTTGAAGGAGCTCACGAGCGGACCCGAACGCCTCCGTCCAGCCCTGATGCAGTCTGAATGGAGCGGATCCGCTCAGACTGCATCAGTCTGGCGGCGTTCAGCCTCCGCTCCGCTCGCCTCCGCACGGACAGGCGGACAGCTGAACGCTGCTTGCAGCGTTCGGGTGTCCGCCTGGCCGTGCGGAGGCGAGCGGATCCGTTCAGACTTACAATGTAAGTCAATGGGAACGGATCCGCTTGAAGATGTCACCCTGTGGCTCAATCTTCAAGCGGATCCGTCCCCCATTGACTTTACATTGAAAGTCTGAACGGATCCGCTCAGGCTACTTTCACACTTAGATTTTTTTCTAAGTTATTAATGCAGACGGATCCGTACTGAACGGAGCCTCCGTCTGCATTAATATGATCGGATCCGTTCAGAACGGATCCGATCAAACGCTAGTGTGAAAGTAGCCTAATATTGCCACTTCGAGAATTCGCTAAGATTTTGACTATAGCGCTATATATTTGTATTCGCGAATATTCTAGATTTTTTTCATCTGAACCCATGATCCCTCACTGCTTCTTGATTGTGGGCCAATGAGAAGGCTGCAATGTCTTTGTCTGAGCTTAGCAACATCCCTAGCAACCAATAGGAAAGTTGCCTACCCCTTACTATATAAGGACCTCCCCAGCAGCCACTTTCTGTAGTTTTATGGAGTTCTGAGAGAGAGAGAGAGAGAGAGCAGTGACATTGCTGTGTTCTGTGCGTTACTGTTTAATTACATTAGATAGTTAGTTAGTTTGTTAGTTAGCTTATATACAGTATATATAATACAGATAGTTAGTGGGAGATAGTCAGTGTGGGTTATATCCTGATATAGTTTAGCTGATAGGTTCCAGTGCAGGGTGTTAGGTAGTGTAATAGGTTCTGCTGTCCAAGCAGTGACCAGGAAGGGGTACACTGACGACACTTATGCAGTGGGTCAGGATATGGGTGGTTAATAGTGTATAGTTTGTTTGTGATGCCAATTGCAGTGTGTGCAGGGTACTATCACAGGGCCCTCCCAAGGTGTTATAACGCACGTCCCAGGTTAGGAATACCAGAGTGGTGTAATGTCTCTGTATGGTAGTAGTAATTATGTCAACGGTGTCTCCTACCTGGGTACGGCTGGACTGCTGACTCACTTGCAATACAATGAGTGCAGTGAAAGGAGTAATAGAGGGATTTTGCAGCAGAAATTGAGATCCAGACCTATGGTAAAGTTCAAACTCGTCTTTACTGAGGGTAACTTTAATCCAAGTAAGGTACAGCTTTAGTCTTAGGTCCCAGCAGGCTTTCAGCAATGGTTGGCAGGAATTTATCTTCTGCTCTATCAATCTGGAGCTTGCAGGAAAGGACGTCTGTGTGGTAGCTCTATACTGTGGCAGGAATTTGCCTTCTGCACTTTCTATCTTCTGCTGTATGGGGACTGACTAGCTGAGGAGGAATATGACTTCTCCTGCGTATCTGGCCTTTACTCACAGTTATCTTCTCAGGATATTATTTCTTCCTGGAACTGGAGGTTGTCTGCTTGCTTCTTTCAGCTGAGGCTGCAGGGCTCAGGCTGGGGATTTGATCAATGTCTCAGCCGAGACAAGATCCTGGTTTTCTTCCCTAAATCTGGGAGCTCCTAACACGCACAGCTTTCCCCAACAGGGGCGGCTGGCACACTCCCTCTAACTTCCTTCTCCACCTAAGCTGCAGGATGTGGGCACAGCCCACTCTGCTCACAGAGGGGGAGCTAAACTGGAATGAACTATTCCAGCTTAGAAATACTAAACTGAAACTAAGTCCTTACCAACACCTTGCTGCCACCTGCTGGTGAACATGGAAATTACAACAATGTACATTTAGCATGCTTAATTAAAATGTTGTATGGGTTTTTTCTTAAACATATGATGAGTGAGTGAAAACTCTGGGCACTGATCCAAAAAGGAATAGGTAGATGGCTGGTACCAGGCTTTTGAAATATTTTGTGAAAAAGTTAGTGAATCAAGTCCATTTAGATAAATGGTAAAGTAAAAATATAATAAAAATAATAATAATAATAATAAAAAATTGGAAAAATTGAAAAAATGGAGAAAAAGAGGGTGGTAAAAATTGGTGGCTGGCTGTATAGGCCATGCAATGTTAGTGCTATCAACCATATTTTAAGTCCTTTTTGGTGGAGTCCTGTGAATGTAATATCCTTTCCCAGTGGTTGGTAAATAGTCTATAGCAGTGATGGCGAACCTATGGCACGGGTGCCAGAGGTGGCACTCAGAGCCCTCTCTGTGGGCACCCGCACCCTGGAGAAAGTCTATGGTGTACCAATATGCCTTAGACTTTTCCTGCCATTCATCAGTGCAGGACATGCTATGAAGAGCACAGGCAGCACATTGAATGTAGGCAGGTTATTATAGCTAAATGATAAAGTACATGGAAGATATATGATATTGGTGTTCAGGTTAAATTGCCGTGTTGGCACTTTGCGATAAATAAGTGGGTTTTGGGTTGCAGTTTGGCCACTCGGTCTCTAAGAGGTTCACCATCACTGGTCTATAGTATACCTTTGTTTATAGGTGTATATAGTTGCGCTGCAGAGTAGTAATAGTATGTAGTCATATATAATATCATGCAGGTCTTTTGCTTGTAAAGAAAAAAATATAAAATAAAATAAAATGCTGTGGGGGAATTGGTGTCCTGAACATCAGTACGGCGTCCCGTACTGTCTTGGGTTCAGAATTCACTTACCCACCACGCGATGATGTCAGTGTTCCAAACGGGTGCTTCTTGCGGCTCGGCTCTCTGGCTCTCCGGCTCCCGGCGTCCCACGTGGTATCCAAGCGCGTGCATCTGTTGTGTGACGTATAAAGTGCACGTGACCTTATGTTAACCTCGTGATGCTTAATGTGAAGTCTCCATACAGAGCTGTCTCTTTAAAGGAGGGAAGCAGTAGTCAACTGCAGTCTATAGTGCTATTCTGTCCAAAGAAAAAGCCAGAAACAAATGTAAAACAGGTCAAAGTGCGAAGACTGAATCTTTGAACTCTATTTCACCCTATAAATGGACCTTTCATGGTATACGTTTGGGTATTCAGATGTATACCCCTGACGAAAAGCCCGGTGGTACAGCTGAAAATTAATGTTCATAGTATCTCCTCCTAATGGTCCGTGAAACAGGGATGACATCTGTGTTGCATCCGTGTTTTTCAAGGACCCATAGACTATAATGGGCATCAGGGGCGGATTGGGAATAAAAGTGGCCCTGGAACAAAAACATAAAGGTGGCCCCATGTTGCAGGTGGGTCTAAATTGACAGACGACAAGGCAACATAATTAGGCATGGCCAACATAGGGAGGGCGAGCAATACCATAGTGCAGAGCATTATGCCGCCACAGCTGAACCAAATACCACAGTGCAGCACAAAATACTGCCACCTGCAACACAACATTGAACTGTATCGCTGTCCTGAAGATGTCGATACAGTTGAATTCAGGAGGACACCTGCGACTGCTGGCCAGGTGCATCGGAGAGAATCATCATTATGTACCCAGCTGGCGGCCATGAAGAGGGCTTGAGTGGCCCTCCTAGGGATCAGACCAACGGGAAATTTCACTGTAAGGTCTATGGACAATTTGCCCCTGATAGGCATGGTGGATCCGTGAACGCAGACAAAATAGAGCATGCTTCCGCTAAAACCATGGACAGACCGTGCTAAGACGTATGAATCGACACATTAAAATGAATGGGTATGTGTCCTGTCCATGGAGAACATGTACATCACACATCCGTGAATCACTGGCATCTGAATGAGGAATATGAGAGATAGGCCTATAGACTTTCTATTGAGCAAACAAACAATCATAAGCACTGAATGAATGTCTGTGTGGCCTTTCATTTGGGCAATTATCTATCCACAAGAAGTACTTTAATCAAGCTCCTATCAACATGCTATATCTAGGATCAGCGCTCATTACCAGGCAGAAAAGTGGTCCGGTAAAGAACCATTCATTAGTGATGATCGAGCATGCTCGGCCAAACACCAGTTTGGCTCACGCATCTCGATGCTCGGCACATAGTGGTATTTGGCTGAGCATCGAGATGAGCAATACTCAAGTCTCCGCTCGCACTTTTCTTGGCTGCGACGCAGCCAATAAACGTGCAGGTAAGTACTGCCCTCACTGTTATGGCGTAGCCATGTTGGCTGATGGTATTACAATGATTGGCTGGCCGGAACACATCATCGGGTGCTATATAGAAATATACGGCTCATTCTTAGTCAGGGACAGACAGTGTAGGGAGTGATTTAAGAAAAATTTTACCACCAAAACTTTTCAGAGACCCAAAAGTCCTTTTAAGTACTACTGTGTGGGGCAGTAGCAATCTATATTTTTTGTGCAACCTGCACTTAATTGCTAAAACATTACAGACCCTAAGTCCTTCTATAGACTATTGTGTGTGGCAGCAATATTTATTTTTAGCTGCACTAAATAGCGTACAATAGTTAGGCCGCTGAAGACAGTGACATTAGCTGCTCCACAACTCCAGTGTACAGTGTGCACATCCAAAAAATATCTGTGACATCAAGTGTACTTTATTAATAGACGGTGTCTGTGTCACGATCAGTGTAGGAGGGAAACTCCATACTGAACACAGGAGGGAAGGGGGACAGTAACTGGGCACAGGTCACCTCCTCCTAGACAACCCTATTCCGAGCCCTGACTACCTATCAATATGAATAGACCTTAAAGGTAAGAATATTCATAAGCAAGATACCTAGGCCCTGATTTCTCTATAAGGCCCTGGAATAAGTATAGGACCAGAGACAACCCATTCCTCTGAAGATGGACAAATAGAAGTCTCTGTCTCAGGCCCAGATAGAAAAACTGGGAATATAACAAATACAAACTAACGCGACACTTAACTTCTGTAGAGATGGAAGAACAGGAAAACCAGAGAGGATCTCACACCAGCTCAGCCAAACCCAAATGAAGCTATCAACTGCATAGTCAGAAGGGTGGGGTGAGACTATAAAGGATAGAAGTGATGACCACTGAGCAACAGCTGAGAAAAGGGAAGTGGTCTTTTTCAATAGACGGCGTCCGCTTCTGACAGTGACATCAGCTGTGCCACATCTGCAGTGTAACGTGTGCGCTGAAAAAATGTATCTGTGACATCTAGTGTACTTTTTCAATAGACGGCGTCCACTTCTGACAGTGACATTACCAGGGCCACATCTGCTGTGTAACGTGTACGCTGAAAAAATTCATCTATGACATACAGTGTACTTTTCAATAGACGGTGTCCGCTTCTGACAGGGACATTACCACGGCCACATCTGCAGTGTAATGTGTGCACTGAAAAAATTCATCTGTGACATCCAGTGTACTTTTTCAATAGGCGGACAGTGACATTACTAGTACCACATCTCCAGTGTAACGTGTGTGCTTAAAAAATGTATCTGTGACATCCAGTGTACTTTTTCAATAGGCGGACAGTGACATTACTAGTTCCACATCTCCAGTGTAACGTGTGTGCTTAAAAAATGTATCTGTGACATACAGTGTACTTTTTATGTAGACGCTTTGGACAGTGACATTACCGGTGGTACCTCTCCTGTATAACATTTCCTCATCCTAAATACCTGTGACATTCCCTGTAATTTTTATTAGCCGCTGGTGACAGCATTGACATTATCTGCGAGATATCTCCTGTGTGACGTTTCCACATCCCAAATACCTTTTAAAAAATGTGTGCGCATAGACTTCCAAATCCTACGCTACATACTTTCAAGCATATATAACATTTAATATGAAGAAGGCGAGCAGTAAGAGACGGGGACATGGCTGTGATGCTGATGGTGCACGCAGAGGCCGTGGCCCTGGGCGCATTGAAACTGTACCTGCTGCCAGAGCACAAGAAAAATGATCATCCATGATACCTAGCTTCATGTCCCAGTTTGCAGGGCGGCGCAGGACAACGCTCGTGAAGTCAGACCAGTGCCGTCGGATTGCAGCCGATAATACTTCCACCAAGTCCAGTCTTGATACTCCTTCCTCCCACCATGGAGAGTCTGGCCAAACAAGTGATCCCACACTCGTATATTCTGAGGACCTTTTTTCATCGCCATTCCTTGATTTGGCCCTCTCGCCAAGTACGCTTGAAGAGGGGCAGATTTTGTGCCCTGATTCCCAAACTGTTAAACATCCACAGTCACAAGAACATGACGGTGGGGAACGGAAATTACTGTTTAATGAGGTGGATGATGAGACACAGTTGCCAATAAGTCCACGGCAATTAGTGTCTCAAGAGGTTGATGAAGAGAATGAGACACAGTTGTCAATCACTGAGGTTGTGGTTAGGCCAACAAGTCAGGAGGATGAGCAGAGTGAGAAAGTGGAAGAGGAGGTGGTGGACGATGAAGTCACTGACCCAACCTGGGAGGGTGGAAAGCCGAGTGAGGACCTCAGTACAGAGGGGGAGGGATCTGCAGCACCGCAACAGGCTGGAAGAGGTAGTGGGGAGGCAAAAGGGAGAAGACGTGCCACACCAAAGAGGCCCGAAACTGTTCAACGAATCACCCCCTTGCAGAAATCTCCCCTGTCAAGGGGTAGGTGTTCCGCAATATGGCACTTTTTTGAGCAAAGTGCGGCCAACAAAAGAATAGTAGTTTGCAACCTGTGCCGTACCAAAATGAGCCGGGGCGTGAACACTAGCAACCTCACCACCACCAGCATGATCCAAGCAACGTAATAAGAGGGCCGAACGCCTGGGTCCACAATCTGTGTCTGCAGGTCACACCACTGTCTACTCTTCTCCTATGGTACGTGCTGGCCAATACCCTATCGAAGACGCATGCCCGGATGCCTCCCACCCTGCACCTGGACCTTCGGAAGCACCATCAGCAACCACATCCACTTCCGTGTCCCTGTGCAGCATTCAAATGTCCTTACCCCAGGCCTTTGAACGCAAGCGCAAATACCCAGCCACCCACCCACAGGCCATAGCACTAAATGCGCAGCTTTCCAAATTACTAGCCCTGGAAATGTTGCCATTTAAGCTTATGGACACTGAGGCCTTCCGCAGCCTGATGTTGGCTGCCGTCCCACATTACGCAGTCCCCAGCCACCACTATTTTTCAAGGTGTGCCATACCCGCCTTACACCAACATGTGTCCTGTAACATTACCTGTGCCCTGACCAACGCAGTTACTGGGAAGGTCCACTTAAGCATGGACACACAGACAAGTGCATTCGGCCAGGGACGCTACATTTCCCTGACGGCACACTGGGTGAATGTGGTGGAGTCCGGGAGCGAGTCATACCCTGGGATAGCACAGGTGCTACCGACGCCAAGGATTGCTGGTCCTACGTCGATCAGGGTTTCCGCCAGCACCTACGTTAGTGGCACTGCAGTGGGGAAGCAGCAGCAGGCCGTGCTGAAGCTGATATACAGTACTTAAGGGACAAACAGCACACCACTGCAGAGCTGTGGCAGGGGATAAGAGACCAGTCTGAGCTGTGGCTGATAATGGCCGTAACTTGGTGGCGGCTTTTAAGCTCGGCAAGATGACACACATCCCATGCCTAGCCCACGTCCTAAACTTAGTGGTTCAGCGGTTTCTCAAAATCTACCCCAATTTGCCTGAGCTACTGGTGAAGGTGCGCCGCGCAGGGCCGGCCTTTGGGGTGTGCGGGCTGTGCGGTCGCACAGGGCGCCATAGCAACAGGGGCGCCGGGCGGCCGACAGCTCGCAGTGTAATATGCGGCAGGTGAGGCAGCACTTGTGTTCTCCCTCGGGGCGGGCCCCCAGCCCCCTCCCCTGTTTGACCTGATTCCCCCTCCCCTGTGTCAGTGGCGGATCCAGGGGGGGGGGCAACGGGGCAATTGCCCCCCCCCCCCCGAGCTGGCGGCGGCGGCTGGGCACAGGGAGATGAGCTTTCATTGTGGAAGCGCTCATCTCCAGTCATCTGTATCGCCGTCCTCAGGACAGCGATACAGATGCCTGCCTGTGCTGCGGTAGGGGAGGGAGAGGCGTGTCCCTTTCCCTTCCTCTGATAGGCTGCAGGCACTAGGCCGGCAGCCTATCAGAGACCGGCGCAGGCGGCGCCATGACATCATCGCGCCGCCTGAGCCATACAGCATGGAACACAGGCCAGAAGAGGCCTGCATCGCTGACATGGAGGTAAGTATGTGTGTTTTTTTATTTATTTTATTATGTACAATACTTTTACTGGCGGGGGCTGTTATTACTGGCAAAGGGGGGGCTGTTGTTATTACTGGCAAAGGGGAAGCTGTTATTACTGGCGGGGGCTGTTATTACTGGCAAAGGGGGGCTGTTATTACTGGCATAGGGGGGGCTGTTATTACTGGCAAAGGAGGGGCTGTTATTACTGGCACAGAGGGGCTGTTATTACTGACACAGAGGGGCTCTTATTACTGGGGGCTATTACTGGCACAGAGGGGCTCTTATTACTGGGGGCTGTTATTACTGGCACAGAGGGGCTCTTATTACTGGGGGCTGTTATTACTGACACAGAGGGGCTCCTATTACTGGAGGCTGTTATTACTGGCACAGAGGGGCTCTTATTACTGGGGGCTGTTATTACTGACTCAGAGGGGCTGTTATTACTGGGGGCTGTTATTACTGGCACAGAGGGGCTCTTATTACTGGGGGCTGTTTTTACTGACTCAGAGGGGCTGTTATTACTGGGGGCTGTTATTACTGGCACAGAGGGGCTCTTATTACTGGGGGCTGTTATTACTGGCACAGAGGGGCTCTTATTACTGGGGGCTGTTATTACTGGGGGCTGTTATTACTGGGGGCTGTTATTACTGGCACAGAGGGGCTCTTATTACTGGGGGCTGTTATTACTGGCACAGAGGGGCTCTTATTACTGGGGGCTGTTATTACTGGCACAGAGGGGCTCTTATTACTGGGGGCTGTTATTACTGGCACAGAGGGGCTGTTATTACTGGGGGCTGTTCTTACTGGGGGTTGTTATTACTGGGGGCTGCTATTACTGGCACAGGGGGGCTGCTATTACTGGCATAGGGGGCTATTATTACTGGCACAGGGGGGGGCTGTTAATACTGGCACATGATTGGGGGCACTATAGGGGCATCTACTGAGGCCACAAATAAGGGGTATTTTATATGGGCTCTCTGTACAGTACAATTTTATACTGGGACACATGGTGGGTACTATAGGGAAGGGGGGGAGAGGAGTACTATGGGGTCATCTACGGGGGGGCACTAAGAAGGGGTATTTTATACTTGCAAATTATGGGGGACACTGAGGGCATCTACTGGAGCATTTTATACTGGTACATTATGGGGGGCACTAGGAGGAAGGAGGGTGTGGAGCACTATGGGGTCATTTACTAGGGGCACTATATAGGGGTATTTTATACTGGCACATTATGGGGGCACTATGAGGACATTAGCTCAAATGGGAGCATTACAAGGGGGTATTTTTTGCACTGTCACATTATAAGGAGAATTATTACTACTTGGGGGGGGGGGGCATTATGGTGGGCTTTATTACTCCCCCATGGTATGACCCCCTAGTAGCAGCACCAGCCTCTCCCTGCTCTGCTATCCCTCTGCCCCTTCTCCAAATACTTATTATGAAATCTTTCTCATTAGGATAAAACACCTCATCAGCTCCGCCGAGCCCCCGGCCAAAGTGTGGAAGTGGCGTCCGAGATCCCTAAGGGCCAAGTCAAGTAACTGTAAGTTTTCATGTGAAATATGTTTGTTATACACATATAGCATACACTGTGCCACACAATATTTTATTTTTATTTTTTGAGGGGGGGGGGGGCGCCACAAGGTTAGCTCGCACAGGGCGCCTGAACACCTAAGGCCGGCCCTGGCGCTGCGTGTGTGCACATTTTTTAAATCTGCTACTGGGCAAAAACCATTTGTCCTATACTAAATCAAGTGTGTGGATTACAAATCCAAAGTCAGAATTGTTGTAACACGTCACTAAATTTTGCTAAGGCCTCATGCACACGGACGTTTTTTTTCACGGTCCGCAAAACGGGGTTCCGTTGGTCCGTGATCCGTGACCGTTTTTCCGTCCGTGGGTCTTCCTTGATTTTTGGAGGATCCACGGACATGAAAAAAAAGTCATTTTGGTGTCCGCCTGGCCGTGCGGAGCCAAACGGATCCGTCCTGAATTACAATGCAAGTCAATGGGGACGGATCCGTTTGATGTTGACACAATATGGTGCCATTTCAAACGGATCCGTCCCCATTGACTTTCAATGTAAAGTCTGGAGTTCTGTTATACCATCGGATTGGAGTTTTCTCCAATCCGATGGTATATTTTAACTTGTAGCGTCCCCATCACCATGGGAACGCCTCTATGTTAGAATATACTGTCGGATATGAGCTACATCGTGAAACTCATTTCCGACAGTATATTCTAACACAGAGGCGTTCCCATGGTGATGGAGACGCTTCAGGTTAGAATATACAAAAAAACTGTGTACATGACTGCCCCCTGCTGCCTGGCAGGTGCTGCCAGGCAGCAGGGGGCAGACCCCCCCCCTGTTTTTAACTCATTGGTGGCCAGTGGGCCCCCCTCCCCTGTTGTTAACTCGTTGGTGGCCAGTGTGCGCACCCCCCTCCCTCCCTCCCTCTATTGTTTTAATACATTGGGGCCAGTGTGCGCGCGCCCCCCAACCCCCCCTCCCTCCCTCTCTTGTTTTAATACATTGGGGCCAGTGTGCGCGCGCCCCCCCAACCCCCCCTCCCTCCCTCTATTGTTTTAATACATTGGGGCCAGTGTGCGCACCCCCCCCCCCCCCTCCCTCCCCCCATTGTAATCATCATCGGTGGCAGCGGAGTAGAAGATTTTCATACTTACCTGGCTGCTGGCTGCTGCGATGTCTGCGTCCGGCCGGGAGCTCCTCCTACTGGTAAGTGACAGCAATGCGCCGCACAGACCTGTCACTTACCAGTAGGAGGAGCTCCCGGCCGGACGCAGACATCGCAGCAGCCAGCAGCCAGGTAAGTATGAAAATCTTCTACTCCGCTGCCACCGATGATGATTACAATAGAGGGAGGGAGGGGGGGGGGGGGGGGGTTGGGGGGGGTGCGCACACTGGCCCCAATGTATTAAAACAATAGAGGGAGGGAGGGGGGGTTGGGGGGGCGCGCGCACACTGGCCCCAATGTATTAAAACAATAGAGGGAGGGAGGGGGGGTTGGGGGGCGCGCGCACACTGGCCCCAATGTATTAAAACAATAGAGGGAGGGAGGGAGGGGGGTGCGCACACTGTGCCACCAACAGTTAACAACAGGGGAGGGGGGGGGCCGCACAATGATATTCAAACTGGGGAGGGGGGGGGTCTGCCCCCTGCTGCCTGGCAGCCCTGATCTCTTACAGGGGGATATGATGGGGTTAATTGTACTATCATATCCCCCTGTAAGAGATCGGGTGCTGCCAGGCAGCAGGGGGCAGTCTTGTACACAGTTTGTAGTGTATTCTAACTAGAAGCGTCCCATCACCATGGGAACGCCTCTGTGTTAGAATATACTGTCGGATCTGAGTTTTCACGAAGTGAAAACTCAGCTCTGAAAAAGCTTTTATGCAGACGGATCTTCGGATCCGTCTGTATGAAACTAACCTACGGCCACGGATCACGGACACGGATGCCAATCTTGTGTGCATCCGTGTTCTTTCACGGACCCATTGACTTGAATGGGTCCGTGAACCGTTGGCCGTGAAAAAAATAGGACAGGTCATATTTTTTTCACGGCCAGGAAACACGGCTCACGGATGCGGCTGCCAAACGGTGCATTTTCCGATTTTTCCACGGACCCATTGAAAGTCAATGGGTCCGTGAAAAAAAACGGAAAACGGCACAACGGCCACGGATGCACACAACGGTCGTGTGCATGAGGCCTAAGCATAAGTATGCCTAAATGAATTAAGCACTTGGAAAGCATTGAATAATTTTGAACAGAACGAGCTTTACTCCAACAATTACTTAATCTACATCAAAGTTTGTGTAGTAAACCGTGTATGAAAATGTAATGGAATAACAAAATCTCTTTTTTCAGTTTTTTAAAGTCTTACTTTAGCAAGGCCCAGTACTGTTAAAAGTGCTTCAGGCATCTGCTTTTGTGATCGGTCATATTTTCCCGTTGCAAAAACCAGCAGTAGTTCTCCATCATGTTGGGATTCCGGCGGCCTTGATACCTGTTCTCCATCTTTATGGAACTGCTCTCCATGTTCATCACTTACGTGTCCCAAATTGGGTGGAAAAAAGTTAAGATGGGAATGTAAGAAATGCACTTTGAATGACATTCGGCAGCCAAGTTGTTCATATGCTGTAAGCAAGTTGTCTACTAATTCAGCATAGTTTGCAGCTCGTCTGTTCCCAAGGAAGTTCTGCACTACGAGCACAAATGCATCCCAAGCTGCAAGACGCACTCGCTTTGTCGGATTCTTGCGCTGATCATAAGTAGTGTATTTGCCACATATGTAGCAGAAATTGTCTGGATCGTTAACACATTTGCGTTTATCCATCTAAAGTTTCAAAATTGATAGCACTATAACAGATCACTTTATCAAAATCTGTCCAGCCTGCCTTATATACTTACTGCTGACATCAGCCTGAGTGCGTCCCAACAGGTCTGGACATGTCCATTGGAATATCTCCAATATAATGCATTAATATTATAACTAAATAGGCTTTGCATGTATAACTTAACCCTTTAAGGACCTCCCCAAACATGGCGCCCGCTCGCACGTGCAGAGGGCGCCATAGCTGCCGGGTTTCTGCTATTTTATATAGCAGAGACCCACAGCACATGTATGCGATCAACCATAAGGCTAATCGCATAAATTTTCACTTTCAGATGCCGTGATCAAATGTGACCACGGGATCTGCGTAGTCCGGAAGCGGAAGTCGCGCACTTCCGCTCCAGTAACAGCGTTCCCCGGCTGAGATCAGGGAACCTGTTACATTGATCTAATAGGCTGAAGCCTCCAGCAGGCTTTGGTGCCTATTAGATGACCATACCAATACAAGCCACTAGGTGGCAGCATTGTATTGGTATAGTGCAAATGAAGTCTTTAATGGTGTCTATATAGAATAAAAAGTTAAAAAAAGTTTTTGCAAATATAAGAAAAAATTTAAGTTCAAATCACCCCCCGTTCCTTAAAATAAAAATACATAAACAATAAAAAAATAAACATCATGGGCATCGCAAAAATGCCCAAACTAATAAAATATAACAATATTAATGGCATATGGCAAATGACGTTACGGGAAAATAAAACAGCCAATTTGCCATTTTTTGTGACTGCAACTACCCAAGAATTTTTTTTTTTAAAGTGATCAAAAAGTCATACACACTTCAAATTGGTATCACTGAAAAGAACAGATCGTCCCACAAAAAATGAGCCCTCACACAGACCCATACACATAACTACAAAAGTTATAGGGGTCAGAATATTGTTATAAAAAATAATTTTTTTTTCCTCAAAGGTTTACTTTTTTTTCAGTATTGAAATGCAAGAAAAATTATACAAGTGTGGTATCGTTGTAACCATACTGACCTGGAGAATGAAGATAACAGGTCAATTTTACCATGTAGTGTACAGTGTAAATAAATAAAAACCTTTATCAGAATGGCGTTTTTTCCCAATTCTACCCCATTTAGAATTTTTTTCCCGCTTCATAGTACACGGTATGCAACCATAAATGGTGCCATAGAAATTACAACTTGTCCTGCAAAAAATAAGCCCATGTGAATGGAAAAATAAAAAAGTTAGAACTATGGGAAGGCAGGGAGTGAAAAATGAAAATGCAAAAATGGAAAATCCCAGGGTCCTTAAGGGATTAAAATCTAGATGTGTCAGACTAATTCCGAGTTCATATTTGGAATCAGAACGCTCATGTTAGTAAAAATCACGTTTTTCTCTCAGTAGCAAAATCATTGTTGCACTGTGTTATCAGCGTAACCATCCCACTTCTGTGTCTACTCAAACGCTCGCTGCTCACAATTAAGGGCGACGCTTTGCATGTGGAAGAGGTGAAAATGGGGGAAGACATTACACGGGGAGGAAGAGGATGAGGAGATTGAGAGTGATCCTCCTGATGATGACAGCGAAGTCTTTCCTGTTGGTACTCTGGCACACATGGCTGACTTTATGTTAGGCTGCCTTTCCCGCGACCCACGCGTTATACGCATTTTAGACAACACGGATTATTGTTTTTTTACCCTTCTCGACCCCCGCTACAAAGAGAACTTCTCATCTCTCATTCCTCTGGTGGAGAGGACGAGCAAAGCGGTGGAATACTAGAAGGTCCTTGTTGAAAAATTGCTCCAAAAATTTCCATCTGACAACGCTGGTGGCAGAGTCAGTAGTTCCTTGGGCAACCGAGGAAGGGATAGAAGGGGAACACACAGCAGTTCCAACATAGGCAGGGCAATACTCTCCAAAGCCTGGGACAGTTTCATGACACCCCGCCAACACCCTCACTCTGATGCGCGGCCTAGTGTCACAAGGAGGGAAACATTTTGAAAGATGGTGAAAGAGTACATAGCAGACCATGTCAGCGTCCTCAGTGATTCCTCAGTGCCTTACATCTACGGGGTGTCTAAGCTGGACATGTGGCATGAACTGGCGCTCTACACCTTGGAGGTGGTGGCCTGCCCTGCTGACAGCGTTTTGTCAGAGTGAGTATTGAGCGCTGCTGTTGGCAGTATAACTGATAAGCGCATCCGCCTGTCAACTGAAAATGCTGACAGGTTGACTCTTATAAAAAATGAACAAGGCCTGGATTGACCATGACTTCTCTACTCCACCAGAGGATAGCTGATGAACATGATGGCACTTTAAATGTGTTGTTTATAATGTTCTGAATACACTGTATCCCCATGCACCCCTTCCACCACAAACAAGGGTACATGGTTGAATTTTCCTTTTCTCATCCTCTTCCTCCTCTTCCATCATATCAACATGCTTATTCGTCGCATATAATGCCCTCACATATAATTTTTTAGAGGGTCAGCTCACCAGCAGGCCCTCACCTATAATCTTTTACAGGGTCAGCTCACCTGCAGGCCCTCGCATATAATTTTTTAGAGGGTCAGCTCAGCTGCAGGCCCTCGCATATATATGTTTTTTTAGGGTCAGCTCACCAGAAGGCCCTCACATACAATCTTTTACAGGGTCAACTCACCTGCAGGCCCTCGCATATAGTTTTACAGGGTCAGCTCACCAGCAGCCCCGCACCTAAAATCTTTTACAGGGTCAGCTCACCTGCAGGCCCTTGCATATAATTTTTTAGAGGGTCATCTCACCAGCAGGCCATCAATCATAATTTTTCAAGGGTGTATGATGCCCTCATTTATGTGTAATAAAGGGTGTATTGGAGTGTCGGTTCCTTGTAATTTTTTGCAGCCCTTTCACAAGTGCATAGGCATTATGAGTGTAGGAGCCCCACTACCTGAACAATTGTACAGAAATGTGAATGAGGCCCTCCTTTATGCGATATACAGGTTGTATCGGAGTGCCTCTTCCTTGTAATTTTTAGCAGCACTTGCACTTTAGATACAAGTAAATATACAGGAAAGAATGTTTCCTAACAATTTTTCCTCTAAAATCGAATTTATCTTTGGTTTTGTACGTATTGTTGTCAGTCTGTAAAAGTGGCGTACTACTCGGACAACATCGTTCCCAGCAGCGACCTGGGAGTCCAAGATGCATCCAGACATCCTCCCCATACTGTTCTCGAACCATTTCGGTGGTGTTTCCATCAATTTCTGACTATTTTCTATGAACCAGACACCCTCCCCTTCAGAGTAGGGGGTGCCTGGTTTAATGCTCGGGTTTTCCTATTGACTTCCATTGTGCTCGGGTGCTCGGTAGAGCACCCAAGCATCCCGAGGTGTTCGGCCCGAGCACTCGAGCACTTTTAACACCACCATTAACACTCGTGCTCGATTAACACCACCATTCCTCTAATGCTGTAATGAACTTTGGAAATGTGTTAATTTTTTTCCCAAAGACACCTGTTATCCACATTAGTTTGGTGATGCCCATTTTTCTTTTATAATGGCTGACACTCTTTTCAATGTGAAGAAATTATAGATTTCTCTACCCAGTCCTGCACCTGGTAAGTAATTTTGATTTCTTGGCAAATGTTAGCTTGGATGCCAGCTTTCCCAACTGCGCTCTGCAAGTGGAGCTTGCCACCAACCCAAGTCATAAAGAGGTTAATATGAAAACAGAATAGCACATTGCTTCATTTTCCAGTTCTGTACATGGACCTTCCTCGGCTAGGCTTCCTACATCATTTTGTTTCAGATGAGCTTGCGAAATAGAGAGAATTAAGCCACTACATTGGTTCCTTCATAAGAATTCAATTTCTGAAAATGTCCCCCATAAGACTCTAAATGACTTTTACTATGGATTCTGATTTTAAAGAATAATCGCTCCTTTTGTGATAATGTGAGCTATCATGCAGTTACTTTATTATAGAGCAACAGACTGTCGAAAAGTGGTTTTTAGAAAGACATTCATTAGTGTAATGGAGGAGAGCCAGGATGTTTTCTCCTTCTTGTAAAAGAACAAATGGTGAACACGCAATTTAAATTCTAAATATTTTGGGCCAGGAACTGCCGACTCAGTATGCCAGGTTGCAAATTGTTTTGTAGAAATGAGAAGCACTTGTGCCCAAAAGATTCTTTACCCATGCAATGATTTCCCTTTGTTTTAATTCTGAGAGAGGGTTGTTGTGGCACCTGATGCATTGCCATAACGATGCAGCTTTTAGTAAGCGAGCTCTGCAATAACACAGATTAGAAAAATTTGGAGAAAAAAGTGAATGCCTCAATTTTGCTCTTGTATGAGATTGGAGACCTAATTCATATAGTCCTGGAAACCTGAAGAAGGTTTGCTTGTTGTATCCTGTTTTAACACAAATTCAAAGATTCGAGAATAACTAGACTTACACAGTCTAAGCAATAAAAATATTTACTAAGGCCTCATGCACACGACCATTCAGTTTTTTGCAGTCCGCAAACCACCGCGCATCTGCAAAAAGCAGAAGCCGCCCGTGTGCCTTCCGCAATTTGCAGAAAGCAACGGGCTGCCCATTATAGAAATGCCTATACTTGTCCGCAAAACGGACAAGAATAGGACATGCTATATTTTTTTTGCTGGTCCACGGAACAGTGCAACGGATGCGGACAGCACAAGGGGTGCTGTCCGCATCTTTTGCGGCCCCATTGAAGTGAAAGGGTCCGCACTGAGCCGCAAAAAATGCGGCTCGGATGTGGACCACTAAAACGGTCGTGTGCATGAGGCCTAAGTGTGAATAAATATATGAAAGATAAAACCAACAAACAACTCTCATACATAGTCACAAAAAAATATACAAAAAAAACAATCACTCTGAACCAGTGATCACTGGGTGGGCTCCTGTCGGCTGTCTGGCGTGTACACTCACAGCCAACACTCTTGTCGCTGAAGTAATCGCACAGGAATGCAACTTCCACTGGGACACAGAACAAAGGAGCTTTGTATATGTTACTGAGCAGTGATGGCCATTTCGCCGTGTTCGCCCGCGAACACATGCAGGCTGCCGTCTTAACTCACAAGTCCGGCGAGGCACAGGTAAGCCCTTACCTGTGCCTGCGCCGCGTTCTGGTCTGAAACAAATGCGGTCACCGGGAGAAGGCAGTTCCGAGAACAGCCCGATGAAAGCCCCCAGCGGCTGTTCTTGGAACTGCCTGCTCCCGGTGACCGCATTTGTTTCAGACCGGCTCGCGGCGCAGGCACAGGTAAGGGCTTACCTGTGCCTCGCCGGACTTGTGAGTTAAGACCGTAGCCCGCATGTGTTCGCGGGTGAACACGGGGAACTGGCCATCACTGTTACTGAGCTCACTACATAATATCATGATATCATAAGGCTTATAATTAAATATAGTAATTCAAAATATAATTATAGGGAAAGAACCAGTTAGAATAACTAAAAAATACCATTATAACACATATTTGAACAGGAGAGAATATATGTCATGATTAGAGATTAGTGATTTGCTCAGAATTCAATTTGAGTTTGATTCACCCAGATATTTTTCTCTCTTGTCACTTTTTTAAAGAATGTTTTCATTAATTTATTCCCTCTCCCTCCAAAATTCACCCAAATCAAATCACTAAAAATTCAGATTTAGATCCATCGATTTTTCACAGTGCAATGTGCCAAATGTAGGCATGTCTGTGCCTTGATAGGTCTTCGGTCTAGACCAGGGATCAGAGAACAGTCCAGCTGCTGTAAAACTACAACTCCCAGCATGCAAACATGCTCAGCTGTTCTTATAACTTCCATTGAAGTTAAAAGAGCATTCTGGGAGTTGTAGTTTTAGAACATCTGGAGTGTCGGAGGTTGCTGATACCTGGTCTAGACATTGAGATCTTTATTCTTATTCACCATTTTTGTGTACATGTCATAAAAGTTCCACTTTGAAGCCAACTTGGTTTCTACCTGACTGGTAATTGATAAATACACTGCCGGTCCCCCCAAAAAAGTCGCCACCAAAAAAATAAAGTCACACACTTAAATATTTCGTTGGACCGCCTTTAGCTTTGATTCCGGCACGCATTCGCTGTGGCATTGTTTCGATAAGCTTCTGCAATGTCACAAGATTTATTTCCATCCAGTGTTGCATTAATTTTTCTCCAAGATCTTGCATTGATGATGGTGGAGTCTGACTGCTGCGCAAAGCCTTCTCCAGCGCATCCCAAAGATTCTCAATGGGGTTAAGGTCTGGACTCTGTGGTGGCCAATACATGTGTGACAATGATGTCTCCTGCTCCCCGAACCACTCTTTCACAACTTGAGCCCGATGAATCCTGGCATTGTCATCTTGGAATATGCCCGTGCCATCAGGGAAGAACAAATCCATTGATGGAATAATCTGGTCATTCAGTAGTTCAGGTAGTCGCTGACCTCATTCTTGGAGCACATACTGTTGCTGAACCTAGAACTGACCAACTGCAGCAACCCCAGATCATAGCACTGCCCCCACAGGCTTATACAGTAGGCACTAGGCATGATGGGTGCATCACTTCATCTGCCGCTCTTCTTACCCTGATGCGCCCATCACTCTGGAACAGAGTAAATCTGGACCACATGACCTTCTTCCATTGCTCCAGAGTCCAATCTTTATACTCCCTAGCAAATTGAAGCCTTTTTTACTGGTTTGCCTCACTGATTAAAGGTTTTCTTACGGCTACACAGCTGTTCAGTCCCAATCCCTTGCATGCCAATGATTTGACCCTTCTCAAACAGACTAACATCTTTTCCACGACCACGAGATGTGTCTTTCGACATGGTTGTTTAAGAAATGAGAAGCAACTCATTGCACCAGTGGGGGTTAAATAACTTGTTGCCAGCTGAAAGATAATCGCCCATGTAGCAATTATCCAATAGGAGGCTCAGAACTATTTGCTTAGTTAAATCCAGGTGGTGACTATTTTTTTTGACAGGCAGAATATAAATATTTTAAAGGAGTTCTCAGAGTTTGTTTTATTTATTTTTTTAAGAAGAATAAGATGGCCTTTCAATTCATTTTTTATTTTATTTGCTAGTTTATTAGAGCTAGGCATGTATACCTGAATTAGGCCTCATGCACATGACCGTTGTTGTGTCCCGTATCCGTTGTTACGTTTTCCGTGATTTTCTGCGGACCCATTGACTTTCAATGGGTCTGTGGAAAACTCGGCTAATGCACCGTTTGTTATCCGCGTCCGTGATCCGTGTTTCCAGTCCGTGAAAAAAAATATGACCTGTCCTAAGGCCTCATGCACACGACAGTTGTTTTTCTCGGTCCGCAAAACGAGGTTCCGTTGTTCCGTGATCCGTTTCAGTTTTTGTTTCCGTGTGTCTTCCTTTATTTTTGGAGGATCACCAGACATGAAGGAAAGTAAAAAATAAATCTAAGTCAAGTTTGCCATGCAAATGATAGGAAAAAAACGGACACGGAAGACAATCTTGTGGGCCTCCGTGTTTTTTCACGGACCCATTGACTTGAATGGGTCCGCAATCCCGTTGTCGGTAAAATAAATAGGAGAGGTCATATTTTTTTTCACGGACTGGAAACACGGTTCTCGGATGCGGATGACAAACGGTGCATTAGCCGAGTTTTCCACGGACCCATTGAAAGTCAATGGGTGCGCAGAAAATCACGGAAAACGGAACAACGGACACGGAACACAACTACGGTCGTGTGCATGAGGCCTTAGTCTGTCAATGATTGTCAAGAGATCTGTAATTATCTTATAATAACAGCTTTCATTAATGTCTCCTGTCCCTTTCCATTGCTCCCTTAACTCCTTAGGGACCCATAACGTACCGGTACGTCATGTGTTGTTCTAATCACCGCCGCCCGGCGGGGGGTGATCGGAACAAGTTGCCTGCTCAAATCATTGAGCAGGCACCTCGGCTAAATGCGCGGGGGGGTCCCGTGACCCCTCTGTGTCGGTGATCGCCGCAAACCGCAGGTCAATCCAGACCTGCGGTTTGCGGCTTTCACCTGATGCGGCGGAGGTGGCGGTGGTGCCATCGGGTCCCCATGCGGCTGTGGGGGGGACCCGATGGCATGGAAGGCAGCGCAATGCCTTCCTGAGGCATCTGCACTGCCTTCCAGTGAAGAGCCTGTGAGATCCAGCCCCCTGGATCTCACAGGCCGGAAGCTGTATGAGTAATACACACTGTATTACTCATACAGCCAATGCATTCCAATACAGAAGTATTGGAATGCATTGCAAAGGATTAGACCCCCGAAAGTTCAAGTCCCAAAGTGGGACAAAAAATAAAGTGAAAAAAAAGTTGAAAAAATAAAGTTTTCCCCCAAAAAGATTAAAAGTTTCAAGTTAAAATAAACAAAAACTTAATTTCCCCCAAATAACGTTAAAAAAAAATGGTAAAAAATAGGGGGGGAAAAAGTATACATATTAGGTATCTAACCGTCACCTCATCCCGCAAAAAACGGTGCCAAAACAGCTATTTCTTGATACCTTGCCTCACAAAAAGTGTAATATAGAGCAACCAAAAATCATATGTACACTAAACTAGTACCAACAATACTGCCACCCTATCCCGTAGTCTCTAAAATGGGGACACTTTTTGGGAGTTTCTACTCTAGTAAACTACAGAATCAGGGCCATAAATATTGAGTTTTGTTTGGCTGTTAACCCTTGCTTTGTTACTGGGAAAAATTGATTAAAATGGATAATTTGCTAAAAAATTGAAATTCTGAAATTTCATCTCCATTTGAGGGGTGTAGTTTCTTAGATGGGGTCACTTTTATGGAGTTTCTACTCTAGGGGTGCATCAGGGGGGCTTCAAATGGGACATGGTGTCAAAAAAACCAGTCCAGCAAAATCTGCCTTCCAAAACCGTATGGCATTCCTTTCCTTCTGCGCCCTGCTGTGTGCCCGTACAGTAGTTTACGACCACATATGGGGTGTTTCTGTAAACTACAGAATCAGGGCCATAAATATTGAGTTTTGTTTGGCTGTTAACCCTTGCTTTGTAATAGTAAAAAAAATATTAAAATGGAAAATCTGTCCAAAAAGTTAAATTTTGAAATTGTATCTCTATTTTCCATAAATTCTTGTGGAACACCTAAAGGGTTAACAATGTTTGTAAAATCAGTTTTGAATACCTTGAGGGGTGTAGTTTCTTAGATGGGGTCACAATTATGGAGTTTCTACTCTAGGGGTGCACCAGGGGGGCTTCAAATGGGACATGGTGTAAAAAAAAACAGCCCCGCAAAATCTGCCTTCCAAAAACCGTATGGCATTCCTTTCCTTCTGCGCCCTGCCGTGTGCCCGTACAGTAGTTTACGACCACATATGGGGTGTTTCTGTAAACTACAGAATCAGGGCCATAAATATTGAGTTTTGTTTGGCTGTTGACCCTTGCTTTGTAAAAGTAAAAAAAATATTAAAATGGAAAATCTGCCAAAAAAGTTAAATTTTGAAATTGTATGTCTATCTTCCATTAATTCTTGTGGAACACCTAAAGGGTTAATGACGTTTGTAAAATCCGTTTTGAATACCTTGCGGGGTGTAGTTTATAGAATGGGGTCATTTTTGGGTGGTTTCTATTATGTAAGCCTCGCAAAGTGACTTCAGACCTGAACTGGTCCCTAAAAGTTGGGTTTTTGAAAATTTCTGAAAATTTTCAAGATTTGCTTCTAAACTTCTAAGCCTTGTAACATCCCCAAAAAATTAAATATAATTCCCAAAATGATCCAAACATAAAGTAGACATATGGGGAATGTAAAGTAATAACCTTAGTGTAGTTGGGTCCAAAACCCAACAGAGCTAAAAACCACAGTCCATCACAAAATACTGTCCCAGCGGCGCAATATACATTCACAAAAACTTCCACAGGCCAGCTGTAAGGAGGGCTCAGGAGGCCCCCTGGGCATTGGCCCACCGGGAAACTTCCCTGTAAGGTCTATGGCCAATTAACCCCTGGCCTTGTTACAGATTTTTGATGGTGGGCAGATGGAAGTAAAAGATTCAGCTCTGCGACCCTTTCACTATTTTCCATTCACAGCAGTGCTACCAGCCACCTATGGACATCAGCCAGTCCAGTTCACTTGACTGAAACTGTGCTTAAATTCCACCACATTGCTTGTAGTTGGGTTGCTGCTTTAGAGGAAAAGATCAAAATTAGTGGATGTCATAAACAAAAAATGTTGTTTCTTCCGTCTTCCAATGTTGGCAGAAATAAAGAAATATTTTTATAAGTGTAACAATTTTTATTGTTTGAATACTTTTTAAATGTAGTATGGTGGAGGCCCCTTCCAGTCCACAGGAAAAATGTTCCATTTACCATGTCTACAAAGGATGTAAAATAGCTGGAAGTCAAACAAGATATTATTCCCAACTTGATTACAAAATATCCTTCGTCTACAGCTCCTAAGCATATCTATGTGCTCCCATGATTATAGACTACAAACAAACTGTCACAACCAGACAGCTGAGAAGCTCTGACAGAGGCCTTTCAGAACCTCCTCCTTGACTTCCTTTGTTGTGGTATTCAGTTCCTCATCTCGTTAGCCTCTCTCAGCTGTCATGTGTTGGACTAATTGCTTCCCTTTAAATTCCTCCCCAGAATGCTTTTCTGGGCGGCTTATACTTCTTCCTGGAGTGTGTGTGCATGCTGGTCTTGTTCTCCTCTCTGCTACAAAGTTAAGTGTTGAACATTTATCTGTTATTTGCTGGATCCCAGGTGACCCTGACTCCCTCCGTATCTTGTGTAGGGAGCCGGTGGTCGTGTCCCCTCACTATTGTAGGGTGCTCAGGGGTTATATAGTCAAGGTACGTGGATATGCAAACCTCCTCCATTCGGATCTTTGCATAGGCTGAGCAGCCAGGGAAAGTGCCAGGTCTTCTGCAGGGGTCTCCCTTTTGTTCCTTAGCTTTTGGATCCAGCGAGTCATTTATGCATGTTGCTTTGTCTTGTTTCCTGTACACTGTCCGTGACACAAACTCTCCGTAGTCTGACTGGGCAGTCATGTATTGCTCTCTTCCATCTGCCCCCCTTGCTAAGATGTATTCACTGGAGGCGTGGTGGTAGAGAGTATAATTGCAGGCTCTGACTACACAGGGTTTGCTTGTAGTCTGTAACCATGGAGACACCCAGGCTTTCATAGTATCTCTTCAGGGTTGCCAACAAGATTTTTTCATTTTTTTTTCTGGCCAACTTATCCCAAAATTACGGACAACCAACATTTTTTATGGACAAACTGGAAAACCATATTGAATGATAAAGATAAGTAATGCATGTCTATAGCTCGATATACCGATAAGAACTCATTATCATCATTTACTGTGAGCTGCAAATGATAATTATCACCAAAATAATCTAGTCACATAATACCACCAGCCTCAAAAAATCACAAACATCTTTTTTTTTTTTCACTGTCACAGGAAAAAAGTTGCTGATTTTTACGGACTGTCCAGGAATTTCTAGATGGTTGGCAACCCTGGGTCCAGGCTTAGACTAGCCCACAGGGGTGCAGGTGAATCCCCCGGTGGGCCCCTAGTCTCCCAGCCCCTGCACCAGTGGCACATAACACCGCAGCCTTACTGCACTACATACATATATTCAATGTACAGCACCTCCACCAGCCTATGTTCATATAAAAAACTTGATAGATTATTAAAGAAACCACCCAGTGTATTATTATAGACACGATCAGAGCTGAGATGACTTCTAGGTATAGAGGCAGGATGACCAGTGTCCTCTTTTTCCCAGCACCTACCTTCTCAAAGTAACTCCAGGGACCCCCATATTTACTCATCTTTTAAAATCTTGCTGCTGTGTGAGCAGGTAATATTTGAATGTATCCGTACGGTGGGCCCCCAAAATAAATTTCACAGGTGGGCCCTAGGCGCCCAAGTCCAACACCGCTTGGGTCTATTGATGAATACAAAATATCATGTGACTTTTTAAAAATGTTTTACTTCATGTGTATAACTAAGTCCTTATATCAGTCGACAAAGGAAACAGCTGAAAGTGAAGAAAAGTTGTGTCTGTTATGGTTGGTGGGAGATGCAAAAAGAGTTGAAACATTCTTACACTTTGGTGAAACTTTTTGGTCAAATTAAGGCAGATTGCAGATAAATAAGTGTGCTCCTTGTGAGTCACAGTTAGATCTTAAAAAATATCTTGTGCTTTTTTTATTATTTATCCTCCTTTTCAGACTAAAGCATTGTAGCTCTTGCTTTATTGGCTGTGGCTAATTGACTAAGCATAAGAATCTTTTTTTTGTCTCCTGATTATAGAATCCTGAGTGCAAATGACAAGACACCTCTGTCTGAATACCACCACGTAGTTACACCATCATTATCTGTCTGTAGCATTAGTGCCAATTGACCTTAGCATATGATAATGACTTTTTTGTAAGGTTGTTCTCTTCAGTCAAAGGAAGGCAGAACAAAGTGCTAGCCTTTAATGACGGATCCAGAATAGGTTGTCCTCATTAAAACAATTGCTGTGGCTATGATTGAGACACACACGCACTTCATCCTCAAGAACCCTTCAAGCCGTATCCTTTCTTGATAAGGATTTCACTCCGCTCTTTGCAGCCCAGAGTCCATTGAACTTCTTTGCCTTGAAAATGTAAGCTGGTTACAAATGAGAGGCAGGCAGAAAATGAACATTACAAGCACTGCAAGCGGGCAAAAAACAATAATATTAATATTAATAATAATAATAATAAAAGCATGCAACAATTTGCATAGGTGGCAGACGGATTGCTATCATTTTGTTGTACACTCGTATTCAGCTTTATCTTAATACTTTGTCAAAAAGCTCTTATTACAGAACAGGGTGGAGATAAATGGGAGCAAAGCGTATGGTGGGGCAGCTCTGCATGCCTGGCTCTCTCCATTTAATTTTATAGAAGAATAGGATCCAAGGAGGGGCCTGCATCTACAAGACCTACCTGCAGTCCTGTATTACACCACAGATAACACAGTGATAGCTCTATAAGTACAGATAATGTAGTAGATGTCACCTGCAGTCCTATGTAACACCACAGATAACACAGTGATAGCTCTCTGAGTACAGATAATGTAGTAGATGTCACCTGCAGTCCTATGTAACACCAAAGATGACATGGTGATAGCTCTATGAGTACAGATAATGTAGTAGATGTTACCTGCAGTCCTATGTAACACCAACGATGACATGGTGATAGCTCTATGAGTACAGATAATGTAGTAGATGTCACCTGCAGTCCCATGTAACACCACAGATAACACAGTGATAGCTCTATAAGTACAGATAATGTAGTAGATGTCACCTGCAGTCCTGTATTACACCACAGATAACACAGTGATAGCTCCATAAGTACAGATAATGTAGTAGATGTCACCTGCAGTCCTATGTAACACCAAAGATGACATGGTGATAGCTCTATGAGTACAGATAATGTAGTAGATGTCACCTGCAGTCCCATGTAACACCACAGATAACACAGTGATAGCTCTATAAGTACAGATAATGTAGTAGATGTCACCTGCAGTCCTATGTAACACCACAGATAACATAGTGATAGCTCTATAAGTACAGATAATGTAGTAGATGTCACCTGCAGTCCTGTATTACACCACAGATAACACAGTGATAGCTCCATAAGTTCAGATAATGTAGTAGATGTCACCTGCAGTCCTATGTAACACCAAAGATGACATGGTGATAGCTCTATGAGTACAGATAATGTAGTAGATGTTACCTGCAGTCCTATGTAACATTACAGTTAACACAGTGATAACTCTGAGTACAGACAATGTAGTAGATGTCACCTGCAGTCCTATGTAACACCAAAGATGACATAGTGATAGCTCTATGAGTACAGATAATGTAGTAGATGTTACCTGCAGTCCTATGTAACATTACAGATAACACAGTGATAACTCTGAGTACAGACAATGTAGTAGATGTTACCTGCAGTCCTATGTAACACCACAGATAACACAGTGATAACTCTATGAGTACAGATAATGTAGTAGATATTACCTGCAGTCCTATGTAACATTACAGATAACACAGTGATAACTCTATGAGTGCAGATAATGTAGTAGATGTTACCAGCAGTCCTATGTAACATTACAGATAACACAGTGATAACTCTGAGTACAGATAATACAGTAGAAGTTACCTGCAGTCCTATGTGACACCATAGATGACACGGTGATAACGCTTTGAGTACAGATAATGAAGTAGATATTACCTGCAGTCCTATGTAACACTAAAAACGACATAGTGATAGCTCTCTGAGTACAGATAATATAGTAGATTTTACCAGCAGTCCTATGTAACACTACATATTACACAGGCCTCCTCCTTCTCCCGTTCTTCTATGTAAGTGTAATGGATTCTGTAGAGAAGCCCACTAGTTGTTTTTGTCTTTACTACATTCTAACAACCTATGTGGATCATATATAGTAAAAAAAAAGGGAGGGAGGGAGAAAGAAAGACAGAAAGGAAGGAAGGGAGGGAGGGAGGAAGGAAGAAAAGAAAGAAAGAGAAAGAAAAAAGAAGAAGAGGGAAGGGAGGGAGAAAGAAAGAAAGAAAGAAAGAGAGTGATAAAGAAAGAAAGAAAACAAAGAAAGGAAAAAAAGAAAAGGAAACAAAGAAAAGAAAGAATTTTGAGAGTACAAAGTCCAGTGAAGCGATATTAATCCAATCAGACTATTTATTATTGGTTCCTCGGGCCTCCAACTCTGGGCCGTGCTGACCCCAGGGAGTCCAGTCTTCCAGCCTGTGACATTCTCACTGTTTGTCAGTATGTAGGATGGATTTCGAGAAGTCCACATCCTTCTACAGCAGATGGTGCGGAGAACAGTGCAAATTAGCATAGGGACCAATACCGGTCAAAGATGAGCGGCTGCTCTGCAGCAGACAGGTGCGGAATATAATATATAAGAAAAGAGGATAAAAGCAGATATAGCAATTAGTTTCCAGTTGGGTGGTCCAGCTGAAGGTTAAGCTTTTAGCTGGCGGTGTGCAAGAAGTATATTCAGATGTACGGTGCCATAATAACATAGTACACTATAATAACCCAAGGGTCCGTCTGCCCTGTGTGAGTGGCATATACAGTTTAAAATGAACTCAGCTTATATTATTTACTATAACACATACTTTATACAGTAAAAGAAGAACTACAAGCATAGAGAAAGCCAGATTATAACCCAGAAGCAGAAAACTACTGCATGCTGACAATGAGAGCTTTGCCCTATTAGGAAAAATAATATTTTTTTAATGCAGCACTGTCTGTTAAGATTCAGGCAATATCCACTATATTTCTTCAGTCACTTGTATTTTGCTGAGTAGAACATGTACATTTTTGTAATACAACTTTGAACCACTAGGTGGAGCATTACAGTATTGTGCTACAGGGAACCTGTCACCTCAAAATGACATATAAAACCGCCAGCATTACTTTATAATAGCCCCCAGTCTGTTATTAATGATGTGTTTGATCCGGTAATCTGATGCTCCATACATGACAAAAACAATGTTTTAATCGCCATCAGCACTGATGGCGATTAAAACATCGCTTTTGTCATGTATGGAGCATCAGATTACCGGATCAAACACATCATTAATAACAGACTGGGGGCTATTATAAAGTAATGCTGTGATTTTATATGCGATTTTGAGGTGACAGGTTCCCTTTAAAACATAACACTAAATAGCGCACCATGTGGTTAGGAGTGGTATTGCCGGTACATTTAATATAAATTATAGGCTGTGACAAAGTAGCAAATTGATGCATGCTATATCTACATATATACTGTATAATCAAACAATATTGTTGAAGAATATTTTACATTACCAATGTATTCAGTAGTCTAGCCTCTGATTTCGGTCCTCAGAGAGAGAATAAAATAAAACGGTGCATTACAATATTTTTTGAAAAAACTACCTTGTTAAATCTATGTATTTAGGCCAGGAAATTGCCAGTATACTTAAAGAAGATCTATGGCTGGTTATGTAGACCATAAGCTTGGACATCCCTGTCACGCCTAACTATAGTCATTACCACATTTCTCAAGTTTCCTTGTGGCCCTACATATTGACAGTGTCTAATCATCACTGGCAGTATCAGACTCTGAGATACTAGTAGCTGCTAGTGTTGATCGAGCACCAAAGTGCTCATGTGCTCTACCGAGCACAATGGAAGTCAATGGGAGAACCCCAGG
This sequence comes from Bufo gargarizans, assembly GCF_014858855.1. NCBI lineage: Eukaryota > Metazoa > Chordata > Amphibia > Anura > Bufonidae > Bufo > Bufo gargarizans. The sequence goes on from NC_058086.1 coordinate 29,819,678, forward strand.
CACCCCCTGTTTGGAAGAGAAGAAAAAAACAAAAAAAAGTAAAAAATTTATGGAAATCCCACCAAAATAGTTTGGAAACAGCATTGGGAGGATGTCTGGATGTATCTTGGACTCCCATTATCTATGACATACAATACTCAACCACACAAAGGCTATTTGCCAAAAGCCAGGTATGTGCAAGCCAACAATCTATCCATGAGACAGATAACAGTCAGCATACCTTACAATGGCAGCCTTGTGCACTATGAGACATTCCAAACCAGTTCTCATCTGACTGAGCCAGTAAGCCTCAAAGTTGCTTCATATCTGTTGGATGGCTTGGGTGGACCTGCGCACTTAGATCAATAGATCAATTTCATTAGGGTGATCAATAGATCAATATCATTAGGGTGACAAAAAAATTTCTGATTGTCCTAACCTAATATTCAATAACCTTTGTATACAGTTTTGTCATGTAAACTCATTTGCATAAACAAGGGCATATGGGAAAGAAATTCGCAATTAGAATATTCGCAATCTACACTACTCATGAACAGCGACATCTATTGGATTCATAGTCTTGTCATAAGACTATAAAACCAATAGATGGCACTGTTCATGAGTAGAGTTGAGCGAACACCTGGATGTTCGGGTTCGAGAAGTTCGGCCGAACATCCCGGAAATGTTCGGGTTCGGGATCCGAACCCGATCCGAACTTCGTCCCGAACCCGAACCCCATTGAAGTCAATGGGGACCCGAACTTTTCGGCACTAAAAAGGCTGTAAAACAGCCCAGGAAAGAGCTAGAGGGCTGCAAAAGGCAGCAACATGTAGGTAAATCCCCTGCAAACAAATGTGGATAGGGAAATGAATTAAAATAAAAATTAAATAAATAAAAATTAACCAAAATCAATTGGAGAGAGGTTCCATAGCAGAGAATCTGGCTTCCCGTCACCCACCACTGGAACAGTCCATTCTCAGATATTTAGGCCCCGGCACCCAGGCAGAGGAGAGAGGTCCCGTAACAGAGAATCTGTCTTCATGTCAGCAGAGAATTAGTCTGCATGTCATAGCAGAGAATGAGGCTTCACGTCAGCCACCACTGCAACAGTCCATTGGCATATATTTAGGCCCAGCACCCAGGCAGAGGAGGGAGGTCCCGTAACAGAGAATCTGTCTTCATGTCAGCAGAGAATTAGTCTGCATGTCATAGCAGAGAATGAGGCTTCACGTCAGCCACCACTGCAACAGTCCATTGGCATATATTTAGGCCCAGCACACACACAGGCAGAGGAGAGAGGTCCCGTAACAGAGAATCTGGCTTCATGTCAGCAGAGAATCAGTCTGCATGTCATAGCAGAGAATGAGGCTTCACGTCAGCCACCACTGCAACAGTCCATTGGCATATATTTAGGCCCAGCACACACACAGGCAGAGGAGAGAGGTCCCGTAACAGAGAATCTGGCTTCATGTCAGCAGAGAATCAGTCTGCATGTCATAGCAGAGAATGAGGCTTCACGTCAGCCACCACTGCAACAGTCCATTGGCATATATTTAGGCCCAGCACCCAGGCAGAGGAGGGAGGTCCCGTAACAGAGAATCTGTCTTCATGTCAGCAGAGAATTAGTCTGCATGTCATAGCAGAGAATGAGGCTTCACGTCAGCCACCACTGCAACAGTCCATTGGCATATATTTAGGCCCAGCACACACACAGGCAGAGGAGAGAGGTCCCGTAACAGAGAATCTGGCTTCATGTCAGCAGAGAATCAGTCTGCATGTCATAGCAGAGAATGAGGCTTCACGTCACCCACCACTGCAACAGTCCATTGGCATATATTTAGGCCTAGCACACAGGCAGAGCAGAGAGGTCCCGTAACAGACAATCTGGCTTCATGTCAGCAGAGAATCAGTCTGCATGTCATAGCAGAGAATCAGGCTTCACGTCACCCACCACTGCAACAGTCCATTGGCATATATTTAGGCCTAGCACACAGGCAGAGCAGAGAGGTCCCGTAACAGACAATCTGGCTTCATGACAGCAGAGAATTAGTCTGCATGTCATAGCAGAGAATGAGGCTTCACGTCAGCCACCACTGCAACAGTCCATTGGCATATATTTAGGCCCAGCACCCAGGCAGAGGAGAGAGGTCCCGTAACAGACAATCTGGCTTCATGTCAGCAGAGAATTAGTCTGCATGTCATAGCAGAGAATCAGGCTTCACGTCAGCCACCACTGCAACAGTCCATTGTCATAAATTTAGGCCCAGCACCCAGGCAGAGGAGAGAGGTCCCGTAACAGACAATCTGGCTTCATGTCAGCAGAGAATTAGTCTGCATGTCATAGCAGAGAATGAGGCTTCACGTCAGCCACCACTGCAACAGTCCATTGGCATATATTTAGGCCTAGCACACAGGCAGAGCAGAGAGGTCCCGTAACAGACAATCTGGCTTCATGACAGCAGAGAATCAGTCTGCATGTCATAGCAGAGAATCAGGCTTCACGTCAGCCACCACTGCAACAGTCCATTGTCATAAATTTAGGCCCAGCACCCAGGCAGAGGAGAGAGGTCCCGTAACAGAGAATCTGGCTTCATGTCAGCAGAGAATCAGTCTTCATATCATAGCAGAGAATCAGGCTTCACGTCACCCACCACTGTAAGAGTCAATTTTCATAAATTTAGGCCCAGAACCCAGGCAGAGGAGAAAGGTCCCGTAACAGACAATCTGGCTTCATGTCAGCAGAGAATCAGTCTTCATATCATAGCCTAGAATCAGGCTTCACGTCACCCACCACTGTAAGAGTCAATTTTCATAAATTTAGGCCCAGAACCCAGGCAGAGGAGAAAGGTCCCGTAACAGACAATCTGGCTTCATGTCAGCAGAGAATCAGTCTTCATATCATAGCAGAGAATCAGGCTTCACGTCACCCACCACTGCAACAGTCAATTGTCATAAATTTAGGCCCAGCACCCAGGCAGAGGAGAGAGCTCCCGTAACAGAGGATCTGGCTTCATGTCAGCAGAGAATCAGTCTGCATGTCATAGCAGAGAATGAGGCTTCACGTCACCCACCACTGCAACAGTCCATTGGCATATATTTAGGCCTAGCACACAGGCAGAGCAGAGAGGTCCCGTAACAGACAATCTGGCTTCATGTCAGCAGAGAATCAGTCTGCATGTCATAGCAGAGAATGAGGCTTCACGTCACCCACCACTGCAACAGTCCATTGGCATATATTTAGGCCTAGCACACAGGCAGAGCAGAGAGGTCCCGTAACAGACAATCTGGCTTCATGACAGCAGAGAATCAGTCTGCATGTCATAGCAGAGAATGAGGCTTCACGTCACCCACCACTGCAACAGTCCATTGGCATATATTTAGGCCTAGCACACAGGCAGAGCAGAGAGGTCCCGTAACAGACAATCTGGCTTCATGTCAGCAGAGAATCAGTCTGCATGTCATAGCAGAGAATGAGGCTTCACGTCACCCACCACTGCAACAGTCCATTGGCATATATTTAGGCCTAGCACACAGGCAGAGCAGAGAGGTCCCGTAACAGACAATCTGGCTTCATGACAGCAGAGAATCAGTCTGCATGTCATAGCAGAGAATGAGGCTTCACGTCACCCACCACTGCAACAGTCCATTGGCATATATTTAGGCCTAGCACACAGGCAGAGCAGAGAGGTCCCGTAACAGACAATCTGGCTTCATGTCAGCAGAGAATCAGTCTGCATGTCATAGCAGAGAATGAGGCTTCACGTCACCCACCACTGCAACAGTCCATTGGCATATATTTAGGCCTAGCACACAGGCAGAGCAGAGAGGTCCCGTAACAGACAATCTGGCTTCATGACAGCAGAGAATCAGTCTGCATGTCATAGCAGAGAATGAGGCTTCACGTCACCCACCACTGCAACAGTCCATTGGCATATATTTAGGCCTAGCACACAGGCAGAGCAGAGAGGTCCCGTAACAGACAATCTGGCTTCATGACAGCAGAGAATCAGTCTGCATGTCATAGCAGAGAATGAGGCTTCACGTCACCCACCACTGCAACAGTCCATTGGCATATATTTAGGCCTAGCACACAGGCAGAGCAGAGAGGTCCCGTAACAGACAATCTGGCTTCATGTCAGCAGAGAATCAGTCTGCATGTCATAGCAGAGAATGAGGCTTCACGTCACCCACCACTGCAACAGTCCATTGGCATATATTTAGGCCTAGCACACAGGCAGAGCAGAGAGGTCCCGTAACAGACGATCTGGCTTCATGTCAGCAGAGAATCAGTCTGCATGTCATAGCAGAGAATCAGGCTTCACGTCAGCCACCACTGCAACAGTCCATGGTCATAAATTTAGGCCCAGCACCCAGGCAGAGGAGAGAGGTCCCGTAACAGACAATCTGGCTTCATGTCAGCAGAGAATTAGTCTGCATGTCATAGCAGAGAATCAGGCTTCATGTCAGCCACCACTGCAACAGTCCATTGGCATATATTTAGGCCTAGCACACAGGCAGAGGAGAGGTTCATTCAACTTTGGGTAGCATCGCAATATAATGGTAAAATGAAAATAAAAATAGGATTGAATGAGGAAGTGCCCTGGAGTCCAATAATATATGGTTATGGGGAGGTAGTTAATGTCTAATCTGGACAAGGGACGGACAGGTCCTGTGGGATCCATGCCTGGTTCATTTTTATGAACGTCAGCTTGTCCACATTGGCTGTAGACAGGCGGCTGCGTTTGTCTGTAATGACGCCCCCTGCCGTGCTGAATACACGTTCAGACAAAACGCTGGCTGCCGGGCAGGCCAGCACCTCCAAGGCATAAAAGGCTAGCTCTGGCCACGTGGACAATTTAGAGACCCAGAAGTTGAATGGGGCCGAACCATCAGTCAGTACGTGGAGGGGTGTGCACACGTACTGTTCCACCATGTTAGTGAAATGTTGCCTCCTGCTAACACGTTGCGTATCAGGTGGTGGTGCAGTTAGCTGTGGCGTGTTGACAAAAGTTTTCCACATCTCTGCCATGCTAACCCTGCCCTCAGAGGAGCTGGCCGTGACACAGCTGCCTTGGCGACCTCTTGCTCCTCCTCTGCCTTGGCCTTGGGCTTCCACTTGTTCCCCTGTGACATTTGGGAATGCTCTCAGTAGCGCGTCTACCAACGTGCGCTTGTACTCGCGCATCTTCCTATCACGCTCCAGTGCAGGAAGTAAGGTGGGCACATTGTCTTTGTAGCGTGGATCCAGCAGGGTGGCAACCCAGTAGTCCGCACAGGTTAAAATGTGGGCAACTCTGCTGTCGTTGCGCAGGCACTGCAGCATGTAGTCGCTCATGTGTGCCAGGCTGCCCAGGGGTAAGGACAAGCTGTCCTCTGTGGGAGGCGTATCGTCATCGTCCTGCCTTTCCCCCCAGCCACGCACCAGTGATGGACCCGAGCTGCGTTGGGTGCCACCCCGCTGTGACCATGCTTCATCCTCATCCTCCTCCACCTCCTCCTCATCCTCGTCCTCCTCGTCCTCCAGTAGTGGGCCCTGGCTGGCCACATTTGTACCTGGCCTCTGCTGTTGCAAAAAACCTCCCTCTGAGTCACTTCGAAGAGACTGGCCTGAAAGTGCTAAAAATGACCCCTCTTCCTCATCCTCCTCCTCCTCCTCCTGGGCCACCTCCTGTTCCATCATCGCCCTAAGTGTTTTCTCAAGGAGACATAGAAGTGGTATTGTAACGCTGATAACGGTGTCATCGCCACTGGCCATGTTGGTGGAGTACTCGAAACAGCGCAACAGGGCACACAGGTCTCGCATGGAGGCCCAGTCATTGGTGGTGAAGTGGTGCTGTTCTGTAGTGCGACTGACCCGTGCGTGCTGCAGCTGAAACTCCACTATGGCCTGCTGCTGCTCGCACAGTCTGTCCAGCATGTGCAAGGTGGAGTTCCACCTGGTGGGCACGTCGCATATGAGGCGGTGAGCGGGAAGGCCGAAGTTACGCTGTAGCGCAGACAGGCGAGCAGCGGCAGGATGTGAACGCCGGAAGCGCGAACAGACGGCCCGCACTTTATGCAGCAGCTCTGACATGTCGGGGTAGTTGTGAATGAACTTCTGCACCACCAAATTCAGCACATGCGCCAAGCAAGGGATGTGCGTCAAATTGGCTAGTCCCAGAGCTGCAACGAGATTTCGCCCATTATCACACACCACCAGGCCGGGCTTGAGGCTCACCGGCAGCAACCACTCGTCGGTCTGTTGTTCAATACCCCGCCACAACTCCTGTGCGGTGTGGGGCCTGTCCCCCAAACATATGAGTTTCAGAATGGCCTGCTGACGTTTACCCCGGGCTGTGCTGAAGTTGGTGGTGAAGGTGTGTGGCTGACTGGATGAGCAGGTGGAAGAAGAGGAGGAGGAAGCCGAGAAGGAGGAGGTGGCAACAGGAGGCAAAGAATGTTGCCCTGCGATCCTTGGCGGCGGCAGGACGTGCGCCAAACAGCTCTCCGCCTGGGGCCCAGCTGCCACTACATTTACCCAGTGTGCAGTTAGGGAGATATAGCGTCCCTGGCCGTGCTTACTGGTCCACGTATCTGTGGTTAGGTGGACCTTGCTACAGATGGCGTTGCGCAGTGCACACTTGATTTTATCGGATACTTGGTTGTGCAGGGAAGGCACGGCTCTCTTGGAGAAGTAGTGCCGGCTGGGAACAACATACTGTGGGACAGCAAGCGACATGAGCTGTTTGAAGCTGTCTGTGTCCACCAGCCTAAATGACAGCATTTCATAGGCCAGTAGTTTAGAAATGCTGGCATTCAGGGCCAGGGATCGAGGGTGGCTAGGTGGGAATTTACGCTTTCTATCAAATGTTTGTGAGATGGAGAGCTGAACGCTGGCGTGTGACATGGTTGAGACGCTTGGTGACGGAGGTGGTGGTGGTGGTGTTGGTGGTACATCCCCTGTTTGCTGGGCGGCAGGTGCCAACGTTCCTCCAGAGGCGGAGGAAGAGGCCGAGGCGGCAGCAGCAGAATAGGCCGAGGCGGCAGCAGCAGAAGAGGTAGCAGGGGGAGCCTGAGTGACTTCCTTGGTTTTAAGGTGTTTACTCCACTGCAGTTCATGCTTTGCATGCAGGTGCCTGGTCATGCAGGTTGTGCTCAGGTTCAGAACGTTAATGCCTCGCTTCAGGCTCTGATGGCACAGCGTGCAAACCACTCGGGTCTTGTCGTCAGCACATTGTTTGAAGAAGTGCCATGCCAGGGAACTCCTTGAAGCTGCCTTTGGGGTGCTCGGTCCCAGATGGCGGCGGTCAGTAGCAGGCGGAGTCTCTTGGCGGCGGGTGTTCTGCTTTTGCCCACTGCTCCCTCTTTTGCTACGCTGTTGGCTCGGTCTCACCACTGCCTCTTCCTCCGAACTGTGAAAGTCAGTGGCACGACCTTCATTCCATGTGGGGTCTAGGACCTCATCGTCCCCTGCATCGTCTTCCACCCAGTCTTGATCCCTGACCTCCTGTTCAGTCTGCACACTGCAGAAAGACGCAGCAGTTGGCACCTGTGTTTCGTCATCATCAGAGACATGCTGAGGTGGTATTCCCATGTCCTCATCATCAGGAAACATAAGTGGTTGTGCGTCAGTGCATTCTATGTCTTTCACCGCTGGGGAAGGGCTAGGTGGATGCCCTTGGGAAACCCTGCCAGCGGAGTCTTCAAACAGCATAAGAGACTGCTGCATAACTTGAGGCTGAGACAGTTTCCCTGGTATGCATGGGGGTGATGTGACAGACTGATGGGGTTGGTTTTCAGGCGCCATCTGTGCGCTTTCTGCAGAAGACTGGGTGGGAGATAATGTGAACGTGCTGGATCCACTGTCGGCCACCCAATTGACTAATGCCTGTACCTGCTCAGGCCTTACCATCCTTAGAACGGCATTGGGCCCCACCATATATCGCTGTAAATTCTGGCGGCTACTGGGACCTGAGGTAGTTGGTACACTAGGACGTGTGGATGTGGCAGAACGGCCACGTCCTCTCCCAGCACCAGAGGGTCCACTAACACCACCACGACCATGTCCACGTCCGCGTCCCTTACTAGATGTTTTTCTCATTGTTATGGTTCACCACAACAACAAATATATTATTTGGCCCAATGTATTGTATTCAAATTCAGCGGGATATAAATTTGAGGCCTAGTATTTAGGCGCTGGGTGACCGGTATGGATTTAGTGACAGAATTAGACTTGGAAATGCACAGAAGCGTGTGTGTGAAGTTATTCTGAATGACCCTATGTGCACCTTCAATATTATATACCCTTTTAGGGATAGATTTCAAATAGCTCTGATATAGCAGAAACCACTAAATTATGAAATTGCTAAATTGGGAATTGTACTTCAACCCAGAACAAAAAATGTGCTTTGACGGACACTAAATATCTTGCCCAGCAACAACAGTACACCGGTGGGTAACGAGAGATTTAGAGGGAATTAAATTTGAGGCCTAGTATTTAGGCGCTGGGTCACCGGTATGGATTTAGTGACAGAATTAGACTTGGAAATACACAGTAGCGGGTGTGTGTGAAGTTATTCTGAATGACCCTATGTGCACCTTCAATATTATATACCCTTTTAGGGATAGATTTCAAATAGCTCTGATATAGCAGAAACCACTAAATTATGAAATTGCTAAATTGGGAATTGTACTTCAACCCAGAACAAAAAATGTGCTTTGACGGACACTAAATATCTTGCCCAGCAACAACAGTACAGCGGTGGGTAACGAGAGATTTAGAGGGAATTAAATTTGAGGCCTAGTATTTAGGCGCTGGGTCACCGGTATGGATTTAGTGACAGAATTAGACTTGGAAATGCACAGAAGCGTGTGTGTGAAGTTATTCTGAATGACCCTATGTGCACCTTCAATATTATATACCCTTTTAGGGATAGATTTCAAATAGCTCTGATATAGCAGAAACCACTAAATTATGAAATTGCTAAATTGGGAATTGTACTTCAACCCAGAACAAAAAATGTGCTTTGACGGACACTAAATATCTTGCCCAGCAACAACAGTACAGCGGTGGGTAACGAGAGATTTAGAGGGAATTAAATTTGAGGCCTAGTATTTAGGCGCTGGGTCACCGGTATGGATTTAGTGACAGAATTAGACTTGGAAATACACAGTAGCGGGTGTGTGTGAAGTTATTCTGAATGACCCTATGTGCACCTTCAATATTATATACCCTTTTAGGGATAGATTTCAAATAGCTCTGATATAGCAGAAACCACTAAATTATGAAATTGCTAAATTGGGAATTGTACTTCAACCCAGAACAAAAAATGTGCTTTGACGGACACTAAATATCTTGCCCAGCAACAACAGTACAGCGGTGGGTAACGAGAGATTTAGAGGGAATTAAATTTGAGGCCTAGTATTTAGGCGCTGGGTCACCGGTATGGATTTAGTGACAGAATTAGACTTGGAAATGCACAGAAGCGTGTGTGTGAAGTTATTCTGAATGACCCTATGTGCACCTTCAATATTATATACCCTTTTAGGGATAGATTTCAAATAGCTCTGATATAGCAGAAACCACTAAATTATGAAATTGCTAAATTGGGAATTGTACTTCAACCCAGAACAAAAAATGTGCTTTGACGGACACTAAATATCTTGCCCAGCAACAACAGTACAGCGGTGGGTAACGAGAGATTTAGAGGGATTTAAATTTGAGGCCTAGTATTTAGGCGCTGGGTCACCGGTATGGATTTAGTGACAGAATTAGACTTGGAAATGCACAGAAGCGTGTGTGTGAAGTTATTCTGAATGACCCTATGTGCACCTTCAATATTATATACCCTTTTAGGGATAGATTTCAAATAGCTCTGATATAGCAGAAACCACTAAATTATGAAATTGCTAAATTGGGAATTGTACTTCAACCCAGAACAAAAAATGTGCTTTGACGGACACTAAATATCTTGCCCAGCAACAACAGTACAGTGGTGGGTAACGAGAGATTTAGAGGGATTTAAATTTGAGGCCTAGTATTTAGGCGCTGGGTCACCGGTATGGATTTAGTGACAGAATTAGACTTGGAAATGCACAGAAGCGTGTGTGTGAAGTTATTCTGAATGACCCTATGTGCACCTTCAATATTATATACCCTTTTAGGGATAGATTTCAAATAGCTCTGATATAGCAGAAACCACTAAATTATGAAATTGCTAAATTGGGAATTGTACTTCAACCCAGAACAAAAAATGTGCTTTGACGGACACTAAATATCTTGCCCAGCAACAACAGTACACCGGTGGGTAACGAGAGATTTAGAGGGAATTAAATTTGAGGCCTAGTATTTAGGCGCTGGGTCACCGGTATGGATTTAGTGACAGAATTAGACTTGGAAATACACAGTAGCGGGTGTGTGTGAAGTTATTCTGAATGACCCTATGTGCACCTTCAATATTATATACCCTTTTAGGGATAGATTTCAAATAGCTCTGATATAGCAGAAACCACTAAATTATGAAATTGCTAAATTGGGAATTGTACTTCAACCCAGAACAAAAAATGTGCTTTGACGGACACTAAATATCTTGCCCAGCAACAACAGTACAGCGGTGGGTAACGAGAGATTTAGAGGGAATTAAATTTGAGGCCTAGTATTTAGGCGCTGGGTCACCGGTATGGATTTAGTGACAGAATTAGACTTGGAAATACACAGTAGCGGGTGTGTGTGAAGTTATTCTGAATGACCCTATGTGCACCTTCAATATTATATACCCTTTTTGGGATAGATTTCAAATAGCTCTGATATAGCAGGAACCACTAAATTATGAAATTGCTAAATTGGGAATTGTACTTCAACCCAGAACAAAAAATGTGCTTTGACGGGCACTAAATAACTTTCCCAGCTACAACAGGACAACGGTAACGAGAGATTTAGAGGGATTTAAATTTGAGGCCTAGTATTTAGGCGCTGGGTGACAGGTATGGGTTTAGTGACAGAATTAGACTTGGAAATACACAGTAGCGGGTGTGTGTGAAGTTATTCTGAATGACCCTATGTGCACCTTCAATATTATATACCCTTTTTGGGATAGATTTCAAATAGCTCTGATATAGCAGAAACCACTAAATTATGAAATTGCTAAATTGGGAATTGTACTTCAACCCAGAACAAAAAATGTGCTTTGACGGACACTAAATATCTTGCCCAGCAACAACAGTACAGCGGTGGGTAACGAGAGATTTAGAGGGAATTAAATTTGAGGCCTAGTATTTAGGCGCTGGGTCACCGGTATGGATTTAGTGACAGAATTAGACTTGGAAATACACAGTAGCGGGTGTGTGTGAAGTTACTCTGAATGACCCTATGTGCACCTTCAATATTATATACCCTTTTTGGGATAGATTTCAAAGAGCTCTGATATAGCAGGAACCACTAAATTATGAAATTGCTAAATTGAGAATTGTATTTCAACCCAGAACAAGAAATGTGCTTGAACGGACACTAAATAACTCGCCCAGCTACAGCACTAGGGACAGATTTAGCTGGATATAAATTTGAGGCCTAGTATTTAGGCGCTGGGTGACCGGTATGGATTTAGTGACAGAATTAGACTGGGATATGGCCAAAAAATGAACAGACTATTGCTGGTTAAATGCACTTGGTGTGACAGCTTCACCCTGATGTAGGCTTTAGCCAAAAAACAACCACACCATTGAGGGTTAAATGCACTTGGTGACAGGCGCAGCTTGCCCCTGATTTTGTATATGGCCAAAAAATGAACAGACTATTGCTGGTTAAATGCACTTGGTGTGACAGCTTCACCCTGATGTAGGCTTTAGCCAAAAAACAACCACACCATTGAGGGTTAAATGCACTTGGTGACAGGCGCAGCTTGCCCCTGATTTTGTATATGGCCAAAAAATGAACAGACTATTGCTGGTTAAATGCACTTGGTGTGACAGCTTCACCCTGATGTAGGCTTTAGCCAAAAAACAACCACACCATTGAGGGTTAAATGCACTTGGTGACAGGCGCAGCTTGCCCCTGATTTTGTATATGGCCAAAAAATGAACAGACTATTGCTGGTTAAATGCACTTGGTGTGACAGCTTCACCCTGATGTAGGCTTTAGCCAAAAAACAACCACACCATTGAGGGTTAAATGCACTTGGTCGCAGCTTGTGCTGGCGCACCACAAGACACAAAATGGCCGCCGATCACCCCAGAAAAATGAGACTGACAAACGGTCTGTGCAGCCTAAAAACAGTGAGCAATTGAGGATCAGCAGCTCAATGATCCACAGCTGCAGATCGATCAGTTAATCAAGTCCTTTGGAGGAGTTAATCTGCCTAATCTCGCCCTACTGTCGCAGCCGCAACCTCTCCCTACGCTAATCAGAGCAGAGTGACGGGCGGCGCTATGTGACTCCAGCTTAAATAGAGGCTGGGTCACATGGTGCTCTGGCCAATCACAGCCATGCCAATAGTAGGCATGGCTGTGATGGCCTCTTGGGGCAAGTAGTATGACGCTTGTTGATTGGCTGCTTTGCAGCCTTTCAAAAAGCGCCAAGAAAGCGTCACAAAAGCGCCAAGAAAGCGACGAACACCGAACCCGAACCCGGACTTTTACGAAAATGTCCGGGTTCGGGTCCGTGTCACGGACACCCCAAAATTCGGTACGAACCCGAACTATACAGTTCGAGTTCGCTCATCCCTATTCATGAGTCATTACAAGCAGGGCAATAGTCCTCAGATACACCCTAGCAAGCTTATATTACTGCAGATAAAGTGCTAGAAGATGTGTGAATGATAGCAGCAATCTAATATACACCTCAGTGTTAGCGCAAGCTATTATAGGCTGAGTGCTACACTGTGTGTAGACTCTGTTGAGCAGGGTGCCCCACTTACTTGCGCCCCAACAAGATGAACAGCACCATCTATTGGTTTCATAGTCTTATGACAAGACTAATAGTCTTGTCATAACACTATGAATCCAATAGATGGTGCTGTTCATGAGTAGTGTAGAATATTCTAATCACGAATTTTCCATGCAAATGGTTTTTCAACTGCCCTTGTTTATGCAAATAAGTTTACACGACAAAACTGTATAGAAAGGTTATTGAATATTATGTTAGGACGATCAGAAAACTTTTTGTCACCCTAATGATATTGATCTAGGTGCGCAGATCCACCCAAGCCATCCAACAGATATGAAGCAACTTTGAGGCTTACTGGCTCTCAGTCAGATGAGAGCTGGTTTGGAATGTTTCATAGTGTACAAGGCTGCCATGGGTAATAGGAGTCCAATATGCATCCAGCCATCCTCCTAATGCTGTTTCCAAATCATTTTGATGGGGTTTTCATCAATTTCTTATCTTTTTTTGTGAACAAGACATCCTCTCTTCTTCGGAGCAGGGGTGCTTGGTTTGATGCTTGGGTCTCCCATTGACTTTAATTGTATTAAATTGTACTCAAGCACATAACACAGCTTTTTGGTCCTAAGAAGAGAAAGTCGCAACTTGCTCTCCACTGTCAAAAGTCTAGAGCTAGGGATGGATCCAGTCCATACCAAACCTTCTACAAAAACTGATACAGGATTGTTAACCCAGGCTGTGCCATCCATACATGGTGATACTGGGTGCAATACATAGCATGACATAATATAAAGACATAAACAATTTGAAAATACCTTTTTGCTCTGGAGTACTATACAAGTACAGAAACAGATTTGGGGTTAGAATTGGGGCTCAATGTAAAGAAGCCACTTTATATTTAGTATGCAACCTCCATAAATATTAATGAATTAGGTTGTCTTTCATTATCCATTCTAAACCATAGGAGACCTGGGAACACTTCTGTTGGCAGTAGCAGTGGATCTATAGGTTGTTGCTCATATTTCCTAGAATTTTTGCATGCTTGCCAAAAGACCTCATGTTGGCGGTACAATCCTGAGAACTGGATGGTAAATGTGGCAGGGTTTTCATGCAAAAGTAGGTGGACCCCACTGAAAATTGGTCTTATAGATGTGTTCCTTGAAGTGGAGCTTGTCTAAATTCTCACCATTCAATGTACAGCTTAGGCTACTTTCACACTAGCGTTCGGGTTTCCGTTCGTGAGCTCCGTTTGAAGGAGCTCACGAGCGGACCCGAACGCAGCCGTCCAGCCCTGATGCAGTCTGAATGGAGGCGGATCCGCTCAGACTGCATCAGTCTGGCGGCGTTCAGCCTCCGCTCCGCTCGCCTCCGCACGGACAGGCGGACAGCTGAACGCTGCTTGCAGCGTTCGGGTGTCCGCCTGGCCGTTCGGAGGCGTGCGGATCCATGCGGATCCGTCCAGACTTTCAATGTAAGTCAATGGGGACGGATCCGTTTGAAGATGCCACAATGTGGCTCAATCTTCAAGCGGATCCGTCCCCCATTGACTTTACATTGAAAGTCTGGACGGATCCGTCCCAGGCTATTTTCACACTTAGCTTTTTTTTGCTAATATAATGCAGACGGATCCGTTCTGAACGGAGCCTCCGTCTGCATTATTATGAGCGGATCCGTTCAGAACGGATCCGCCCGAACGCTAGTGTGAAAGTAGCCTTAAAAAAAAAAATATTTATAATTTTTTTACATTTCATAGTGAAATACTTTTGCATACTTCTAAAGAGCAACCAGGGGCAACGCGTGGTATGTTATTGTATAACCAGACAGATTTGCAAGTCTGAAGGGTGGATAAAAGCCCATTTGAGGGACATAATTGGTTATTACTTGCCTCACTTTTACCAGATTTAGATTAAATTTGCAGTTATTTCCACGATTGAGCAGAGATCGTTGTACCGGGTTTAACAATAATGCTATATATTCACAATCCCACTCTATTCTTTTGCATGGAAATGACACAGTCTACAAAATGTATTTTTGCTTGATCTGCCGGCGATAGGTCTGCTTTAAATAAAAGCTACTTTTAAGAAATCCCCTACAGTAGACGTACAGAAAACCTCTACAGCAGAGAGAGGCAAGCAAGACCATATGCTTTCCCTCTGGGCATCCCTTGGCACGGAGGCCCTGGCAACGTATATTCCTTGGTGCAGGAGCCAGAGAAAGATGCTTAATGGCTTTCAGACGCTGATATGAGTTCTGTGACCGTGTGGGTCCCTCTTCAGTTGTTGCAGGAGATGAGTTTGAATTACAGCTCAGTCTGGCGTGCCAAGCTTTCTCCGCTATTCCAGCCGACCGGCTTGCCAGCAGGATTTATAGTGTATTTAGCCGGGTATCAGTGGAGAAGACAGCATTGTGCGATAGGACCTACATGCCAGAGATGCTTATCAATGGAAACGGAAATGACTCCTGTACTTTTCGTCTATGTGTATCTCTTGCTTGCATGAAGCATTGCAGCTCTGGAAAGCATTCGTACAATCGTATCAAGCAGTACAAAGGGAGATGGGGGTAATCCTGAGTGCTTTAATATTACCTTGCCATGTGAGGGAACCTGATATATCTTCAGCTTAGCAAATTAATCGCTCTTGACCAGATATCACATCCTCAGTGGCTAAAAACCCAAGGGCGATTGGCCAAAATACATTCTTCAGTTGCAAATCGCAACCATGATGATTGGTCTGCAGCCAGATGTTGTGGGGGACTCCTTCTAAATTGTGCTATGTTTTCTAATAGTCCAAGTACTATCAATATAGTCACTTAATAGTGATAGCTTAAAATGGCTCTGTCATCTCTCCTGACGTGTCTGTTTCAGTAAATACTTGGATTCCTTATGCAATAATGGTGGAGCCAATGTTCTTAGGACTTTGCATTGAGTGTTCCTCGGTTATTTCTTCTGGAAATGCATGAATAAATTGTCAGTACTTTATCCATGTCAATAGGGTGTGTCCCCACACAGTCTGGAACTTCTGGAACAGTAATCAAGTTTTCTGGACAACTTAACCCAAAATCATGGACAGCCAACATTTTTAACAGACCTATTGGAAAACCATAATAAATGATAAAAATTATAAATAATCCATGTCTATAGCTCAATATATTGCTAAGAACTCATGACCAGCATTTACTGTGAGCTGTAAAATAATAATAATTACCACCAAAATAATCTAGTCAAGCACCACCAGCCTTAAAAAATATTTTTTTTCACGGACACAAGAAAAAAGTTACCTATTTACACGGACTGTCCAGAAATTTTGGGATGGTTGGCAACGTTGATTCCCCGTCACGTGCTGTATCCCGACATGTCACCACTGCAGTCTGTAAGCAACCAGCTACAGGAGGACAACGGCGCTGGAGAATGGGGGGAGTGTAAGATGAATTTTGTATTTTAACCTATTGCACGGCTTGTCTGATATTTTGCATTATTTTGGATAACCCCCTTAAGCCCTGCCTACTGTAGGACTTAATAGGAAGCCAGCAGACTCCCCCAATGGACTTCAATGGTAAACTATTCTGTATTGCAGTCTATAGTATAAGTGATCAAACAGTCACACTTTCAGGTCCCCTGGGGGGGCTAAGAAAAAAAAAGTTTTAAAACGTATATAAAAAAACTATAGTATTGCAAATTCAAATCTCCCTTTCCAAATTGTACATATAAAAATAGAGAATAAAACCATATGTTCCATATCTTGTATGCTGAATGTCATAATGGGGAAAAAATGGTCATAATGGGGAAAAAACGGTCATAACAGTCATTTTGCACATCCAAAAAATTATGCTAAAATGATGAAAAAGTTACATTTATTTAAATGGTACCAAGAAAAATTACAGCTCGCCCTGCAAAGAACAAGCCCTCAAACAATGTGGAAATGTAAAAAAGTGGTGTCAGAATATGTTGATGCATAGAACATTTTTTTTCTGTAAATATGTTTGTTTTTTTGATAGTAGTAAATCATAATAAAAGCTCTATCTGTTTGGTATCACTGTGATTGTAGTTACACGAGCTATGAAAGTGACTTACCAGTTTAAGTGCATAGTAAATACTGTAAAAACTAAATCTAAAAAAAACAATGGTGGGATTGAGTTTTTTTTTCATCAATTTCACCCCACAAAGAATTTTTTTCCTGCTTTCCAATATATGATATGGTATATTAAAGGGGTTCTCCGGGAAAATGAAAATACTTAAATATTACTTTATTATAAATATATTCACAAATATCTTCCATTAGTTAGGCTCCTTTCACACCTGCGTTCAGGTGTCCGCTCGTGAGCTCCGTTTGAAGGGAGACTGCGGTAATGTGGGGTGGTGGTAATGGAGACTACATACAATTGCTGCTGCCCATCAACCACATCCCCACCTCCTCTATGTACTTCATGTCTCCTCATGAACTCCAGTCCTACAGAGATTCAGTTGAAGATCATATTAAACTGTATTCAGCATCATAATCCCTGACAAGCAGAGCAGAGAGGAGAAAGAGGCAACTCTTTAGCTCAGTGTTCTGTAGCAACTTGTCCTGCTGTGTGACTAGGACAGGTTTTGTGTGTACTAATAGGACGGCGCCCATTTTATTTTCCCTAATGATTGCTCCCCAGAGAAAACAAATCATTCTAACTAATAAATGTTATTTGGAAATATATTTATAATAAAGTAATATTTAAGTATTTTCATTTTCTTAATTCCCGGAGAACCCCTTGAACTAGCACCAATAATGAATGCAACATGTAAAGTAAAAAAAAAGTTATGGCTCTTGGAAGACAAGGAGGAAGAAACAAAAATTTTTACTGTTCCATGGGGTTAAAGTCTGTCCCCAGTGACCTCCCTCTCAAACAGTTTGCATAGACATATAGCGGTGATTCACCTGATTAAAATGTATATTTTTTTGGGGGGGATGATTCGAGGCTCCTTTCCTGAGTTATAATACATTTTCTTGATATGAAAATTAGGTATTAATAGGGAGTCACCATTGCTCTTGTTGCACCCAAGCTCCGCTCCTTTCTGTGCACAGCCCCTCCTTTCCTTATCACTATCTGCCCCTGTCAATCAAAGCAGGCAGGGCGGGTCTGTCCACAGAAAGGAGTGGAGCTTGGGTGCAACAAGAGCAATGGTGATGTCCTCATTGCACCAAAGGTCTAAATTGCACAAAGTATAATAATTCGGGAATGGAGCCTCACATCTACAAAAGAAAAACAGAATTTTAATCAGGTGAACCACAGCTATGTGTCTATGCAAACAGCTGGACAGGGAAGTCACTGGTGACAGATTCCTTTTAAAGGGGGCATCCATATGTCATTGGGAGACAACCTCTTTAAGAAAGGGTAGTTTCACAGCCTACCCCCCCCCCCCCTATAAATATCAGAATTTCATTTCAGCCAAAATCTGTATGGAATCTCTGCCTATTTCTTATGGCAGCCACAGTTTTTGCAGAACTGAGTTAGCAGCTAGCGCGCTCATGTATCACTGCAATATTTCATATACGCCATGCGATCACTAGCTTCGGTTATGCTACAGAAACACTTTCAAATATTTATCCTATGAGCCATGGACACATAGATGGTTATAACGCAGCCTTTATGGCACTTAGATTTTTACATTTCAAAACAAATTAGTCATTTCAAGCTGAAACGGAGAGCTTTTGCAGGGTTGAAGTTTTTCCCTGTGCGTCCTTTGCTGGTTGCTAAGTAGGTATTCAGTCTCTTCCATTAATGCAGTACAACAGAGGATACGGGGTGACAATGACTCTGCTGCTAACTGGATCAAATTAATGTAATTAGCGTATCATTTACCTGAAATTGTTTTGTAACAAACCGTTAATGAATTGCGTAGGTTTGCTCAACACCATTGTCAGAAAAATAATTAGTCTCATCACAGCACTTAATGCTCAGCATAAAACATCCCAAACAAAATGCACATAAATTAGACTTATGACACAGATCTATGATGGGGAGGGGGGACATAGAGAACAAAACGGCAAACACACATTCACATGTTGGGGGCTGTGGTCAGGCCATGAGCTGATGGAATTGTATCGAAATGAAATTTGTATCCACAATTGGAATTGTATCCAGAATGACTAGTTTCCGTGACTTTAAAGGGGGTTATCCAAGACTATTAAATTCCCCCCATATGTCGGAGTCCCTCACAATGAATATACAGGTCCTTCTAAAAAAATTAGCATATTGTGATAAAGTTCATTATTTTCTGTAATGTACTGATAAACATTAGACTTTCATATATTTTAGATTCATTACACACAACTGAAGTAGTTCAAGCCTTTTATTGTTTTAATATTGATGGTTTTGGCATACAGCTCATGAAAACCCAAAATTCCTATCTAAAAAAATTAGCATATCATGAAAAGGTTCTCTAAACGAGCTATTAACCTAATCATCTGAATCAACTAATTAACTCTAAACACCTGCAAAAGATTCCTGAGGCTTTTAAAAACTCCCAGCCTGGTTCATTACTCCAAACCGCAATCATGGGTAAGACTGCCGACCTGACTGCTGTCCAGAAGGCCATCATTGACCCCTCAAGCAAGAGGGTAAGACACAGAGAGACATGTCTGAAGGAATAGGCTGTTCCCAGAGTGCTGTATCAAGGCACCTCAGTGGGAAGTCTGTGGGAAGGAAAAAGTGTGGCAGAAAACGCTGCACAACGAGAAGAGGTGACCGGACCCTGAGGAAGATTGTGGAGAAGGAGCGATTCCAGACCTTGGGGGACCTGCGGAAGCAGTGGACTGAGTCTGGAGTAGAGACATCCAGAGCCCCCGTGTACAGGCGTGTGCAGGAAATGGGCTACAGGTGCCGCATTCCCCAGAAACAGCGGCAGAAGCGCCTGACCTGGGCTACAGAGAAGCAGCACTGGACTGTTGCATGTCATTCGGAAATCAGGGTGCCAGAGTCTGGAGGAGACTGGGGAGAGGGAAATGCCAAAATGCCTGAAGTCCAGTGTCAAGTCCCCACAGTCAGTGATGGTCTGGGGTGCCATGTCAGCTGCTGGTGTTGGTCCACTGTGTTTTATCAAGGGCAGGGTCAATGCAGCCGCTATCAAGAGATTTTGGAGCACTTCATGCTTCCATCTGCTGAAAAGCTTTATGGAGATGAAGATTTCATTTTTCAGCACGACCTGGCACCTGCTCACAGTGCCAAAACCACTGGTAAATGGTTTACTGACCATGGTATCACTGGGCTCAATTGGCCTGCCAACTCTCCTGACCTGAACCCCATAGAGAATCTGTGGGATATTGGGAAGAGAAAGTTGAGAGACGCAAGACCCAACACTCTGGATGAGCTTAAGGCCGCTATCGAAGCCTCCTGGTCCTCCATAACACCTCAGCAGTGCCACAGGCTGATTGCCTCCATGCCACGCCGCATTGAAGCCTCCTGGGCCTCCATAACAC
Source organism: Bufo gargarizans (assembly GCF_014858855.1). Lineage (NCBI taxonomy): Eukaryota > Metazoa > Chordata > Amphibia > Anura > Bufonidae > Bufo > Bufo gargarizans. The sequence goes on from NC_058086.1 coordinate 29,839,961, forward strand.
CTCAGCAGTGCCACAGGCTGATGCCTCCATGCCACGCCGCATTGAAGCATCCTGGGCCTCCATAACACCTCAGCAGTGCCACAGGCTGATTGCCTCCATGCCACGCCGCATTGAAGCCTCCTGGGCCTCCATAACACCTCAGCAGTGCCACAGGCTGATTGCCTCCATGCCACGCCGCATTGAAGCATCCTGGGCCTCCATAACACCTCAGCAGTGCCACAGGATGATTGCCTCCATGCCACGCCGCACTGAAGCAGTCATTTCTGCAAAAGGATTCCCGACCAAGTATTGAGTGCAGAACTGAACATCATTATTTGAAGGTTGACTTTTTTGGTATTAAAAACACTTTTCTTTTATTGGTCGGATGAAATATGCTAATTTTTTTAGATAGGAATTTTGGGTTTTCATGAGCTGTAGCCAAAATCATCAATATTAAAACAATAAAAGGCTTGAACTACTTCAGTTGGTGTGTAATGAATCTAAAATATATGAAAGTCTAATGTTTATCAGCACATTACAGAAAATAATGAACTTTATCACAATATGCTAATTTTTTTAGAAGGACCTGTACAAGGGTGGCTCGAGTCGGCAACGACAGGATCCACTCATACACAGCCCCTCATCATAGATAATCCCCCTCTGTAGGGTCGCTTAGCTCCAACAGGTCATATTGGCAGGAGTTGTCTTTATAAAAACATCCCTTTAAAGGGTTTGTAGCCAGATAAAAAAAATAAAAAAAAACATATCCCTTATCTCCAAGATAGGGGATAAGCATTTTGGGCATCTGACCTCTGGGACCCCCATGTGTCATGAAAAAGGGGGTCCCAGTTCTCCTGCTGTTTAACTAGGCAAGTTGCTGTTCCATATATTCTTTGCATAGGGGGATATAATTTTGTCTTGGTAGTAACCTTTTAACCCCTTAAGTACTGGGTCATTTTTAGTTTTGCATTTTCGTTTTTTTCCTCCCCACATTCCAATAACCATAACTTTTTAAAATGTTCCATCCATATAGCCATATGAGGGCTTATTTTTTTGCGGGATAAGTTGTATTTTTTAAGGGCACCATTTAACTTACCATGTCTGTTATTGAAGAAATCACAGAATGAACATAGCCCTGTTCAGGGGAATATAGAAGAATATGGTCAATTATTTAACAGATTTCACAGAGTTACCACTAATTCTAAGACATAACTTTTAATCATAATTATTAAAATATTGGACCCGTTAGATACAGAAATAAACCATAAAGACAAAAAATAAATCAAAACGACTGTATATTAATGGTCTCCTTAGTTATAGGAGGGTAACCAGACAAGGTGAATAGTCTAAAGGGGCAATATCCCTACTGCGTCCCTTATTCTGGTAGCCCTACCTATAAACGGAATTGCCGCCCCGATAGGGGCGATCCCGTGTCTCGTGCCTCCTGTAAATCCCTGGAGGACCCTAATAGCGGTGACAGATAATGCTATTACTAATATGGAGCCAGGACTAGTCTATATCTTTCCAAAAAATAACAACCAGTGTACATAAAACACCCCGTGTGATGGAGTATAACAACACCCCAAAAGCAATAGTGCACAAAATGAATGTACTTAATGTACAGTGTCCCTACGCGTTTCGCCTTGTTAGTAATAGGCTCCTCAGGGGACAAAAACCATAAACAGCAGAGTGTCCTACACCAGAAATAATAAAGCTAAAAAGTAGATACAGCGGTAGATAAGTATGACCACGGTACAATTCATATGTCTGGAAACGTGGTCATTCATACAAGAATCACATAGACATAAATGATAATTCCATGCAATTAGATGTATCAAGATAGGGACTTGTTCACATGCCATGTATTAAGGCAATACTGAGGATACCACCATTCAAAGTGTCGTCTGTCTATTCAATCTAGTACCCACAGGGTTCACATAGGTAGAAAACCTCCCAGCTAACTGGCATGTTTAAGATAATACATTACATGACAAGTAAAGTCATTAGGTAGGAGGACTTGCGTATCCAGCGTGATGCGCATAAATCCTGATGCGAAGGATAGCCCTGGAAGCGGTCACGCCGGGACGCCTGGAGCCTGCAACATCAGCCTCTTACCAGTGATACCACCATCTTCCAGGGCTATCCTTCGCATCAGGATTTATGGGCATCACGCTGGATACGCAAGTCCTCCTACCTAATGACTTTACTTGTCATGTAATGTATTATCTTAAACATGCCAGTTAGCTGGGAGGTTTTCTACCTATGTGAACCCTGTGGGTACTAGATTGAATAGACAGACGACACTTTGAATGGTGGTGTCCTCAGTATTGCCTTAATACATGGCATGTGAACAAGTCCCTATCTTGATACATCTAATTGCATGGAATTATCATTTATGTCTATGTGATTCTTGTATGAATGACCACGTTTCCAGACATATGAATTGTACCGTGGTCATACTTATCTACCGCTGTATCTACTTTTTAGTTTTATTATTTCTGGTGTAGGACACTCTGCTGTTTATGGTTTTTGTCCCCTGAGGAGCCTATTACTAACAAGGCGAAACGCGTAGGGACACTGTACATTAAGTACATTCATTTTGTGCACTATTGCTTTTGGGGTGTTGTTATACTCCATCACACGGGGTGTTTTATGTACACTGGTTGTTATTTTTTGGAAATATATAGACTAGTCCTGGCTCCATATTAGTAATAGCATTATCTGTCACCGCTATTAGGGTCCTCCAGGGATTTACAGGAGGCACGAGACACGGGATCGCCCCTATCGGGGCGGCAATTCCGTTTATAGGTAGGGCTACCAGAATAAGGGACGCAGTAGGGATATTGCCCCTTTAGACTATTCACCTTGTCTGGTTACCCTCCTATAACTAAGGAGACCATTAATATACAGTCGTTTTGATTTATTTTTTGTCTTTATGGTTTATTTCTGTATCTAACGGGTCCAATATTTGAATAATTATGATTAAAAGTTATGTCTTAGAATTAGTGGTAACTCTGTGAAACATGTCTGTTATTGGAAAACGGGGAAAAAATTCTTAATTGAACCAAAAAAACAATTCTACCAAGGTTTTGGGGGTTTTGACACTACAGTGTTCGCTGTGCGCTAAAATTGACAGGATGCCCTTATTCTGCGGCTCAGTATGAATACTGCGATGACAAACTTGTATAGTTTTCTTTTGTTACTACAAAATTTTCTTTCCATCGCCATTTTCTGACAGTCATAACTTTTTTATATTTCTGTCCACAAAGCTGTACGAGGGCTTGTTTTTTGTGGGACAAACTGTAGTTTTTATTGGTACTATTTTTGTGGTACATACTTTCATTTTTGATCACTGTTATTCAATTTTTTTTGTGGGGGGAAAGGTTTAGGTTTACAGCATAAAAAAATTAAAAATATTAACATTTTACTGATACCTATTTTTTTTAAATATATTTTTATATGTAAAATTGGCAAAGGGGGTGTTTTAAACTTTTAATATTTTAATATTAACATTATTTTTTTTTACTTTTTCACTATTCATTTACTAACTATTAGCCCCCTTAGAGGGCTACAACCTGGGATGTTTTGATTCCTTGGCCTATTCACATGCACAGCGCAGCAGGGAACTTACCATGGCAGGCCTGGAAGGCTTCAGTGCCACTGACCACTGCCATGGTGGCTAATCAGAGTCCCACAATTTCACTGTGGGGGCTCCGATCAGAAGGCAGAGGGAGCCACATCCATCTGCCTTACCTCAAAGGTGCTGATATTGTTGTTGATAAGGGGTTAAATTAAATGACAGGGTTTGGCGGGATCGCCATTCCCTGTCATTGCAGCCGAATGCCTGCAGTATGATACAGCCGGAACCCACCGCGTATGGAGCGAGCTCACTGCAGCAGCTCGCTCCATACATTCCCTCAACAACTTTGACATATGGGTACATCACAGTGGTTGAAGGGGTTAAAGATAAAAAAGTGACTAAACTTGCGAAAAACACAGACATTTTTCATATTTATGGTTCCCTACATCAAGGAGTAATAAATAAATATCCAATAAAAACCTCACGCCTCAGAGAAAACAGTATGAAAATTAGCTCTGTTTCCAAAAGAAGGCTGTGCCTCTAGCACCACCTGCTGGAAGGCAGTGATACTGTAAGTCACTGCCTGCCCTATCAAACATTGAAACATAACTTAGATGTGTAGCCAGACCACGAGCTCATCTGCAGGTTCAGGGTTATTGTCCTTTTTGGTTTGGTTGAGTATGACAGGCCTCTGTCGGGGATCCGGGGGTAATATTGCTCCTTATGGAGAGCACTTTGTAGGTGTAAGGAGTCTTAGGCTTGTTTTACACTATCATTAAAATCTTCCAAACAGCCTGCCAGAGTTCATTGTATCCGGCATAGCCAGATACTGTGTTTTCCCACCGCAGCCCATTGACTATAACAGGACCCGGAGGCAGTGGTGTGCCTAGGGTGTTTGGCACCCGGGGTGTGTCTTTTCTCTGCCCCCGCCCCCCCCCCCTCAATACTTAAAAAAAAATGGTACCCCCTTACAGTAGTATTGCCCTCATTGTACAACCTTCACAGTAGTTTTGTACAGATGTGTGCCCCCTTACAGTAGTTATGCCCACATTGTGCCCTCTCACAGTAGTTATGCCCACATTGTGCCCCCTCACAGTAGTTATGCCCTCTTTGTACCCCCTTCACAGTAGTTATCCCTATTGTGCCCTCTTCACAGTAATAATCCCCATTGTGCCCCCTTCATAGTAATAATCCCCATTGTGCCCCCTTCATAGTAATAATCCCCATTGTGTCCCCTTCATAATAATAATCCCCATTGTGCCCCCTTAATAGTACTAATGTCCACTGTGTTAGTAATACCCCTGTGCCCTCTCCATAGTAGAAATCCCCACTGTGCCCCCTTCACAGTAATAATGCCTAGTGCGCCCCCTTCACAGTAATAATGCCCTCTGTGCCCCCTTCATTGTAGTAATGCCCTCTGGCTCTGTGCCCCCTCCATAGTAGAAATGCCCATTGTGCCCCCTTCACATTAGTAATGCCCTCTGTGCCCCCTCCATAGTAGTAATGCCCTCTGTGCCCCCTCCATAGTAATAAAGCCCTCTGTGCCCCCTCCATAGTAATAAAGCCCTCTGTGCCCCCTCCATAGTAATAAAGCCCACTGTGCCCCCTCCATAGTAATAAAGCCCTCTGTGCCCCCTCCATAGTAATAAAGTCCTCTGTGCCCCCTCCATAGTAATAAAGTCCTCTGTGCCCCTCCATAGTAATAAAGCCCTCTGTGCCCCTCCATAGAAATAAAGTTCCCTGTGTCCCCTCCATAGTAATAAAGTCCTCTGTGCCCCTCCATAGTAATAAAGCCCTCTGTTCCCCCTCTGTATTAAAAAAACAAAAACACAGGAACCACTCCCGTTCCTGAAGCTCACATACCTCTCTTCCCTGCACAGATCGCTCTGCAGTACTGTGTGGGGGCAGAGCTTATTAGGATTCCTGGACTGCAGGCTCCACCCACACATGCCAGCAGCGCGATCTGTGTCTGCAGGCTGAATGGTGGAGTGGGGAGAAGTCTTCCTGCTTGACCATTCAGAGCACCGCCGGCCTGAAGGAGGGGAGGAGTGCGTGGAGCTGATTGATGAGTGACAGGACCCAGATCCCTGCGCTCCAGCAGGGAGCGCTTCCATCTGTATTGATGAAAACGCCCATTGCGTCTGACAGATCGCCCCCCAGACCCCCCTCCCTCCTTAGTACGCCACTCCCTGGAGGGGATCCAGCCTGTTTCCGGCATTACTGCTGGAATTTGGCCAGATAAAAACCGCCACCAGCAACCTGTCCTAAAATGTGAGCAGGACTGATTGCTTCCACCTGCAGAGCTGCCTCGAAGGGTGAGGGGTTGGGGCCTTACTACACACTATGCTTTTACACTTGCAGGTACTACATACTGGTGGATGTCCCTGTCAAGCTGCTCAGCCATGATAGCAGATCATAAGCAGTGCTCCCTTCACAACATTTTAGAGGTATTCTGAAAAGGATTTTGACTGACTCATGAGAACATTTGAAATCAAGTACAATAAAAGCTTCCTGATGACACCGATGACTAAACCAAAGCTTTGTAGTCCTAAGTTAGGGTACTTTCACACTTGCGTTAAAGTTTTCTGGTACTGAGTTCCGTCCTAGGGGCTCAAAACAGGAAAAACTGATCAGTTTTATCCTAATGCATTCTGAATGGAGAGTAATCCGTTCAGTATGCATCAGGATGTCTTCAGTTCAGTCACTCTTACGGTATTTGGCCAGAGAAAATACCGCAGCATGCCGGAACACTTGCCAGAATGTCGGATACGGCATTATTTTCCATTGAAATGCATTAATGCCGGATCCGGCACCAAGTGTCCCGGTAAAACGGATCCAGTTTTCCAGACCTTTAAAAATGTAAAAAATGGAACTGCCTCCCGGATGGAACTGCCTCCCGGATCTTCACAACTCAAGTGTGAAAGTACCCCTAGCAAATAAGTGACCTGTCTTCCTGATCAATTTAATTGAGATGATTTAGGAGAAGGTCAAGATCCGTCATGCTAAAATAGGGCCAATTACATCTACAGTCGTGGCCAAAAGTTTTGAGAATTACATAAATATTGGAAATTGGAAAAGTTGCTGCTTAAGTTTTTATAATAGCAATTTGCATATACTCCAGAATGTTATGAAGAGTGATCAGATGAATTGCATAGTCCTTCTTTGCCATGAAAATTTACTTAATCCCCAAAAAAAACTTTCCACTGCATTTCATTGCTGTCATTAAAGGACCTGCTGAGATCATTTCAGTAATCGTCTTATTAACTCAGGTGAGAATGTTGACGAGCACAAGGCTGGAGATCATTATGTCAGGCTGATTGGGTTAAAATGGCAGACTTGACCTGTTAAAAGGTGGGTGATGCTTGAAATCATTGTTCTTCCATTGTTAACCAAGGTGACCTGCAAAGAAACGCGTGCAGCCATCATTGCGTTGCATAAAAATGGCTTCACAGGCAAGGATTTTGTGGCTACTAAGATTGCACCTCAATCAACAATTTATAGGATCATCAAGAACTTCAAGGAAAGAGGTTCAATTCTTGTTAAGAAGGCTTAAGGTTAAGATCGTCTCCTAAAGAGGATTCAGCTGCAGGATCAGAGTGCCACCAGTGCAGAGCTTCCTCAGGAATGGCAGCAGGCAGGTGTGAGCGCATCTGCATGCACAGTGAGGCGAAGACTTTTAGAAGATGGCCTGGTGTCAAGAGGGCAGCAAAGAAGCCACTTCTCTCCCAAAAAAACATCAGGGACAGATTGATCTTCTGCAGAAAATATGGTGAATGGACTGCTGAGGACTGGGGCAAAGTCATATTCTCCGATGAAGCCTTTTTCCGATTGTTTGGGGCATCAGGAAAAAGGCTTGTCCGGAGAAGAAAAGGTGACCGCTACCATCAGTCCTGTGTCATGCCAACAGTAAAGCATCCTGAGACCATTCATGTGTGGGGTTGCTTCTCATCCAAGGGAGTGGGCTCACTCACAATTTTGCCCAAAAACACAGCCATGAATAAAGAATGGCACCAAAACACCCTCCAACAGCAACTTCTTCCAACAATCCAACAACAGTTTGGTGAAGAACAATGCATTTTCCAGCATGATGGAGCACCGTGCCATAAGGCAAAAGTGATGACCAAGTGGCTCGGGGACCAAAACGTTAAAATTTTGGGTCCATGGCCTGGAAACTCCCCAGATCTTAATCCCATTGAGAACTTGTGGTCAATCCTCAAGAGGCGGGTGGACAAACAAAAACCCACTAATTCTGACAAACTCCAAGAAGTGATTATGAAAGAATGGGTTGCTATCAGTCAGGAATTGGCCCAGAAGTTGATTGAGAGCATGCGCAGTCGAATTACACAGGTCCTGAAAAAGAAGGGCCAACACTGCAAATACTGACTCTTTGCATAAATGTCATGTAATTGTCGATAAAAGCCTTTGAAATGTATGAAGTGCGAGTAATTATATTTCACTACATCCCAGAAACAACTGGAACAAAGATCTAAAAGCAGTTTAGCAGCAAACTCTGTGAAAACTAATATTTGTGTCAAAATTGAGAAAGAGAAAAATGTGGCTCTCTCCAGATGAAGTAAATTAACTTTATTCTAGCGAAGTAAAATCCGTACAGGTGTACATGAAACAATCTACGCGTTTCAGACCTCTGAGAAATATGGGTCCTTCCTCATGACAAACATGTTTATGAAATGGGAGCAATTTTGGATTTTGCCGCATCCAGGGGCGGCATCCGTGCACCTCAGGTGATCTTACCATTGCAGGTGAGAGCTGCCTTACAAATCTAATATTTGTGTCATTCTCAAAACTTTTGGCCACGACTGTAGAACAATCAGAGGGAATGTAAATCTAGTCAAAATTTAGCCACAAATTGTGTATTCTTCAAGGGGAACCTTTCTTAAAGTCCCTTTACAAGGGCATATGAGCGATTGTTCCCTATAATCTGGCCATGTAAAAGTTCTGACGATCACCACCCATTCTACAAACATTCCTTGGAGATGATGTCAGAGCCACAGCGATGCCAAATGGGACACGGAGAAGACCTGGGAGTAGGGTGATGACACAATTGGTCCACTATCTACATGGGTTTTAGAGTAAAAAAAATATAGGATGTTGGAACAGCCCCTTTAATATGAAATCTCTGATGAGGAACTGATTATACTATTTCCCAGGACCATGCAGTTCATCAAAAGGCAGTATGTACCTTGGAACCGAACCCGAGTTCAGGAAATGTTTTTTTACAGTACAAATTAATTAATGAAGTTATTGCTCAAAGTCTCGAGAGACTTCGCGAAGCAATAACTTCGGCTCATCGGAGCCAATACATTCTAATACTGTACGGAGTTCCTGCTCTGTACAGTATTAGAACAAAGTTTTATGTGAATCGACTTTGGATGTTTCATCCGAAGTCGATTCGCTCATCCCTACAGATGACCTATCCTCAGGATAAGTCATCAGTATTAGATCGGTGGTGGCCCAACATCTGAAACTCCCATCCATCAGCTGTTTTGGGTTGCTGTGGTGCGGGAACCATATAGAGTATGGATCAGAAGCAAAAGGCTCCGTCTACTGTGTAGCAACCAGCGACAGCGTACTGCAGCTTTGCACTCATTCACTTGCAGTACCTGTCACAGTAACTACAATATGTTTGGAGCAATGTGTATGGAGCATAGTATAGTTTCTGATGCTGTGGCTTCCCAAAACAGCTGAATAATGGGAGTAATGGGAGATCTTGCACAAAATCCCATGCGGGGTAATTTGATGATGTCATCACGGGCCGCTCGAGATTTTGCACTAGATCTTTAGTCAAGATTAGGGTTGTTTCGATACCAAAATTTTGATTCGGTTTCGATACCATAAAAAAAGTATTGCGATACTCGATTACATTCGATACCACGCAGAAAAAAATAAAACGCCCAAAAAGCCGTGTGCATTCCGCATTTTATGGAACGTCCAGCCCATAATAGAACAGTCCTATCCTATTTTTTTCAGGGGACAAGGTGACTAAAAAACAATGGAGAATCGCACAGTTTTTCTTTTATTTTTTTTTATTTTACGGCATTCACCGCATAGGAGATTTTTTTATATATTTTACTAGTTTGGACTTTTCGGACGTGGCGATATAAATTTTTTATTTATTTATTTATTTATTGTTATTATATTTTATATGTAAAATTGGGAAAGAGGATGATTTATACATAATATTTTGGTGTGTTTTTCCATTTTTTACAGTTTATTTAATAACTATTTCCCCCCTTAGGGGCCATAACCTGGGATCTTTTAATCCCTTGTCCTATTCTCCCTTATAGAGCTCTATTGTGGTGACTAGGACTTCACACTGTCCATGCTGCCCTGTGTATAGTACACACAGCAGCAGTGAGATTACCATGGACGGCTTCAGTAGCGTCCTGGCTGACATGGTAACCGATCGGAGCCCCGCGATTACGCAGCTGGGGCTCTGATCAGAAGCTGCCACTGCCACCAATGAGAGGAGGTGAGGGGACCCTGTGGCCGCTGCCACCAATGATTTTAATACTGGGGAGGGGGGGAGGGCGGGCGCACTGTGCCACCAATGTTTTTAATACTGGGGACGGGGGGAGGGCGCACTGCGCTATCAATGATAATTAACGTTCAATATACAAATGCAGGCAGTGGCAGAAACACATTGCTGGCACCTGACCTCTGACAGGACGCTGCGATCAGCGGCAGGTAACCCCTCAGGAGAGCCGCGGATTAATTGCCGCGGATCGCAGCGCCCTGACCGAGGCAGGGTGCCGGCAATGTATTTCTGCCTCCTCCTGCATTTTTAATGTATTAAACGTTAGTTATCATTGGTGGCGCAGTGGCCACAGCCCCTCCCCTCCTCCGCTGATGGGGGCAGTATTTTGTGAGGGACTGTGGTATTTGGCTCTGTTGGGGTGGTATAATGTGCTGCAATATGGTATTGCTGGCCCCGCCTACTTGTGTTGGCCCTGCCTTTCATCAATTTGGCCCCGGCTACAAAACGGGGCCACTTTTAGTATTTTTTCCAGGGCCACTTTAAGTTCCCAATCAACCTCTGGCTGTCAGATGCCACGATCAACTATGAACACAGCATTTGAGGGGTACAATGATGGGGGGGGGGGGGGGCGGCGCAATCGTCACTCCCTGTCATTGCACCCACTACTTACAAAGAAATGCGCTTCATGACAAAGTAATTCATCATGAAGCTAATTTTTTGTAAAATTCAGCGAAGCAGCCGAATCGTTTTTTTTAATACTTCGCTCATCTCTACCGAAGACTATAAATTATATTTCCTATTTCATTTTTGCCTATGACATCTCAAAATACATGACCCAAAATGAGTTAATGCAAATCATTGACTAAGCAATTCATTGACTAAGCAAATAGATTTCCCAATCCAATAATACACAGCAGTGCTGAAAAGATACTCTGTCCTTTTAATGATCGCATCCATCATCGTCACTGCTTTCTGGAAGATGATCTTACGACCGTGTACGGGATTCAATGGCAATTTAATTAAAACACATAACAAAGGCTAGCTAATGAAGTAAAAGGCACGAGCTGCGGAAGGATGAAAAAATACCTTTGAAATTGAGGAAAAGGAAAGAAAATAAATCTGTACAATCAAGAAAAATGTCACAAGGAGCATTGCAAGGGTTTTGTTTTTTGTGAGTATTTTTTAACGGGACCCGATGGAACATTTCCACTTCAGTTGAGATCAGGTTAAAATTGAATCCTGGCACTTTTTTTGACTGTTTCTAGTGCTTTGACATTATAAGTAAAGGGCAATATGACCACAAGACATTTTATGTTCTCTACACAGAACATTTGATGTAAAAAGGTGGAACTGATCTGCTGTCCTAAAGATAAGTTGTATTTCTAAATAACAATTTTCTAAAAAAACTCCTCCTTCTCCACTTAAAAAAAAATCTGTCTCCGCTTACAGAAATAGAGTTGTGCTATGAAAGGAAAGCTTTAAGTATTTTAGAAAATATATAAATGTTTAGGTTGTTGGGGTATTTTTTTAAGTAGGGAACAATTATAGAAACTAAAAGATTAAGTGATGTCATCCAAATTGAAATGAAAATGGGTTTCAAAATGAGCTACGTAAATACCTTCTGTTCAGAAAGCAATGGTAGACTTCACAGTTCTTCAGTAGAAGTTTTTTTTTTTGGTTCATTTCATCCCTCCATGCAGTAATCTTATTGGTTATACTGGTTGCTCCACAAGCTTCAATTGAGCTATAATTCCTAAAACGACCATAGATGTAGGATAAGAAACCTAAAACAGCTGCAAACATATTTTTCCAACCATACCTCACATTAGCTTAAAGGGGTTCTCCAGCATCTTAACAAATTTTGGCTGTTCCTCCTCCCTCCCCACCGGACATTTGGAGGGAAGCATGCTTATCTGCACCCTGAAGCTTGATTCGAGCTCCTTTGGGCCAGTGTTGAGTTCACTGCACATCAGTCCCCATTTATAAATTCCCGTCATGGAAAGGGACCACATGTGCAGCTGCAGCCAATGACTGCCCACAGTGAGGACATGTCCAACCAGTGCCATGTGACCTAGGATTCGGAAACAAGTAGTGGGAGCAGGTAAGTAGTGTATGCTTCCCTCCAAAGATCCAGGGGGTAGGAGGGGATGCCAAACCTTATTATGTAGCTGAAGAACCTCTTTAAGTGTGGTTAAATAATTTGGTTGTGGTTAAAATTTGGTTGTGACACAGTATCACAAAATCATGTTTGTTTTTGAAAAAAAAATGATTTTCTCGTGCTATAAATCTTGGAATATATTGAGCCAAGGCGAAAGGTAAGGAAGAACACACCTGTATAATTAGGATTCTTAGACATTATACTTTGTATGTATTGTGCAGTTGGTTAATATTGATGACCTATCTTCAGGATAGGTTTTCATTACCAGATCAGCAGGGGTCCAATTCGAAGTAGTGCCTCTCGTTCCTCTTCAAAGTTTCTTGCACATAAACTCACTTGTAGAGGAGGCACCAGGGGCAGACTGGGAACTTAAAGTGGCCCTGGAAAAAACTTAAAAGTGGCCCCAATGTTGTAGGTGGTGGAGCAACACAAGTAGATGGGGCCAATACAAGTTGTTAGGTCAGTGATACCATAGTGCAGCACGAAATACCTCCCCAGAAGCTGTTCCTTTGTGGTAGCCATCAATAGCTGCCACATTCTGTCCTCCCCCTCTTCCAATTGTCTCTAAGATATAGAGCAAGGGGCTTAGAAGGTGAGATGTGGACCACAACACCAAACCAGCCCTATCTTCAGCATGCTGCCTGGACTTCCTCTAATAATGACCCCTGTAGTTCTTTCAGGAGTAAGTACCTGAACAGCGGCAGAGAGGAGGGCTTAGGTGGCCCTATGTGCCTCAGAACACTGGGAAAATTCCATGTAGGGTCTATGGCCAGTCTGCCCCTGGGTGGCACAATGTAATTACAACTTCTCCATTCCATTCACTTATAGGCATTATACTTGTAAAGGGTTTGTGCAGCATGTAAATATTGATGACCTCCAGGGGCAGATTAGCTATAGACCCTACAGGGAAATCTCCCGGTGGGCCGATGCACAGGGGGCCACTCTGATGACCTCATCAATCTCAGATTAGCGAAGGTCTGACTCCAAGTACCCCCGCCTATCAGCTATCATTGCTCAACTCCTTGCAGTTTACCAAGCACAGCACCGTCCATTGTATAGCGGCTATGCTTGGTATTGCAGCTTAGTCCCACTTGCATGAGACTGAGCTGCGTCTAGGCCATGGGACCAATAAACATAACATACTGACCTAAGAAGAGTCCATGATGCTCAGCAGGGGTGTCGGGAGTTGTACTCCCACCGATCAGACATTGATAGAGATTCTGAATATAGGCCATTAATATGAAAGTCTCCGACAACCTCTTTGGTGACTTATCTTCAAGATAGGTCATTAATGTCAAGATGCTGCAAAACCCATGCGTCCGCAGTCCTTTATATCAATGAAAAATCAAACTCAGCTTTTCTGCATCTGTAATGTAATTTACCCTGGACAAAAGAGGGAGATCCATTCCTGGTTGGATGGACGTTTCGGAAATAAATAAGACTGGAGTCGACCATTGCCACGTGACGCCAGCTGTTTGTTATATCTAATAGTTACAACAAACACTTTACATCTTCTGCCAGGAACTCCACTTAGCAGCCTGGCATCCTAACCACAAAGGTTTTCATTCTGCTTTCATTTTCTTTAAAAAAATTAAATAAAAGGGGGAAAAAGCCGCGATCTGTTAGAAAAATAATTTGTCTGAACAAAGGAAACAAGTGTGCGTTTCATCTCCTTGTTAGTGCACAACCTGCTACCGGCCCCCAGATACCGGACGGGTCCTTCTCATCCTCTCTCCTTCCATCAGAACCTGACGCATCATCATTATTCCCAAGTTCTTTTAACATTTTTCTCTTACTTTGCATGGGTTAATTGCCCTCGGAGGAATGTTTAGGATACTTTATACCAGTTAGTTGCTTTTTCTTGTCAGCTACTTTACAACTTGTATCCGCTGTGTTTGCTGTTTTAAGAGCAGGTCATTAGTAACACTAAATACTTCATGGAACCCACCGTGGCTTTTTTTACCCATCTACGCCATTAATATCCATTACACGCTGTGATCAGTCACATATATTGATCTCTTCTAGATTGGTCTTCTTACTTCCACCGCTGCCTCTCCGAATAGAAGGTCCAGACACTCCACACTTTGCAGAATTCGGCTTTATGAATATGTTGTCGTAGTAAATGCTATTTTTTTTTTTTCATGTGCTGTTGGGTGACTTAAGTGCTGGCACTGCCCAATTAGGCAAGTAATTATGTGAGAAGGACAGAAGATGCTTGGAAGAGGCAAAATAACAATGGATCAGTAAACTGACTGTTAACCCGTTGCACTCCTTCAAGGCATCATCTTGTACAACCTACTATAGTTACAGAATTTCTTTTTTTCAATGCATATTGCAAGTAAGTGTAACGCATATGGAATATTGAGACTTATTGTTCATAATTTTTCATACAATATGTAAAAAATAACAGAAAAGCTAATACCTCCTACACAGCACCAGCGCCAATGGTTCCATAGTCATCCACTGGTTCCTGTTTACATTGGCTGCAATGGTCACATTGCTGTACATACTGGCAATTTTGCTAAATTGGTTTTAGGTCTGATTTGGTCAAATCGGCCATCGGATTCCATTTGGTCCAAATAAATTTGTACCCCCTGAAAAGTCATGTATGCCACTCTGAGGTCTCTTAGGGCTGGATCTAAACCCTTTCAAGTGTTTTAATGTGAAGACAGCATAAGGAATGTTAAAGTGACATATATCACTTTTTGGGGGCAGATGCATTCTTCTCTGTCTTCTGATCAGTTAAATGGAGGCCGCCATTTTGAGCAATGTGCGCAATTTCATCCTTCAACTGCCACCACGTATATATATATATGTACAGTCAGACGCTGTGGCAGTTACAGGAAAAGAGCTGCAGTGATAAAGGACGTGCCCCTGATTTGTGACAGGGATAAAGGTGTACCAGAAGGGACACATCCCATAAGTTGTGATAGGAAGAAAGCGGCAGCAGAAAGGGCACATCCCTTATGCTGTGATATGGGGGGTGCAGCAGAAAAGGTACACCCTATGAGCTGTGACAGACACTATATGATGTCTGATTGCTATCATTATAGGATAGGAGTGACAAACTAAATGCACACTGTGGATTTCTTTGCACCCTGTTACGCTGGTCTCCTGCTCTCCACTCCATCTTGAGATGTATATAAACAGTCTCTTCACATCTCTGCACCCTCTTAGACAGAGGCTTTTTCATTTTTCCACCTCTGTATTTCAGAAGCTCTAGCCTCTTTATTCTTCCATCTACACAGTCGTATGAGAGCTTGTTGTCTCCAGGATTATTTTTATATATATTTTTTTATAATGACCCCATTTTGAGCTACAGTACATCTAATGCCTTGTATAACGTTTACTTTTTATTTTTATTATTTTTTTTACACAAAGACCTTATTCGACAATCAATGATGTAATTATTTTATTTGTCACTAGCAGAAGGACCCGGCTTCGCACGGGTATATTTCATCTATTTCATTTAATGTTTGTGTGTCGTTAAAAGATATCGACACTATCCACTAAAACAGTGACCTCTACAGCACCCCGCCCCTTTAACAGTGACCTCCACAGTACCCCACCCATTAACACTGACCCCCCCACAGTGCCCCGCCACTTTAAAATGGGACCTCCGCAGCAGCCTATGCCCTTAACTTTGACCTTCACAGCAGCCTGCCCCTTTAACAGTGAGTTTCACAGCACCCCACTCCTTAACAGTACCTTCCACAGTACCCCGCTCCCTTAACAGTGACCTCACAGTACCCTTCTGCCTTAACAGTGACCTCCACAGCAGTTGCCCATTTAATAGTGGCCCCTGCCCCCTTTTACATCAGTGACCTCCACAGTGTCCGCCCCTTTAACAGTGACCTCGACAGCAGCCTGCCCCCTTGACAGTAACATCCACAGTGAACGCCTCTTTAACAGTTACCTCCACAGTGCCCGCCCATTTAACAGTGACCTCCACAGTGCCCGCCCATTTAACAGTGACCGCCACAGTGCCCGCCCATTTAACAGTGACCTCCACAGTGCCCCGCCCCTTTAATGTGTCGCGCAACATTTTGTCTCAACAATTTTTATAATGATAGGCTATGGGGTCGCACTGCGAGATGTGACATGCTGTGACTGCCAAGATGGATTTTTCTGCAACTGTCGCGTCGCAGACGCTGCATGTCACATGTCGCAGTGCAACACCATAGCCTATCAATATAAAAATTGTCGTGCGACATTGGTGCGACATCAATGTCGCGCGACCAGGGCCGTCTTTACCAAGGGGCAAAAGGGGCAGCTGCCCTGGGCCCAGTTGCTCCTGGGGGGCCCAAGGCAGCTGCCTCTTGAGCCCTGCTAGCTACTGTCCCAGATGTCAGGCTGTCGGCTACACAGGCATCATGATCGTACTGTGTTAATGATCTTAATTCTAGGACCTTAATGAGTTTTGCTCTAGGACCTTAATGACGTCATTACCATGGGACCAGTAACCTAGCAATTACTGGTCACATGGCTATTAGGTCATCACAGGTCCTACTGAGTGTTGCAGAAGTTAACTGTGGAGCTTTTTTGTGTAAAGATTACATCAGAAAAAGGTGACAGGGGCTGTTATGTTAATATACTGTAAACTACTGTATAGTGGGGTTCTGTATACTGTGTGGTGGGCTGTATACTGTGTGGTGGGCTGTATATTGTGTAATGGGCTGTATATTGTGTGGTGGGCTGTATACTGTGGGGGGTGGGTGTTCTGTATACTGTGTGGGGGCCTGTATACTGTGTGGTGGGCTGTATACTGTGTGGTGGGCTGTATATTGTGTGGTGGGCTATATATTGTGTAATGGGCTGTATATTGTGTGGTGGGCTGTATACTGTGGGGGGGGGGGTTCTGTATGCTGTGTGGGGGCCTGTATACTGTGTAGTGGGCTGTATACTGTGTGGTGGGCTGTATACTGTGGGGGGCCTGTATAGTGTGGGGGGCCTGTATAGTGGGGGGAGTGCTATACTGCTGTACTGTATAGTGTGGGGGGCTGTAACGTGTATAGTTTGGGGTGCTGTATACAGTGAGGTGTTGTATACCGTGAGGTGCTGTATACTGTGGGCTGCTATACTGCTCTACTATATACTGTGGGGTACTGTATAGTGTGGGGTGCTAAACTGAATACTGTGTGGTGCTGTATACTATAGGGTGTTATACTGCATACTGTGGGGTGCTGGGGTGCACTGTAACACTAGGGTGAGCAGAGCCCTGGTCTCCTTCCTGCAGAGCGGTGCCCACTTCCAGCCTGAGCCCGGCTGCCCAGAACACTGATCCTGAGCTGCTGGAGTCTTCAGAACTGGAAGTATTTACAGTCATTCACTGGACTCTACCAGATGTGTGGATTTTTTGTGTGTGTGTTGTGGTGGAGGCGTGATTGCCTGCTAAGGTGTGGGAAGGTGGGATCCAGGGGGCCCAAGTAAATTTTTGCCCAGGGTCCAATCAATATTAAAGACGGCCCTGCGCGCGACACATGTAGCAGTATAGTTGTGCCCTAAAAATGGCTGGGTTGTTATGGAAACCTAGAGTAAAACTGTCTGTATGTGGAGACTAAGAGCCTGCGAGCTTCTATTGGCTGATAAGGGTCATGTGACTGTGTGTATGGCAGTTGGAATATAAAGAGAAAGACTTGCAGGCTTATATTGGCTAATGCAGGTAGTTTTTTGGGACTATCTCAGGAACGGTACGTCCTAGAGAGCTGAGACCCCCACAAGATTTTTTTCCAGGTAGCAAGGGATGTGTATACCAAGTTTCGTTGAAATCGATGGTTGCGTCTTTGAGTTATCGCGGAACATACATACACACATACTGTACACACATATATACGTCCTTCTTATATATATAAATTATAAACACACTGATACCAAAGATGTATAGGGTTTTTTATACATTTTTTAATTTGACTTTTTTCATGCTTTAAAAAAAGATCTTTAACTTTTTTTTCCCAAGAGGGGAGCTTGAGCTTGCTATCCTCTGATCACCCTTCTCTCCCATATAATACACAATAATTCTTCTATATTGCAGGGTATTATGTCAATTACAGTCAATCTGACAGGCTGCCCATTAGCTTTCGTTACACGCAAGCATGGTGGTGGGGGGCAATGGGGTAAGGGAGGGGTCCCTCTCCTGCATTCTAACGACTTAGAGTCAATATTGACCTGCCGCATAAAAAAGAGTGAAAAAACAGGATTCTGTTTATTTGTGATCCTGGCTGTTAAGGAGGTATGCCGTCTTTAAGACACAACTACAACCTTCAAGTGATGGTGCCGTACTATCACAGCGCAATACACCGCTGAGCAGTGCCTACCTTCAAAATGCATATTAATATGTGCAAACTGTATAAAAGCACTATTGTTGAACAAATCGAAGTCCATGAAGTGGATTTCGATCTGAATTTCAGGGAAAATTTGATTTGCCGCAAAGCCGAATTTCCTCATGCTTGGTGGTAACAAATCGACTTTTCCGGAAATGGGTTAAAAAAATAAATAAATCATACTTACCTAATCCACTTGAACGTGAACAGCCGTCCGCTGCCATCGTGCGAAATCCTGTGCGCCAACGTGGTGATGTCATCACACGCCAAGCGATATTTCACGCTGGATCTTCAATCAAGATGGCGGCGGCCGGCTCTTCTCGAGCAAATGGATGTGGGTAAGTATGATTTTATTTATTTACTTTTATTTATTATACACTTTAATATTAAACTCAGATGCCACGATCAGAGATGAACATGGCAGTTATCTGTCATTGCACCCTCAAAGAAATGCGCTTCCCGAGAAAGTAATTAGTCACAAAGTGAATTTTTTTAATTTTACAAAACTTCGTTCCTCACTAAAAAGCACCACTGCATATGAGCCCTGAGAATGAACCACCTTTTCCCCACCATGTACACCCAGTGGTGTATCTTGGTTTTGTGCTGCCCTAGGCGAGACTAAACTCGGGCACCCCCCTAATATAAATTTGACCCACCCCTTCCTTGTTAAAAAACAATGTGCATCTAGAGTTAGTACAGTATTAAACTCCTTCACTATGCAGCGCCGGTGATGCCGCTCGCATAGTGAAGGATCGGACAAGGGGCAAAAAATATATTTAGCATATTGTGTAACTATCACTAAGCAAACAAGGCATTTTGCCGCCCCCTTTTCAAGTGCCGCCCTAGGCAAATGCCTTGTTTGCCTTGTGATAGATACACCCCTGTGTACACCGTAAAGTGGGAAGGGGTTACACATCATACCTTCTTGCTGTCATCTTGCGGGGGTTTTGTCATCGTATTTCGCTATGCAAAATGCTTTTAATGTAGATCACTGCCGTGCACTGGTATATGGCATAGTGGGCAATGGAACTGTACCATGGCAACCCGAGCTGCTAAAATCTGAACATTAGCATTACAATAGTACACTGAGAACATTAATGAGAAGACATTTTTTGCTGTATAATGTAACTGTTATATATTGTGTGGGATTTAGCTGTCTGTCTGCCCCTCTCATTTGATTGACTGCTCAAAAGTAATAACGCGAGCGCAGAAAAAGCTATTTAAAGCAGGGGGACAGGTGTAAGCAGATCATGCGTCACTAGAGAAAAATGATCATGGACTGGCACTGCTGCACCATCCCCCTCCTCCCCCTTCCCTTTCCTCTCTGTGTCTTCAACTACTCTTCTGTTACTTGAAGATAATCTTTTTTACTGACTACAGAGGCTAAATATTTGTAGAAAGACTGCACACATTGAAAGGTTAACTTTTTTCAGAATTTTTTCCACGCTTGTTCAGGACAAACTACTGTTTCTTTTAGCATTACCATTTGTGTGCGTAGAAATACAATCAGAGATCTGCCCCCAATAAGGCATAATTTTTAGGCACTTGGCCCCAACAAGCCACTGTTTCTTTCCCACAGCACCTTGGATGCCCCCAATAAGTGATAATTTTTGGATTCTTTTTTTTTATTCTAGAAAGCAGAGGCTTATCAAACAGATTATAGAAACATAGAATGTGTCGGCAGATAAGAACCATGTGGCCCATCTAGTCTGCCCAATATACTGAATACTATGGATAGCCCCGACCCTATCTTATATGAAGGATAGCCTTATGCCTATCCCATGCATGCTTAAACTCCTTCACTGTATTTGCAGCTACCACTTCTGCAGGAAGGCTATTCCATGCATCCACTACTCTCTCAGTAAAGTAATACTTCCTGATATTACTTTTAAACCTTTGCTCCTCTAATTTAAAACTATGTCCTCTTGTAGCAGTTTTTCTTCTTTTAAATCTTCTCTCCTCTTTTCCCTTGTTGATTCCCTTTATGTATTTAGCAGTCTCTCTCATCTCCCCTCCGTCTCGTCTTTCTTCCAAGCTATACATGTTAAGGTCCTTTAATCTTTCCTGGTAAGTTTTATCCTGCAATCCATGGACCAGTTTAGTAGCTCTTCTCTGAACTCTCTCCAAAGTATCAGTATCCTTCTGGAGATATGGCCTCCAGTACTGAGCACAATACTCCAGATGAGGTCTCACTAGTGCTCTGTAGAGCGGCATGAGCGCCTCCCTCTGTCTACTAGTAATGCCTCTCTCTATACACCCAAGCATTCTGCTAGCATTTCCTGCTGCTCTATGACATTGTCTGCCTACCTTTAGGTCTTCTGAAATAATGACCCCTAAATCCCTTTCCTCAGATACTGAGGTCAGGACTGTATCACTGATTGTATATTCTGCTCTTGGGTTTTTACGCCCCAGGTGCATTATCTTGCACTTATCAACATTACATTTTAGTTGCCAGATTTTTGACCATTCCTCTAGTTTTCCTAAGTCCTTTTCCATTTGGCGTTTCCCTCCAGGAACATCAACCCTGTTACAAATCTTTGTGTCATCAGCAAAAAGACCCACCTTACCATCGAGGCCTTCTGCAATTTCACTGATAAAGATATTAAACAATATGGGTCCCAGAACAGATCCCTGAGGTCCCCACTGGTAACAAGACCTTGGTCTGAATATACTCCATTGACTACAACCCTCTGTTGCCTGTCCCTCAGCCACTGCCTAATCCATTCAACAATATGGGAGATA
Source organism: Bufo gargarizans (assembly GCF_014858855.1). Taxonomy (NCBI): domain Eukaryota; kingdom Metazoa; phylum Chordata; class Amphibia; order Anura; family Bufonidae; genus Bufo; species Bufo gargarizans. The sequence continues at coordinate 29,861,236 of NC_058086.1, forward strand.
GTTTTTTTTAACAGTGTCAGTCATGCGTTTACCCATAACTATATATGTCAGTGTCACTCTCACATTATTTGCTATTGCTGTCTTTACATTCAAGAGCTTAAAAAGTGGAATGTGGTGGTGGAGTGGATGGGAGAGAGAAAAAATAAATAATTTTAAAAAGAACTTGAGTCCTAGGAGACCTTAGAGTGTTGTATACCAATTTTCTAGTCAATTAGAGCAATTTTGATTCAGGTAGAATTGATTTGGCCACAATTTGGATTTATAAAAAAAAATAAAAAATCGGATACAAAACACATTTCAAGAAGTTTTCTTATCTCTATTTCACATCTTTGGCACACAAGTCCAGTAGTCTGTTCAGGCAGAGAAACAGACTACCGGAGTTAACTCACGCCATAATGCATACCGCCACATCATTGACTATAAGGGGATCCGGCGGGGATTAAATTTTTTTTTTTTCTTTGTGATGAATTAGTTTGTCACAAAGTGCATTTCTTTGTAAGTTGTGGGTGCAATAACAGAAAGTGGCAATTGCACCGTCCCCGCCATTGTACCCCTGAGATGCTGCGTTCATAGCTGATCGTGGCATCTGACAGCAATATTACAGTGTAAAATGTGAAACAAAAATAATAAAATCATACTTACCTCATTCATTTGATCGCAAAGAGCCGTCCGCCACCATCTTGACTGAAAATCTAGCGCGCAATTTCACATGGTCCGTGATGACGTCATATGTCACCGTGCAGAGCATTTCGTGACGAGATCTTCAAACAAGATTGCAGCGGCCGGATCTTTGTGCTCAAACGGATGAGGTAAGTATGATATTTTTAATTTTTTTACCGCCATTCAGGGACAATCTATTTGCTACCGTGAAGCACGAGGAAATTCGGCTTTGTGGCGAATCAAATTTTCCCTGAAATTCGGATTAAATTCCACTCAACTCAACACTAATTATAGTCAGTGGGGATTCGGTGGCACCCAGCGGTATGCAGCGGTATCAGGCTATGCCGAGCCATTAACTCTGGTAGTCTAGTCCTACGCCAGTACAGACTAGCAGAGTTCTGTAGCGGAGATGTGAACGTAGCCTTGCCAGTGCTTTACACACCCAACGTATCCATCATCAGTGACATATTATCAGCTAAATGCTTCTGGATACTCCAGTTCTGAACACTGTATCCCTGCCATGTCTCCTACTTCTCTGTACATCCAGATAGGGCAGGACCAAGTCCAGGTAAGATGGCAGCCGTATAATCGACTTTCGGCTCGTATTGTCAGTGTTCCACGCTGAATGATAAATTTGAAAGCAGAACATGTAAACAGGATTTCTTTCCCTGCAGAGTTCCAGCTTAGGCTGCTCGCTTGTCTCTTTTAATATGATTTGTCCTGTCCATAGAAAACAAGAGCTCCTTTTTCCACCGATCCCTCTGCTAATGCAATTAGCATCTAGTCAATAATGTTCAGCATTTCATTTTACCGCTTTAATTAACAAATTCAATTTGTTCAAAGCACTGTGAAAGCAAATTAAAAGCAGACAGAAGGGAGAGCTGCAGGTCTAGATATATGGAAAGGTGTTATGCGCGCGAGATCTTTATTCCCTCCTTTGTTTACCTGGAGCTTTTGATTCTTCCACAAAAGGCAAATAATTCTTAACCCTACAAAACGTGTCTCCGGAAAACGATAAGGTAAAAGGATTAACACGAGCGCATTATGTCATATGTAATGTAGGAGAATGTCAGATTCCGTAATGTTATGAGATGGTGAATACAGACCTTCACGTGTAGCACCCCACACTTGGGGGTACGACAATTGTAATGGTTTATAATGCAATATAATGTCATGTCATGCTATAAACATGCTATAAACCTTGTTCACTAGCAGATGGGGTATGGTTGGCAATGTCTGGCAACAGGAATGGAACTTACCATATCTCCCCTCTTGGTAGGAAATGGCTGGTCTGACTTTCTGCCAAGGGAGGAGTAGAGCTAGTTAGAGTCAGTTGTAGAGAGGAAAGTGTGGAAGAGAGTGAGGAGTGAGGGAGAATGCGATCCTGCTCCGGCTCCTGTGGACTATGAGGACCACAGAATCAGCTCATCTGGGAGGACCACTACTCCAGAGAGCCTGTAGGGTCCCGGGCTACAGTAGATCTGTAAATGATGGCTTATTTGTGTCAGCAGAGTGATTAAGCAGTCTAGCTATACAGACCCCTCTACAAGATGAGGGGAAACATATTAAGACACCACTACGACAGTTCAGGACAGGAATAAATAGAAGACTGCTTCATATAGTGGACACCTACAGCTCGGGTTGTAGGAAGCTAACTGTATGATGGTGATCAGAAGGCTTCGTACAATGTGTAGTCTCTGGCACTAGCCTACTGAAGCGCTTCTCCCATTCTGAGCTGCAGTACCCTGGAAAGGCCACTACCCCATGTAAGGAGCTATCTGCCTCCAGCTCCATAGGCTGTATATAAACAGCTAATCGGTGGGGATGCTGGGTGTCAGACCCCCAGCAATCTGATTGATGACTTATCTGGAGGATAGGTCAACAATATCTGTAGCCTGGTATACCCATGTCACAGCCCAGCACTCTAATATTGAGGACCTATTTGGTGGATAGGTCATCAATATCTGTAACCTGAAGTACCCCTTTAAGTACCACTCTAAGTTTTAAGGAAACTGCTGTCATTTGAAACTGAAATCTATGCCAGCCCCTAGGTGTTGTAGATTTTATCTTCTGGTGCATGAACCATCCACGATGCACCGAAAGAGGTGAACAACTCATTTTGGCGCACCTTATGCAGCAGCCAAACATTCAATACATAAGATTGTTGTGCAAGTTCTGCCAAATTTAGTCTAATGTGCACGGCTACTTTACACGTTCAGCATGTTTTTCATAATGTTTTTGAGCTTCTGTAGGGCAAGAAGTAGTCATCCAATGTTTGGTTCCATATTGGTAACAGCAAGGAATCAACAGTTCCTGTTGGGGGGGGGGGGGGGTAACATACTAAGGGTGGATTCACACTAGCGTTAGGGATTCCGTTATGGCTTTCTGTTATAATGGAAAATAACGGAATGCCCAGACAGAATGCAAAACGGAAGCCTTTAAAAGGCATTCCGCTTGCTCTCTGTCCTAATAGAAGTCTACGGGAAAGCATAACAGATCCATCTGGGTCCCGTTATGAAAGATGGAAAATAAAGTCCTGTCGACAGGACTTTGTTTTCCGTCTTGCATAAAGGGAACCAGACGGATCTGTTTTGATTCCCATAGACTTCTATTAGGACGGAAAGCAAACGGAATGCCTTTTTAAAGGCTTCCGTTTTGCATTCTGTCATAATACAAGTCTATTGGCAGAAGAACGGATTTGTCCTTCCATCTTATGGATTCTGTTTTTTTCCGTAATAACTATGTTATAACAGGAAGCCATAACAGAATCCCTAACACTAGTGTGAACCCACCCTTACCTCTTGATGCTCTTGCAGCGTCTGTCTCTACCAGTTGCTGCTGCTCCAGTGCTCCCAGTGGTGCCAGTTGGGATGTTGGGCAGTGTGTGCACAGAGCAAATGTCTGTTTGATCAGAATCAGGGCTCTGTTTTTCCACCAATCAGGAGGTCAATCATCATACACTAGTCCAGTAAAGTCATATTAATTGGTCACTTGACCTATGTCCAGTTTAGTCCTATTCAAGTGAATGGGACTGAGCTGCGATACCAAGCACAGCCGCTAAACAATGTATGCGATGTGCTTGGTAAGCTATGAGGAGGCTACGGCGCTCAGTGGATGTCGAACCCCCACTGATCAGATACTGGTGACCTTTCCTGAGGATAAGTCACCAATATAAAAAAGAAAACCCCTTTACAGAGGCTGTTTGGGAATAGATAACTTTTCACTGATGCTCACAGCCTGCCTCCACTAGGGAAAGAGTCATACCTACCTGCTCCCCGCCAAATCCGCTCCTTCGTGTCCATCTTCTCCGCGGCTTGTTTCCTTCCTCCCCAGCAAGGGCAGGATCACCATCTCTGGTGTAGCCAAAGCATTGTTATACAGAGATTAGGGATAAGCGAATCAATTCTTCTCATCAGAGTTCTTCACCTGTGAGGGCCTTCTGAAGAAGCTACCCCCATTCCCGATTGACAGGGCTGGACATCTTACCGAGCCCTGAATCTCATACCTGCGCTGTAAGTAGTGGCAAAAGTGCTGAGGCTCTGATGCCTCTACCGGAGCAGCGACTGTGCATGCGTTTCTTCACTTCCAGGTAGTGGCACATGAACAGTCCCTGCTCCAATACTGGCAGCAAAGACTCTGCACTTGCACCACTACTGGGATCAGTGATGCAAGATTTTCTGGGCCTGACAAGCGGCAGGGGGTTCTTTAGCAGCGTGACAGCGAACCGCAGCTGAATAAGTCTGATGAACAAATTCATTATTATTTCTTATTAATAAAGCACCATTCCTTCCATAGCGCTGTAAATATGATAAGGGGTGCACATACATAATCCAGACAATTGCACTAAGCATAAACAAGACGAGTTACAAACTGGTACAGAAGGAGAGAGGGCCCTGCCCGTGAGGGCTTACAATCTACATGGTATGGAGGAAGGACACAGTAGGTGACGGTGAAGCTGGTCATGGCGGTATAGAGGCAGCAGGGTCACTGGTTGTAGGCTTGTCTGCAGAGGTGGGTTTTTAGGTTTCTTTTGAAGGTTTCCACTGTATGTGAGAGTCTGATATGTTGGGGTAGCGAGTACCAGAGTGTGGGGGATGCACGGGAGAAATCTTGGAGGCGATTGTGTGAAGAGGTGATAAGAGGAGAGGAGACAGGAGGTCTTGTGAGGATCGGAGAGTGCGTGTGGGGATGTATCGGGAAAGTAGCTCAGAGATGTAGGGAGGGCACAGGTTGTGGACGGCCTTGTATGTATTTGTTCGTATTTTGAACTGAATTCGCTGGGCAATGGGGAGCCAGTGAAGGCGTTGGCAGAGGGGAGAGGCAGAGGAGTAACAGGGTGAGGGGTGGATTTGTCGGGCAACAGAGATGAGGATAGATTGGAGGGGTGCAAGAGTGCTAGATGGAAGGCCACAGAGGAGAATGTTGCAGTAGTCTAGACGGGAGATGATGAGGGCATGTACAAGTATTTTCACAGATTCAAAGTTGAGGAAAGCGCAGGTGTGGGAGATGTTTTTCAGTTGGAGGCGTCAGGTGGTGGAAAGGGATTGGATGTGTGGTTTCAAGGAGAGGACAGAATCCAAGGTCACTCCAAGGCAGCGGACTTGGTTGACCGGGGAGAGTGTGCAGCCATTGATCGTGATAGATAGGTCTGTTGGGTGGCTGATCAAGATGGGGGAAATTTGATGAATTCTGTTTTATCCATGTTAAGTTTTAGAAAGCGAGAGGAGAAGAAGGATGATATAGCAGATAGACATTGTGGGATTCTGGATAATAAGGAGGTGATGTCTGGACCAGAGAGGTCGATTTTTGTGTCATCAGCATAAGAGTGATACTGAAAGCCATGGGACTCTATGAGATGTCCCAGGACAAAAGTGTAAATAGAGAAGAGCAGGGGTCCTAGGACAGAGCCTTGCAGGACACCGACAGAGAGGGAATGAGACGAGGAGGTGGTGCGAGAGTGGAAGACGCTAAATGTCCGGTCTGTGAGGTATGATGTGATCCAGGAGAGGGCCAGGTCAGTGATGCCAAGAGATGAGAGAGTTTGTAACAGAAGGGAGTGGTTGACAGTGTCAAAGGCAGAGGACAGGTCAAGGAGAAGAGGACAGAGTAATGTTTTTTGGTTTTGGCTGTTAGTAGGTCATTGGTGACTTTGGTAAGGGTAGTCTCACTAAATTGATCTATAGAAATTAATTTGTTCATCCCAGCATAAGTACATTTCCTCCAGCACCTCTCCTGTTCCCTTCTGTCCAACACTGGGGTTCTGTCCAAAATTGTGAAGAGCTACAATTCATGGGATTGTAGGAAGCCAATGAGAAAATGTATTTCAATGGTAACATGAGGAAATGGCCATGTGATCTATGAGGGCTCCAGCAATAGCTTTTTCTATACTGTCATCCTAATGGTCATTTTATTACATTCATATCTGTCGTTTATCGGAACTGGACAGATGAGCCTAAAACAGGACCATAACATATTGGCCATTCTGAAATGTATAGAGCTCGAATCCATCAAGCAATAAATGCACAGGAAGCCATGCCAAAAATTATGCATTACTTTTGGGCAACTTTACTAATAGTATATATCAGATGAAAAGCTTCATATCATCCACTTGTAATGTTCTCCGACCTTCTGTGATGCGCCAGTCCCGGAGAGCTGCCAGCTTACTGTTGCAGAATATCCTAGCATTATTACATCTCTCCAGGGATTGCTTCAGCTTCCTACCTAAACAGACTGGCCTGAGCCTTGACAGTTATAGATACTGTGCTCACGCACGCTCCTCTCCTACTTTACAGTCATTTAAATTCATTTTGCATCTGCCTGAACGATGGCTGTCATTGCAACATATGTTTCTCCCAGTGGTTGTTAGACAAGGAGAGCTTCTCTGTCAAGGTACAGTGACCGCAATCAACAAGAATGTGGCAAATAGATAGATATATATATATATATACTGTAATACATTAAAAAAATATTGTTTTGCAGCAGAGAACGATGGACATGGCTAGGAAGTGGTTAACAAGACAGAAATTATAAAGTTTGAATATTTATTATTCATTAGTTGTACAGTATATAACCAAAATATTCTGCTATGCTGTACAAGCTATGAACTGGTATCAGTCTCTGTAATAGTAGCCAGAGACATCGGGGGTCAATTATTAAGACACCGATCTTACTAAAACCCCATAGCTGGCGGTGGATCCGCCAAAGTCATGAAGAGGCGCCGGCCTCTCCATAACTTCCAGGCGTAGAAAATGACGAATGAGACGGGCCTGCCCCAACTACGCCCACAATTTTAGACCTGGCGTGAGCGGGGAGAAGTCGCAGATTGCAGTACAACTAACCAATGTGCCGCCATCTCAGTCAAAAAAATGACCCCCATAATACTCATGTTGGCTGAACCTACTGTTTTTGGTGGAGCTGGTTGACCACCTATGTGTACGGTGGTGTTTTGACTTTTCTATGCCACTAAATGTAAAAGGATTGGGCTGTTGGATTTCACCATGCCCAATCCTTTTTTTTCTCAGGGGAGATAGGCCGCTGCTAGAGGTGTCTGACTAACAGGAGTTTATTCCCCTTGCCATCTAGAAGACATGCATGCTCAGCTGATCCTATCCTTAGCTTTGCACTTTTCGGTGGCATTTTCTATTACAGCTCGGTCTCACACACTTGAATGGGACTGGGTCATCACTACTGAAAATATAGGCATGTGTCTAAGGGGTTATGGCACTCGCTGAGGTGCCTAGTCAGCTGATCAGTTGGGATTTACAAGAGTCAGACCCCACCAATCTGATATTGATGGCTTATCCTAAAGGCTCCTTTACACGGGCCGCCAATGTGGACAATTATCTGGAAGGTGCATTCCCAGGAAAGCTAGTTCCTGATAATTGCCCTGTGTAAAGGTGGTACCGATCATCTGATGAACGAACAAACGCTTGTTCATTGGGTGAAAGCATCGCTGGTGTGGACACCTAAATCATTGCTTCTGGGCAGCAGATCATCTTATGTCAACAGGGATCTGCTGCTCAGAAACAATGAATCTCTAAGTGGACAAGAAATTACAGTAGAGAAGACCATTGTTGCATGCAAATGCAGCTCTCATCTGCTCTGTTGAGCAGGCAATTATCAGAAACCATTGGTTCCTTCCCCATAATTGTATGGACAACTGACCCTCAGTTTTGTAGTCCCTAGGAACTTCTTTCATTTTATCATAGTAACTGTTATCTTAGCACATGCAAAGCATACCAGCAGTAAGGTCTGACAAATTTCTATGACCAGCTCAAGAAATACATGTAAACCCTAGTGGTGAATGATTGGCTCCAAAATTACCTCCAAATGGTGTTCTCTTCTGCTGGACCTTTGGACCCATTATGGAGCTAGACCTTGAGCCCACCATAGGGTTTTCTTGTATTCTGAGGGCTGTATTTACATCCTATTACCACTGTTAACTGAGTTTTCTGGGATTTTTATATGGCTGACCTATCTTTAGGATAGCTCATTAATATGAAATCGGCAGGGTGTCCAACTTCTGGCACTCTCGCTGATCAGCTATATGAAGAGGTCACGGTGCTCGGTGAGAGTGACTTTACCTGGCCTAGACGCAGTTCAGTCCCATTAAATCCGATACCAAGAACAGCTGCTAAGCAATGGAAGGTGCTGTGCTTGGTAAGCAGCGAGGAGGCAGGTTTCCTCAAATGGCCGATTGGCGGAGGTTCCGCAAGTCAGTCCCCCTGCCACTCTCAAATAGATGACTAATCCTGAGAATAGGTCATCAATATGATAATTCCAGAAAACATTTTTAAGACATATAGTACAAGGAACGTTTAGAATAGCATACTGTTGGTGGAACGGGAAGGTCTGCCGGCTCATAGGGAACTGCGCTTAAGAAAATAATAGAAGATGCAGTATAATGACATTAGTTCCCTCCTGCTCGAAGCATTCAGTCATCTGGACGCGTCTGTGTTTGACTTTTTTGAAGACATCAGTACTGCTTTACTTGAAGATGACAGGTCTGGGGTTTTCTATCCAGACAAATGAGATCCAGGTCTGAAAATAAATCTTGATCTACAAATCCTCCTCTGTCAGAGATGACATTGCCAAGAATCGACAGCTGCCTAGAGGCTACCAGGCTGAAACGCAGAGATATCAATCTACCTATATTACATTGCATTTCGGTGGCTCCATTAGTGTATAAGTGTTGCAGTTAACATTTGATCTCAGACTCTTGGCTCAGATTATTGATCTATTGTATTCGTTTTGCTTACTCAGATAACCCATAGCAAACAATCACCTCTGATTAGTCAAAAGGAAATGAGACTGCTGGAAATCAATCATTTGGCCGCATACAGTGATACAGACTTCAGTTAGTCAAGATTAGTGTTGGGCGCAAATATTCAAATCGCGAATATTAATCGCAAATATCGCCACTTCGAGAATTCTCGAATATTTAGAATATAGTGCTATATATTCGTATTCAGGAATATTCTAGATTTTTTTTATTTATCTGAACCCATGTTCCCTCCCTGCTTCTTGTTTGTGGGCCAATGAGAAGGCTGCAATGTCTTTGTCTGAGCTTAGCAACATCCCCAGCAACCAATAGGAACATTGCCTACCCCTTACTATATAAGAACCTCCCCAGCAGCCATTTTCTGCAGTTTTTTGCAGTTCTGAGAGAGACAGCAGTGTCATTGCTGTGCTCTGTGCTGTGCTGTGTCATTACATGAAATAGTGCTGTGATTAGTGATGGCCTTGCGGTTTGCCCTGCGGTCGGTTCACAGCAAACTTTGAGCGTTCGCGATATGGCGATGTTTGCGCGCCATATTCTTTTGCATTGCTCCAAACTTTGACTTAATATACTTTCTATACAGTGCATTTGAACTGTGCAGCAGTTGTTTGCAGTTCTGCTGCGATACCGCAGCTATATAGAGGGACAAACGCTATTGGACCAACTAATGGCAACAGGTGTGATATACCAATTGCCCCCCAAAAAAACTGATTGAGACAGGGGTGTGATATACCTATAATATACTTTCTATACAGTGCATTTGTATTGTGCAGCAGTTGTGTGCGGTTCTGCTGCGATACCGCAGCTATATAGAGGGAGAAACGCTATTGGAACAACTAATGGCAACAGGTGTGATATACCAGTTGCCACAAAACAAAAACTGACTGAGGAAGGGGTGTGATATACCTATAATATACTTTCTATATAGTGCATTTGAACTGTGCAGCAGTTGTATGCAGTTCTGCTGCGATACCGCAGCTATATAGAGGGATAAACGCTGTTGGAACAACTAATTGCAATGGGTGTTATATACTAGTTGCCCCCCAAAAAAACTGATTGAGGCAGGGGTGTGATATACCTATAATATACTTTCTATATATGTCACCGCCAGACATATGAGAAGCTCTGACAGACGTTCTTCAGAACCTCCTGCTTGAGGTTCTTTTGTTTTGCTTTCGTTTTGTCATCTCGTTTCCCTCTCTCAGCTGTCATCTAGTTGCACTGATTGCGTCCCTTTAAATCCCCTCCCATACTGCATCAATTTGCGGTTTATACAACTTCCTGGAGTGTGTACATGCTGGATGCTACAACTGAGGCTTCTACAGATAAGTCTGTTCATTGATTTGTGTTTTCCTGTTTGCTTGATCCTAGGTGACCCTGACTCCCTCCGTATTAAGTGTAGGGAGCCGGTGGTCATGTCCCATCACTATTATAGGGTGTTCAGGTGTAATACAGTCGAGGCACGAGGGCATGCAATTTTCTATCATAGAGATATTTGCATGGGCTGAGAAGACAGGGAGAGTTTCAGGGCTTAAATAGGGGTCACCCTTTTGTTCCTTAGTTTCGGATCAAGCCAGTCGGATCCTTATTTGTAACTTCTTGTTTTCTGTTACACCATCCGTGACATATACTTTCTATATAGTGCATTTGAACTGTGCAGCAGTTGTGTGCGGTTCTACTGCGATACCGCAGCTATATAGAGGGACAAGCGCTATTGGAACAACTAATGGCAACAGGTGTGATATACCAGTTGCCACCCAAAAAAACTGACTGAGGAAGGGGTGTGATATACCTATAATATACTTTCTATATAGTGCATTTGAACTGTGCAGCAGTTGTGTGCAGTTCTGCTGCGATACCGCAGCTATATAGAGGGATAAACGCTGTTGGAAAAACTAATTGCAAAGCCTTCTTCAGAGTAACCGGATTGTGGCCGCATCAAGTCCAAAAGAAAGCTTGAGAAAGATAGTTTCCTCAGTGGTCGGCAGGGATGCTGCTGTTTGTATGGGCTTTGTGTCCCTATCTGGCATGCGGTCTGGGAGGCTGAGGCCTGTATTCCGGATTGCCATTGCCTCAGCCTCCCGGACCGCATGCCAGATAGGGACACAGAGCCCATACAAACAGCAGCATCCCTGCCGACCACCGAGGAAACTATCTTTCTCAAGCTTTCTTTTGGACTTGATGCGGCCACAATCCGGTTACACTGAAGAAGGCTTCTCAGCCGAAAACGTTCTTGACTGGAACCGCACTAAATAAAAGCTTTGCACTGAAACTCAAGTGGAGTACAGGAGTCTTTATATATTACATATATCTGGTTTGGGAACCATCTCCTAACACCCACGCTATCCAATTGGAGAACCATCCAACCTTTTATCATCATTAGCCATGTAATAGGTGGTGCTGGAGAGCAAGCATTTGGCCTCCTGGATAAGGGCATTCCCTTTTTTCCAGGGAGCATTGCTCCACAAGGAGGAGCTTTATACCCTCAAGGCAGTAAATGCAGTTGCAACCCATGAATCTCTATAAATATGATCTTAAAACACACAAGCACACATAAAGGGGGCATTTTCTGCACTCCGGATCTCTGGCTTCAAAAAAATGCTAATAGTCAAAATTGCCACTTTTGAACAGGGGAAGTGTTTAGCTATGTTGATGAGGTGTAGGCCAAATTTAAGAAAGACGCATAAATGTCATGCTTTCACTCAAATAGGGGGGTGCTGGCACTTCTATAATCTTTTTAAAGTTGTGGTAAACTTATCAAACAATGTGTGGTTTGATAAATTTGGTGCAAATAGTAGCAATAAACTGACAAAAAGTTTTCCTCGTGAAAAGTATCCCCTTTTCTTACCCTAAAGGGGTTATCCCATAATTAAAGCAAAAATAAAATGAAAATCAAAAATCATCTTGTATATGATCCAGCACATGGTGATGGATCATGTCACAGGACCATGTGATGAACGCAGTGACATCATCAAAGGTCCTATTCCTTACAGATGAAGACAGAAGAGATGCCGGCTGCGCGAACAAGTGGATTAAGGTGAGTTAAATTTTTTATTTCTTTTTTTTTAACCCCTCCAGCGCTATTGTACTGTGCATTCTGTATTCAGAATGCTATTATGTCCCCTCATAACCATGTTACAAGGGGAAATAATACAATCTACACAACCTTGAACCCAAACCTGAACTTCTGTGAAGAAGTTCGGGTCTGGGTACCACATTCAGTTTTTTATCACGCGCGTGCAAAACGCATTGCACCCGCGCGATAAAAACTGAACAACGGAACGCAACCGCAGTCAAAACTGACTACAATTGCGTACCTACTCGCGCGGGTTTGCCGTAACGCATCCGGACCTTATCCGGACATGCTCGTGTGAAAGAGGCCTTAGAGTGGAGGCTATGTCTGCTAAAATGCTGCCCCTTCAGCCAGAGAAGGGTACTGCATGAAGCAAAATCCTCACTTCCCCCAACTGATAGCGCACCTTTAGTACGATGCAACTTTTTACAGTAAAAAACTATTTAGCTATATCTGTCGACTCCTGAAAAATGTCTTCAAAACGTAAACATGTCTAATATTATACCGGATCAGCCCTCCCCAGTCTTTGATACCTCATCTTGCCAGCATTACATCTGTACAGTAAATGTTAAAAACCCTGCATTAAAACTCCTGGCAAAGCTTAAATTATCCAAATGAACAAAAGGTCTTTTCTTTGCAGAGACATTTCTCTAAATAGATGGAAAATTACCATTAAAGGAGCCTTCTGTCCTTAATTTACACTTATATTAACTCCCATTAATAGTTTCCTTGGCAACCATCTAATTGCCTAAAACAAAACAATGTTCCCGCACCGCAAATCTGTATGAAAACAAAATGTAATTGTCCGAGCAAGACACCGCGGTACAAGCAGCGCTATATAGCGTACACATCGAGCAAAACCTGTCCGACCGTTATCAGTACGGATCTGGAGATATGATCTTCCTTATAAAAATGTCAATGGTAAGGCTACTTTCACACTTGCGTTGTCAATTCCGGTATTGAGATTCGTCAGAGGAACTCAATACCGGAATTAAAACAATCTATTTTGATGTTGCACATCAGGATGCGTCTGTTTCGTTAAGATGTGGCTGTTTTAAATCAAAACAGAAAAATGGACCCGTCACTAAATACATTGAAAGTCAATGGGTGACGGATCAATTTTTTTAGGCTCCTAAAAACAAATCTGTCACCATTGACTTAGGCCTCTTTCACACAACCGTTTTTTTTTTTCCGTTTTGCGGGCCGTTTTTTGCGTTCCATATACGGTCCGTATTCGGAACCATTCATTTCAATGGTTCCGCAAAAAAACGGAACTTACTCCGTATGCATTTGGTTTCTGTATTTCTGTTTTTCCATTCCGTTGAAAGATAGAACAAGATAGAACATGTCCTATTATTGCCCGCAAATCACGTTCTGTGGCTCCATTCAAGTCAATGGGTCAGCAAAAAAAACGGAACATATACGGAAATGCATCCGTATGTTTTTCGTATGCGTTCCGTTTTTGCGGAACCATCTATTAAAAATGTTATGCCCAGCCCAATTTTTTCTATGTAATTACTGTATACTGTATATGCCATACAGAAAAACGGAACGGAAAAACGGAACGGAAACAAAAAAACAGAACAACGGACCCGTGAAAAACGGACCGCAAAACACTGAAATAGCCATACGGTAGTGTGAAAATGGCCTTACATTGTTTTCAGTGCCGGATCTGTTTTTTTCTGTTTTTATGACTTTTGACCGGACACAAAACAGCAGCTTGCAGTGGTTTTGTGTCCGGTCAGATAACGGAATGCTGCCGGAGCGGAAGACACCCTGATGCATCCTGAACGGATCTCTTTCCATTCAGAATGCATGAGGACTAAACAGAAAAGTTTTTTTCCAGTATTGAGTTCCTCTGCCGGATCGCAAGTGTTAAAGTAGCCTAAGGTCGTGTGCATGAGGCCTCATTCTGATGTCATATCTTGGAATATTCCGAGCAAGTCAGAAACATGGACTCTTTGTGTTCCTTACCTCCACAATCTAAATGTTTTATTCTCCCAGTGTATAAGCCCCGAAGTAGCTATCAAGGTCAGGCATGGCTATTGGCATGCATTGGGGAGGACTGGAGAAGAACAGGTACTACTGGAAGTAGTTTTCTATCATCCGGCAGAGTCCAGACAAGATGGTTACATTTTCAAATAATTCTTTGTAAAGGTGGTATTAGTTTGGTCAAAGGTGGTACTGTGGAAAGTTTGGCAAGGGTCAAGGGATCTGTCAGCCATAGAATGGATGTAGATAGAATACCAGATCAAAGCTCAATGTACACAGTATCAGAACAAAGCTTTATTATGGTAACTAGAAAATATAGGGCATATTTAGGGTACCATAACCAAGCTTACTACTAAGATACACTACCAGTACCAAGTTTTATACATAGATAAGTGTTACAAAGTGGATGTTCCAGTGTGTTTGCTGAACAAATTTGACATGGGGCTACTTCTTGTTATGAAATGGATGTGGATCTGCCATGACACGTGAATAGATTTGGCTTGGAGCTACTCCTAAGGACATTATCTTAGTGGCGTAGTGGGTCTGGATTTCACTGCAGGAGAAATCATCAGGCTGCTACCTCTTAAAGTAGTCTATGGTCGAGTGGCGGCTGACTCATGGGAGTGAAAGATCAAATCCAAAAAACAGGAAGAAATTGGTTCACAGGCGCAAAAACGTAGAACAAGATACTGTTGCAGGACACTAGTGAAATAGAACCTATTGCTCAGGCGTCCTCCTATAGGGGAGGATTCTTTAACTATCCCTGGGTGACTGGTCAGAAGCTGGGAAATATTTAGGTGTGCATGCTAGCTCTTTAAGAGTTGGAAGGAGTGCTTATGTGTAGAGTGAGAAAATCCTAGATGGAAAGCAGCAGACCAGAGAAGAACAAGAGAGAGATGCAGGTCCAGAAGAGAGAGAAGCAGAGTGCTGGAGTGGATGAATAAAGCACTCCTAAGGCCATTATATAAGTGCTCCCCTGGTCTTAACCCTTTAACCCCTACACAGGGATCTGAACTATGCTGATGGTGAACCAGCAAGCCATTACCTCTTGGAGTAGACTTCATTTAATAGACTGCTGACCAATGTGGGGGAATAAATAGGTGCAAAACACTGAGGGGTCAGGCAGAACCACAGTGAGAGACAAGCTGAGGTCAGAGCAGGCAGGGAGCCTGAGCAATTAGGTTACTTAGCTTGCTAAGGTTTATGTTAGATGTGCTGTATCCTGTTGTCTGCCCGTGTACTGACCTCTGCCTGTTTACTGTACAGTGCTTTGACCCTACGCTGCCTGTCCTGACCTTGGGTTGATTCCTGTATTGCATGCACTCTGCCAGCCCTGACCTTGGCCTGCCTCTGACTACAAGTTTGTCTGACCTCTCGGTGCCCTACACCGTTGTCTCGGACACCATGGGTGAGTTGTCCATCATACAGAGACTACTTCTGGAGATAGCGACCTGGTGGTTTCCCTGCTGTGAAGTCCAGATACCTGCATAGGGGTTAAAGGATGAATACCAGGGGACTGCCTGGATAACATCCCTAGGATTAGACCGAAGTCAAATCTGTTGGTTGAAACAGTAGTTCCTTACTACCTTTAGGGTTTGAGTAGAATGTGTAGACATTTTTATTTTAATGTCCTTTCTATAGGCCATGGAAGGTCATTTGCTAGATCTATATTTTAATACAATGGGTAGTAATAAGTCTGAAGGGCATTTGAGGGCTCTACGTATGGTTGGTCTCAATGTGCAGCCATAACTGTATGATATCATTTTCTTTTTCTTTCTTTTAAATATTTTTTTGTCCAATCTTTGCATCTCTCAGGTCTATTTTATGGTCCACAAGCACCATCTATAATTTCCATCAATGGCAGACTGTGCTGGCTGAGAAGCCCTAGATGTCTATGTGTATTTGTGAGTCTCCTGCTGTCATCCTGTGAATTTGCCAGGTGCAATCGATCTTTTGGAACTTTATCTTTCCCGCAAGATGTTCAATTATTCCACATTAATCAAAGCCTCAAGGCGCTAAAACAGAGGCAACCAGAAGTTAATGAAAGTAAAATATACAAGGCATTTCATGCAGAAGACTCGGGTTACAGGAAAATGTGAAGTAATTCAGGTTTAATCCAAATAATCAGTATACGTTAATATCAGACTAAGGCTTAGTTCACACGAACATCTGTGTTCTGTGGCCGTATAATATAAAATAGAACATGTCCTATCTTTTAGCGGAACGGGCGGATCGCGGACCCATTAAAGTGAATGGGTCCGCGATCCGATGCGGCTGACCTACGGCCGGCGAGCACGGGTCAACTCGGCCTAAACATTAGAAATATAATTTGGATCTTCCTTGCATACGTACCATAGAGATGGGGCTTGCTACTTCTGTTGAGTTGCAAGTGCTCCTCCACCATCCACTTCCACTTAATCTATAATTCAAAATTGGTGCCTGGGTGAGAAACACTGGACTTAAGGTTTGGTTACACAGCTATCTTGGTCGTGTGACAACTGTCATACCCAAGGATCGCAATGGGATCACCGTGTAGAGGTGCTAGCATAGAAATGAACAGGATTGCAGCATGACTTGCACATTTGCTGCAATCATAATCCCAGAATTGCAAAACATATAGAAGTGTTGGATATTCTGTGATTTTGGGGTCGAAGCACATGTGCGGGTCATGCTGTGACCCCATTTATTTTAATGCAAGGCTACACTGCAATCTTACTGTTATCCTTGGGCATGACTGCTTTTGCGCAAACAAGATCACTGTGTAGCCAAACCGTTAAAGAGGTTGTCTGTGTTTTACTGTGAATTCTGAGATGCAGGAATAAGAAAGGCTTAACAAGGCTCAAGTGCATAACAAAAGTTTACTAAGAAGTTATAAAATACACACACATATATATATATAAAAGAAATGAAAGCGGCACAGCATAAAAAAAAGGTAGGTGGTGTGCCAGCGGCTATGGAAACAATCCTATGTGCTTCCATCTCATTGCGCAAGATAGAGAAAGTAGAAAAAGAGCAAACAGCAGGTGGCGCTATACAGATAGATTTCAGTGAATAACTCAGTGGCTATGCTAAATTTTTATTTACATGCAATTACAAAAGTATTCAAATCCAGGTGCTGGTTTGAAAAATGTAAATTCTTTTTTAGTGGGACAACCCCTTTAAGAAAGTAATAGTGTGAAAATGCGACATGATATATGTACAGGTAGAGGATATGGTATAATATAATGAAAAATAAACGTCTCTGGTGTTTCTGTCGCTGAACCTTATAGAATTTTTTACATACTGTTGATGCATAATGGTCTGGCCTTGAAATGGCTATTTCCACTGGGTGAGAATCACTTGCATTTTAAACCTTTTTTTATTTATTTTTTGCTGCCCTTATTCATCTTCTGTCTGCCACGATGAATAATATGCATCTGCAACATCTTTACTGTGACAGCTACAGACTCATAAAACAGGATTGTAAATTTACACCCTGAAGATCGTAAGGCTTGCAGTTAAATTCCAGGAATAAATATGAAGCGCGCTAGCATTAGATGACTCCTGTTTTCTTACCGTAAGGTATAATTCCCATTTTAAGAGAGATGCGTTCTGCTGGAGGCCACTGATTGCCATTAGAAGACAATTGTTATAAAATGAGTAATTGTGGCCGTATCTAACAAACCCAGCAAAAACTGTTTACATCAGTATTTCACTGAAATTGAAAACCGCTGGAGCATGTCAGTATGCAATATTAGAAGGGAAAATGTAAAGACTATTTATTTATATATTGGAGGGGAAAAAAAGAGAAAAGTAATACGTAAGTATGTAGGTCGTTCTGCTGTCATTAAGCTGATTTTATATTGCGTATAATCACAGTATACTGAATCATGGACATAGCTATAAGGGGTGCAAAGTAGAGATGAGCGAATCTATTCGTAGATTCTGAGATTTGTTCCGAATCTCAGATTTTTTTAGGCACTGAATCAAACCTTTTCTGGTTCGATTCGGACGAATCCTGTAAAACAGCACCCAGCGCATAAGCAATCAATGGTGTTCTGTCACCACCAGGCAGGGGGTAATTGCAGTCAGTTGCGGCCAAGCAATAACCGCAGTTTGCGGCGGCAACGTTAAAAGTAGATACAGTTATACTTGACACTGAATCGGACCGAGGAAAAGTGAAAAGAAAATAGTAAAAAAATTAACTAAACAAAATAGGAGCTTTTCATATAAAAATCTGTGTTTCAGAGGACTAGAGGGGGTTATATACCAATTTTCAGGGAAATTGGAGCAATTTTGTTTTGGAACGAATAGATTCAGACACAAACCGAAATTTTTAAAAAAAATAGTTGCATTCGAAACAAACTGAATCTTGGAAGATTCGCTCATGTCTAGAAAGGAATGATTTTCACCCCGGCCTAAAAGTTCCCAAAGTCTTCTCTGCTGCATAAGAAGATGTCAGCATTCGAAATAGCATATAGTGGGGGGAAGCCTTGAAGCTGATTTTCCATTGGGCCCGGAGCTTCAAGTAAAGCCTATAAAGGAGGATGGGGCAAGTAATAAATCACCGTCATTTAAGGCCTTTTTCACTCAAACTATATGGATCGGCTCTGGATGCGTTCAGGGTGTGTTCAGGGAAATTCGCATCATTTTGCTAGCAAGTTCAGTCAGTTTTGTCTGCGATTGCATTTAGTTTATTCCGCGCGGTTGAAATGCGTTTTGTTGCGTTTTTCACGCGCATGCTAAAAAAACTGACGGTTTACAAACAACATCTCTTAGCAACCATCAGTGAAAAACGCACTTGCTTTTGGATACAATGCGTTTTTCACTGAAGCCCCATTGACTTCTATGGGACCACGGCTGCGTGAAAAACGCTGAATATAGAACATGCTGCATTTTTCCCGCAATGCAGAAGTGATGCGTGAAAATTACTGCTCATGTACACAGACCCATTGAAATTAATGGGTCCGGATACAGTGCGGGTGCCATGCGTTCTCGTGTGAAAAGGGCCTAAAGGAGTTGTACAGGATTAGAAAAACATGGCTGCTTTTTTTTCTAAAAACAATACCAAACCTGTCCGAAGGTGTGTGGCATTGGAGGTCAGCCCCATTTACAGTTGCTCAGCCTGGTATTTTTAGCGATATATATCCAGATGCGCTGCAGTACTGATCGGTACAGGAAATCTTTTTTATCCTCACTATTGCACTTTTTAATAGGGCATTACAATCTTCTACTGGGGGTGATATGTAAGGACGTCTGATCGTATTATTTATTTATCTTTATTTTGATTTATTTTTAAATAATTGTATTATTAGTTTTGTTATCATTTTTGTGTATTTGATGTTTGGCAGTTATTATAACATTGCAATTTCCCGGTTTTAAGAATGAAAGAGGAGCTGTCACCTCTCCGGACAGTTTCTGACTCCCCCAACTACTTCCCTATGTAATAACAATTGACCCTGTGTTCAGCCATTCCTCTATTATTCCTGCTAGACGGTATGAATGGATTTCCAGCAGACTGCAATAAAGGTCCATCTGGGTGTTATCAGTTGGGGGTGTCTCCCTGCCCGGTCTGGCACTAACCAGTCAGTGCTGCCAGTGTCAGACCCCCAACTGGTAACACTCAGATGGACCTTTAGAGTACGGCCACACGGCGACATATGTTGCGCAACAAGAAAGTTGTGTGACATTTCATGGAATGTTTCTCAATGCAACCGGAGACATGCTGCGACTGCGACATGACAGTCACAAAAAATCTAGACTTGTCGGATTTTGTGTTGTATGTCACACGCAACTTTTACTGCATTGACTTTAATATAAGTCACATGTGACTTGCCTGCGTTTTTACAGCAAAATCACAGTTCTAAAATAGTTGCATGACTTGCAGGCAAGTCACAACTCTTTTCCTGTCACGTGGCTTTTCTGCGAATTGCTGTTACATGACACATATCGCCGTGTTGCCGTACCCTTATTGCAGACTGCTGACTATATTGTGCAGAACTTTACAGACATTACCATCAACTGTCCCCAATGGGGCTCACAATTTAAGTTCCCTATCAGTCTGTCTTTGTAGTGTGGGAGGAAACCCGGAGGAAACGCACGCAAACACGGGGAGAACATACAAACTCCATGCAGATGTTGCCATTGGTCGTATTCGAGCGCTGCTAGGCACCAATGCTAACCACTGAGCCACCGTGCTGTCCAATGTCCAGCTATCCAGTGAACTCTGGTAGTTGGTTCCTCTGCTTTTTTTTCTGTTTTGTTTTTTTACAATGAAAGTTAATGGTACATTGATCCAAAGTTTCAAACATATGGATACGTTAAAAAAAAAAAAAAAAAAGTTTACACGTCTTTCAAGCAGATATAAAAATCCAATCTGGTAGCTTGTGTGCAAAAATTCGTCAGCATCCAGAAATGACGATCTGGTGGCTTTAAAGTTTAGTGTTTCCCATTTGTTCATTTAATCAATAGTCTCTGGAAAATCAGAAGCCCCATATTATATTAACAAGCTTTATATACAACCCTTTTTTTCTTTTATTTATTGTACTCATTTACATAGCACCGACATATTCTTCAGCGCTGTAGAGAGATTGTAGGACCCAGGTGCCTTAAGATAACAGAACTAACCCCCATCCCTCCTATGAATGTATCAAATACAGATTTGCCCATAACGTCCATGAAACTGTTGCATATTGCCCCTCCGAAAACTCCCGCTTCCTTCCTAAATTAGACATTGGTCCGGGAAGTTGAGATCTTTGGTGCTGTTTGCAAACCTGTTGCAAAGGTGTGATGAAAATGAAAATGATATAATGGTAAAGTCATAGACGCCAATGAATCTGTTTTCCCTATTAACAATATAGTGTTTCTTGTGAAAAAAAAAAAAAAAACAGACTGGCACAGGGACAGCTGACACGGGGCAAAGTTCTTACCCAGCAGCAGCTTAAATCTCAGATTACATTTTTTTTTGCCTATGGTGGTCCTTGATGCAGTTTTGATGCAGTTTTGGAACCCAAAACCAGGAATGAATTTAAAAAGAAAATTTGTACCCGTCCTCTATACTTTCTCTCCTTTTATGATCCTCTCCTGATTTTGGCTTTCAAAACTGCATCAGGAAACCTGACCGTGTGGCCAGTGGCGTAGCTAGAAATGACTGGGCCCCACAGCAAATTTTTCAATGGGGCCCCTCTCCCCCAGTAATTTTTTCGCAACCCCTTCCTTTCATGCCACCCCCATTCCTGTGGCTAGTAAAGATCGCTCTCTCAGACCAGCGCCTGCAGCTGTTCCATCCGTTTCCTACACTGTCTATACTGCCACTGTATATCATGTCATTGTGTAATAATGTTGAGGGTGCCTGACAGAATCTTTTAGTCCTCCTCCTCCTGGATGGGCCCCTTCTGGGCCTGTACGATACTCCTGCTCCAGAGGGCAACAGCGCTCTGATTACGTCACTGGGCTCGGCGCATGCCCAGTGACACTATTGAGGCTGTTGCCCTCTGGAGCAGGAGTATTGTACAGGCGCTGGCACTCAGCGATACTGCGCCTGCGCGGGATTTCGGAGGCCACTAGAGGAGTAAGCAAGGACGGTGCAGTGAATAAATTAAATGACGTAGTGGAGGGGGCGGGGCCGTTCGGCAAGGATGTAGGAGGACATTTATTTCTTAGGAGGCGGGCTGGGCACTGCAGGGGCGTTACTGGGCACTAGAGCAGAGTAATAACGCCCCTCTGGGCACCTTGAGACTTAATTTGCATATCAGAAAAATCGCTTTTTCATCTGAATGAAAAGTTGAATAAAAGAAAGAGCACACATGCAGGTACTTTATTGCACATTGCTATGTTAACGGTTTTATATGGTCAAAATAGGTGACAGATTCCCGTTAAGCTTCGAAGGGGTTTTCTGGGATCAGGATAGTGATGGTCTATCCTCAGAATAGGCCATCAATATCAGATCTGTGGTTGTTTAACGCTCCGTACCCTAATCAATGATGATGCTTGTGCACACCTACCTGCGCTCAGTTTACTAGTGGTGGTGCACGGTATTGCAATTTTGTTCCATTCACAGCAATAGTGTTGCCTCCAGTTTCAGCAACAAGATCTCCAGTCTGACTGGTTGCTGTGGGCACCTGCTCCACTTTCCCCGTGCTCTCGATTTCTCCCTTTCACTTCAATTGGACGGCTCGTTCTCATTCAAGTGCATAGGAACGAGCCATCCCATAGAAGTGAATGGGACGGCTTGTAATTACAGATCTTCAGTTGTAAAGATGAACAGGTCACTATTTAAAGGGGTTTCTGGGATTTTGATATCGATGAGCTATCCTCTGGATAGGTCATCAATATCAGTTCGGTGGGGGTCCGACATCCAGCACCCCTGCCGATCAGCTGGTTGAAGAGAAGGCCACGCTCCGTGCAAGCGCAGCCTTCCCTTCATTGTTTACCTGCTCGTCATCGACATCGAAGCGCTGAGCCGGTGTAATTACAAGCCGTCCCATTCGCTTCTATGGGATGGCTCGTTCCTATGCACTTGAATGAGAACGAGCCGTCCAATTGAAGTGAAAGGGACGGCTCGTAATTACACCTGCCTTCGGCTGCAATGGCAATGACGAGCAGGTAAACAATGAGGAAAAGGCTGCACTTCCACGGAGCGCACGTCTCTTCAACCAGCTGATTGGCAGGAGTGCCGGGTGTCCCCACCGGCGATGCGCTAATGTCAGCTAAACATAACTATATTAGCGCCATCTCACTGCCTGTCACCGTTATTGAGAAAAACTAACTTTTATAATATGCTAATTAGCCTCTAGGAGCAGGGGGGATGTTGCCCCCGTTCCTAGAGGCTCCGTTCTCCCGCCTCTGGCCACGCCCTGCTACACTAGATTGACAAGGCCAGGCAGCGCTGCTCTCCTCCCGCTGGCCGTGTCTGCAGTGTAAATCTCGCACCTTTCAGTATTCGGCGCAGGCGCCGTGAGGAGGCCAACAGCCGCCCAGCGTCCTTCCCTCACTGTGCCTGTGACTGCGCGAGATTTAGGCTGGGTTCACACAGGCGAGATTTCCACATGGATGCAACGCGTGAGTTGAACGCATTGCACCCGCACTGAATCCGGACCCATTCACTTCAATGGGGCTGTGCACATGAGCGGTGATTTTCACGCATCACTTGTGCATTGTGTAAAAATCGCAGCATGCTCTATATTGTTTTTCACGCAACGCCAGCCCCATAGAAGTGAATAGGGGCTGCGTGAAAAGTGCGGATGCGGTGCGATTTTCACGCACGGTTGCTAGGAGACGATCGGGATCGGGACCTGATCTTTAATATTTTTCCTTATAACATGGTTATAAGGGAAAATAATAAGCATTCTGAATACAGAATAGAAACATAGAAACCTAGAATGTGTCGGCAGATAAGAACCGTTTGGCCCATCTAGTCTGCCCAATATATCTGAATCCTATGGATAGCCCCTGGCCCTATCTTATATGAAGGATGGCCTTATGCCTATCCCATGCATGCTTAAACTCCTTCACTGTATTTGCAGCTACCACTTCTGCAGGAAGGCTATTCCATGCATCCACTACTCTCTCAGTAAAGTAATACTTCCTGATATTACTTTTAACCCTTTGCCCCTCTAATTTAAAACTAGAATGCTTAGGGCTGGAGGGGTTAAAAAAATAAAAATAAAAATGTAACTCACCTCATCCACTTGTTCGCGCAGCCTGACTTCTCTTTTGTCTTCTTCTTTGCTGATCTGTGAGGAAAAGGACCTGTGGTGATGTCACTGCGCTCATCACATGGTTACATCACATGATCTATCACCATGGTGACGTAACCAATGGTCCTTTTCCTCAAAGATCAGCAAAGAAGAAGACAGAAGAGAAGACGGGCTGCGCGAACAAGTGGATAAGGTGAGTTAAATTATTGTAAAAAAAATGTAATCCCTCCATCCCTACTGTACTATGCATACTGTATTCAGAATGCTATTATTTTCCCTTATAACCATGTTATAAGGGAAATAATTACATCTACACAACCTTGAACCCAGTGAAGAAGTTCAGGTCTGGGTACCGCATTCAGTTTTTTATCACGCGCATTGCACCCGCACGATAAAAACTGAACAACGGAACGCAATCGCAGTCAAAACTGACTGAAATTGCATACCTACTCGCACAGGTTTGCCGCAACGCACCCGGGACGCATCCTGAGCCAAAACGTGACGCCCGTGTGAACCCAGCCTTACACTGCAGACACGGCCGGCAGGAGGAGAGCAGCGCTGTCTGGCCCTGTCAATCAAGAGAAGAAGGGCGTGAAAATAGGTCGGCAAACGGGGCCTCTAGGAGCAGGTGCAACACCCCCCCTGCTCCGAGAGGCTAATTAGCATATTATAAAAGTTCATTTTTCTCAATAACGGCGGCAGGCAGTGAGATGGCGCTCATATAGCTATGTTCAGCTGACATTAGCACATCGCTAATGTCAGCCAGCTTAATACCCATTTTTCAGGTGACAGAAACCCTTTAACTCTTTTTTTCCCTGGATGAACCCTCTAACACTATTGATCCCAAATGACTGTAGGTGGCACACACATGACAATCCCCCCTGATGGCTTGTTCATGCTCCCCTTTAGCGATCATTATTTCTCTTATTCTGTGTTTATCTCGCTTCGTCCTCGCAGTTATGCAGTGAGTGATTTTCTCTGTCATCTCACGCTAAATTGATGAATATTGCCTGCCGATGGCGTGCAAAACATGGCTAATATATCAGTTAAATGGGAACTGCAAACACCACCTGCTCATCCAGGCAAGTGGCTCTTTGGAAAATGGAATGCATAATCAATGGAATGAAATCGTTAGCGAGGACAAATACCAGGGGCGTGGTCCCGTGGCCGCTCAATGCTGTAATTCATATGTGTCCTATATATGTGTACTATTGCAGAATGTTTTTCGATGATTCCATGAGCTCACCCCTTAAAGGGGTATTTTGTTTTTTTGAATCTGATGACCTAGCCTCAGGATAGGTCATGAAGTTGAGATCGGTGGAGGTCCGACTCTTGGCACCCCCCGCCGATTGCTTGCATGAAGAAGCTGCGGTGCTAGTGCAAGAGCTGCGTCCTCTTCAGTGTTTACCTGCAAGCCGTCTACATTGTGGTGGGGATACAGTGTAATTACAGTTTCTTCCATCATTCACTTGACACTGAAGAGGACAAAGCTCTTGATCTAGAACCCCAGCCCCCTCAAAATTTGATCAGCGGAGGTGCCGACAGTTGGATCTCCACCAATCTGAAACTGATGACCTATATTGTTACATCATCAATTTCATGAAACCAGAGTACCCCTTTAAATCTGTAAATAAGTCAAGTTCCATAAAGCATAGTGCTGGAACCCCTGCAATCAGGTGATATACTGTATCATAAGGGAAGAAGACATATGGATGAAGTGTTACCCAAGGAATTGCTCAGCATACGCCTTTTATTGAATGATGTACGGCACCATCATTTTGTCCCTCCACTTATAGTGTATCGTCATACAGTGCAGAAATGACTGTACCATCCAGTGCTAGAAGAGCCAGACAGAATGCTGCAAAAATAACAAATCTGTTGTTGGTATACTTTTTTTACTTTCTGAGTCAATGTATAATAAATCCTGCTGTTTTTACACTGACCGCGGATCCTTGTATTGGGCTGACACTTTTGTAGTCATCAGTCATATCATTATCATCAGATCCAGGATTACATTCATATGTGACATCGACATATAGATAACACAGGAGCCACCA
Source organism: Bufo gargarizans (assembly GCF_014858855.1). Lineage (NCBI taxonomy): Eukaryota > Metazoa > Chordata > Amphibia > Anura > Bufonidae > Bufo > Bufo gargarizans. The sequence continues at coordinate 29,886,973 of NC_058086.1, forward strand.
TTCACAGCTCACCTCCTCCCCCTCCCTGCACAATGACTTCTGCACAGGTCACATGGCATGCCCACAACACTCTCCTACGATAGTCAATGAGCCATCTGCAGGATGCGGGATCCTATGTGTCATATGGTTGCTGTTAGGCAGATCTCTAAATACTGTTATCAGCTCCAGCAAGGTAGATGCCCTATAGTACAGAGAGTAGGATATATTATCTATCTATCTATCATCTATCTGCAACGGGCGGCGTCCCCCAGGGACCTATATATATATATATATATATATATATATATATATAAATCACGTCCCAGGTGTAGGAATGCCGAGTGGTATAGTGCGGCCTAAAATGTCTCTTTATGTGTGTCACGTTGCTCCTACATGGATACCGCTGGGCCCCAGGGTTTGGCCCCAAAGCAATAAATAGGTGAAATAATTGAGGGATTTGAAAATAACTGGAGTCCAGACCTTGAGATGAAATTCAATGGCAGATTTACTTGAAATAAACGGTTTACAGGCTTTGTCTTGGTTCCAGCAGGCTTTAGCATGAAACTGGCAGGCAAACTCAACTATGCTATATCTCTCTTTCTCTCTGACTCTGCTGTACTGACAGGCTGGCTGTATAACTCAGCTTCTTCTGTATGCTGCACTTCTTCTCTGTAGTCTGACTCTAGTTTTTGCCAGGGAACTTTTCTCCTGGCTCCTGAGCTTTAGGCTTTGGCCTCCATGGCCAGCAGAGCTTAGGGTGATCTGGCTGGCGTGGGCACGTCCCCTGCACGCCCTTCCCCTAGCTTGGGGTAAACTAGACTGACTCTAACTGGTCACCACCCTTACTGCAGGAAGTAGGACAAGCCCACTTCTCTCCAGAGGGGGGTTAGAATAGAATGGAAAGCTCCATTCTACCTACATACAGCTCTGCCATATTTGCTGCCACCTGCTGGTGAACCAGGTACATTACATATGAACAGTTGCATAACAATATTATAGATGCACATTGTGGAGGACCTGGAAAGACATACATAAGATGACATTGGTGTTAGCCCAATAAAGACAGTAGCAGGGTGCAGTAGTGGTAACACCACTCGGGGGTGTTACATATCTATCTATCTATCTATCTATCTTTCTTGGCTGGAATACCCTTTTAACCTTTTACTTCCTTTGGATATACATACATGGCTGAGAATTGATATGCAATAACTTAAATGGATGTAACTTTTCTTCCGTTAAAAGAAACTTTCATGAGTCTTGTCTTAGTTGGAGGAGGGGTCTTTCTATAAATCTACAGATAAGACTGCCTACGACAATCCCGGCTGTAAATAGTGAGCAGGTAAGTACTGTAAGTTTTGCTACGGAGAGATTTGCAGGCAGCGCACTTTTATAATGCCATTATTATTCAGCTCCTTCTCCGTATAGAGAAGGATAAATCTTTTAAGACTCATAGTACGAAACTACGGGTTGTGAACTCCAATGGTAATGAGCTTTAGCATGTTCTATGTGAGAGCGCAATAAAAAGGAGAGGAACATCTTTATATTGTTCACGTATCTACATTTCGGGAAGATTTTCCAGCTTGGTATCACAGCAGTGAAATCTCAGACTGTGTGGAGATCTACAATAATTTTTTATTGCCTTAGTGCCTCATAAATAAAATCTAGAGCAATGTTGCACATATAAATGATTATAGATAGCCTACAGATTTGTGTCCACAGCTCCGCTGCTGACTTATGCGCCTTCATGGTTAACGGCTACAAACAAACCCTGCGTGTAGTCTGATTCTACAGTCATGTGAAAAATCGGATCCCTCTGCCCATACCTTTTTGAAGGCTGGGGCTAAGTGGCAATCTCGACGGCAACACCCATCACACAACCAAAGATTACTATTGGGAAAGAGCGAATGCTCTGTTTTCAAGTTCGGGTTCGGTGTTCGGGTTCTTTGGAACTTCTGCATAACGGAAACCAGACGGATCTGTTATGTTGCCCAAAGACTTCTATTATGACGGAATGCAAAACGGAATTCCTCTTAAAGGCTTCCGTGGTGTATTCCATCATAGAATTCCGTAATAATGGAATCCATAACAGAATTCCCACAGAACCCAAACGCGAGTGCCAAACCCGAACTTGATTTCACAGATTCACATGAGCGCTGCGTTATTTTCACACAGCTGATTGGCAGAGATGTCGTGCTGCCTTTTAAACATGCTTATGTAGTAAAGCTAGGAACAAAGCTAAGCCAGTCTCACATCTGCAACTAGCTCTTTCAGGACAAAAGCACTTTATCAGAGTGTAACAAATAAGAACAGCTTTTCTGGTTGAAGGGCCTTAGGGGGAACCTCTGGGTGGGTACTATTTTTTATTAAGGAGACAGTTGATATATGTGATGACTATAATAAGCTAGACGATGCTCCTCTTGATTCTGGGGAAAATATATGCAAATTATCATGTCTAACATCTTCTGGCATCAGATAGGTTTAGGAAGACTAATTTGAATACCTTTCCCAGAAACCCAGAGGGGCATCGCCTGGTCTACAATACTGCACACACTTACTTGACATACTAAGGGCTCTCCATAATGAGAAAGAGTATCCCTTAAACATCCCCTTAGTGTCGGTCTCTAATACCAGAACCAATTTTCTTTCTTTTTTTTTTTTTTTTTTTTTTTGCAGAACTTCAAACAAACTGAATCTTGCCAGGTTTGCTCAACTCTACTGCAAGGCAATGGTTGAACTGCTACACAACAAGATCTGGTTGCTCAACAGATGTTTTGTCAAAAACCACTGTGTAGCCCTAATGGGTTATCTAAAGCGCCTTTCATAATCTCTATATAACCTCCATTTGAGATGGATTTTTCAGCGACTGTCGCGTCTCAGTCGCAGCATGTCGCATTGCGACACCATAGACTATCATTATAAAAATTGTCACGCGACATTGGTGCGACAAAATGTCGTGTGACAAATGTTGCAGTGTAGTTGTGCCCTGTCTGTCGTCTAGACCTAGCCTTATGGGGTCATTGCTGTACCTCCACATGCCTCTGATTTCATACAAATCAATCAGAAAAAATGTGGCATGCTCCATCACATGCTGTTTTTGCTTATGTGCCCCATAATACATCAGTGATTGACTGTATTGGTGAGCCTTGGACTCTTTTCTATTTATGACTTCTTGGGTGGACAAAGATGGAACCCACCTCCAACGTAGCACATGATCAACCTTAATAATCCAGTCAGACTGCCTACTAGGGTTGATCCTGCTGATAAAAATGAAATCGGATGAGGTGGTCCTAAAAAAAAAAAAACTTTTATACATTTGCAAAAGAGAGCTTCAGTGCACCAAACGACGTGGCCGGCACCTGAAAGCTAAGAAGCAGAGGTGCACTGAGGGGCTATGCCCCACCCCTCAGTGCACTGAAGCCTTCATTTACATAAGGAATATATGTCTTTTTTCTCAGGATTTTTACAAGATATTTAATCAGCAGAATTAACCCTGCCAGACCATATGCCTGTTTTAATGGGGATGATCCTGCTGATGGGTGCTCTTTAAATCTGAATTTGTCAATAAGGTATTTTTGAATGGGTTTTTCTGTACAACCCCTTAAAAGAAATGCGTCATCAGAAAATCAAGTTTTTATGTTAAATATATATATTATATATATATACTGTATATATATATATTTTTTTTTTCTATCTATATTTTGTATAATAATGTAAAATCATGCAGTGTTCACACTGGCCACTAGGCCTAAAGTATGCCAAGACTTGCTCTTTGAGAACGGCAACCATGAGCCATAGACACAATGGTCATAGGCAGATCTCAGTGACTTCTATAGGAGGGTTTTCTGGGCATGCTCTGTGATCTGTGCAGAGGTCAGGAGGGAGTAGATAAGCTGTGATATTACCTATTGTGAATGGTGGATCCTTTGCCATTTATACAGAGCTGATATCTGCCATTGTAATCTTGCCTGTGATGATAATGCGATGGCTTTTGAAGTTACCTGTACAGAAAAGGAAGTATCAACATATTATAAGTGCGAAAACTGCCGGATTTTAGGCTTTTAAAAAAATATTAATACTGACATGAAAAATTAAAACAAAAATCACAAAAAAAAAAAAAGGTTTAGCATAAAAAAGCGTGATTTAAACAATAGGTCATTTTCCGATGATGCATTCCCTTTAAACAATATGTGAATAAAGTTGTTATAGCCTATAGAACGTGAACTCGGATAGTAGTGACTAAGACGGGGAAATTGAGGGGTTGCTTGGCAACCTGAAACATCCCATCCTGTAGAATACAGTCAAGTGACTGGAAAGAAAGCAAAAAACTTTGGGGTAGATTTATCAAAACTGCTGCAAAGGAAAATTGACGTACGGTAGTTGGCCATAGCAACCAATTGGATTCCGCATTTCATTTTTTGCAGCTGCTTTCGAAAATGAAAAGTGGAAGCTGATTGGTTGCTGTGGACAACAAAGTCAATTTTCATTTGCATCCGGTTTGATAAATCTCTACCTTAGATCCTTGGTATGTATTGTACCTACAATTTCATATGTGTAAGGCAAAACTAATCTTTGACTCCCGAAAACATTTTTGTCTATTTTTGAACCCATTTTTCATTTTGGACCCAGTTTTCAGTTCAATTGTTTGTTAAAATTTAAAGGGTTAATATAAAAAAAATCTGAAAGTACATGGCAGTCTCTTTTTAACAAACCTAGAATCAGCCCTGTACCTCACATGGATCCAGAGATCTCCAGATTCATTGCTGCAATTGCTCCGCGAGATTTATCTCAGGCTGGCGGCTCAGAGGGCGCGCACTTTCTCAGGGGGCGTGTCCTTTCTGTTGCAGCTGGTGGCAATCAAAGGATAGAATTAAGCATGTGCTTCCATCTCAGCTGGACAGAGAAATTAGAAAAAGGGCAAACAGCAGGTGGCGCTATACAGACAGACTTCAGTGAATGACTATACAGAATTTTTTATTACATGCAATGACAAAAGTATTTAGATCCAGGTGCTGGTTTAAAAAATGTAGATTCATTTTTTTTTTTTGTGGGAAAATCCATTTAAATACATCTCAATAAATCTGCCTAAAAAAATAAATTAATTAAAAATAAATAAATAAACACACAGCAAATTATCTGTCCTTCATTCCCAGCCCCGTTCCTCATCATCGCAGCCTTCTAAACAGAAGCGCGCCTTTAATAAGTCCTTGCATCAGCAAAGAGGGGGAAACCGTCCGGGCTAATAGGCTCCTTTGAATATAAACATCAGTATATATCTGAGGGATTCGGCTCAGCACATTCCATACGGGAAGTCATTTTAAAATTAGCAGTTGCAGGGAGAGATAAGCACCCTCCACGAATTAGAACCGTAACCCTGGTTTCTTTGCAAAAAAAAAAAAAAAAGGTTAAAATAAACTTGTGTGATTGACTGAGAATTTTAAGCAGTTTTTCTTCAATGTAATCAGGGCTGTACCAATGTCATTGCTCATTAAAAAGAAAGATTTTCATTCCAACCTTTGATTGAGTGTGTTTTTTTTTTTTTTCCCCTGCTCTCATTTGCATTTAGCTTTCTACAGCGTAAGCATATTGCCTTCGCAAATAATTAGATCCCCCCCCGGTCTTCCGTTCATACCCTTATCTGTCTATAAAGTCATATACTGGAAGGGAACAGTGATTTGCGGGCCCGCTTCGATAAATGATTGAATGAGGATATTGACTTGAGAGTCCTAAGGCAAACCGGCCGACGGATGGACTCACTTTGACAGGATGATGGAAAGGAGCCTTGGCTTCTACTTAGCTGCCCTTCTAATTGGCCTTTATGAATATTTAATGAAATCAAGATGAAATTCAATCAGAGCTTTTTTATCCACGGAATCTCAAGGAAAGCAGGAAGAAATGCTAGCCGTACGTTTCGATCCCTCAGTGTACGCGGCGCGGGACGGCTCCTGTGCTTTTCTAATGGATGATCCCCCCTTATCTTGATGAAAAGATTTATCTGTCCCTGCCGCGGTATCTATAGAATAGAATTGCTTAGTTTATGATGAAGTATACAGGATATCTAAATGGCATTTATAAGATTACAGGGTAGCTATAACCACAAATGGTCAATTTAATGAAGTTTTAGCAAAAAAAATAAAATAAATGTATTCTTTGTATAATATTTTATTTAATTTTTTTACAATTTTACAATATGCTTTTTGTATCAATTGTTCATGGTTTGCAAGATCTCGGCTTGCTACCCTCCAAAGGGAACCTTTGTTGTTTACTTAGCAGAGGATAACAATCTGGGCCAGTCGGGTGATGGATATATACTGTAGGTGCACGGCTCATTACAGATATAAGAGCTGAATGGCTTATGCAGAACCCCAGACCAGGGGGTATCAGCAAATGTTATTATGTTTATGCCATTCAGTCCAGCAAGGAAGGTATGGTTGGCAGAAACAGGGCTAACAAGCCTGGTAGGAGTAGGCTGGTCCTGCTTCCTGCCAGTAGGAGGGGTTTCAGTTCAGATAGTGGAGGGAGAGGAAGCACATGCAGAGCTCCTGCTCCTAGGAACCCGTATCCAATTCTCCTGTGAGACCAACCCTCCAGAGAGATCTGCAGAATCAAGAACACTGTTTCCAGAAAGCATCAGTGTGTCAAGAGAGCAGAGTGATCAGCGAGATTACAGCTTTACAGATGCTGCTGCAAAGTGAGGGACTATGGCTCAGACACCATCACCTACCTCAATAACCACCAGGCCAGGCAAATATCAATCCTGTATTACAGTGGACACCTATATCCAAACGTGCCTACTAGTGCCAATCAATTGCCATCCAACCTGCCACTATACCTCCTTAACTGGTGCTAGAGAAACTGCACTTTGTATTTACTGCTACTGCATGTGCCACAAGTTATATTTTGCATTAAGAAAAGAGAGACTTTTATACGTTAATCTCTAGCAATCTCCAGGACGCAACAGCCTGAGGAAGTACACCATGACACAACACCTCATCAGGGCCAATAACACTCCTATCCTCTGCACCAGCTTCTCATGGGCTCGAAAAAAAAGTAAAAATAATAATAATAATAATGCTGACCTTACTGATCCCTCATCACTCCTGCTCTCATGTTTTTGCAGGTCTCATACCAGTCTCTATTCCTTGGTTCCTCTAGACACAAGAAATAAGAAAATATGCCGGTTTAGCCCATCATTGTCCACTAGAACTCAAAATTCTATTCGGATTTGATTCAGCCAAATCGGTTAACCAATTTAATTAGGGTCCGAATCCATTCTACCTAAATCCTGAAAATTTGTATTTGACACTCTGAGGTCTTATATTTTTTTCTTGTCTCTCAGTTACTTTTTTTATTACTTGGTCTCTCTGTCCTCAAAATTCACCCGAATCGAATGACCAAATATTTGGATTGAGCTGTAACTTGAATTTGTATATGCTTAAAGGGGTTGTCCCATGAAAAATATTCTCCAATTTTTAAACCAGCACCTGGATCTGAATACTTTTGTAAATGCATGCAATAAAATGCATCTGTATAGCGCCATCTGCTGTTTGTTTTTTTCTTATTTCTTTGTCCTGCTCACTGAGATGGCCGCACATGCTCAGTTTCATCCTTCAACTGCCTCCTGAGCTGTGATAGGGAAAGCTGAGACACGCCCCCTGAACTGTGATAGGGAGAGCATGGACACGCCCCCTGAGCTGCAACAGAAAAGACACTCCTCTTGAGCTGTCAGCTTGATATAGATCTAGCAGAGCAATGAATGGGGAGATCTCTGGATCCATGTGAGGTACAGGGCTGGTCCTAGCTTTGTTATAAAGAGGTTGCCATGTACTGTATGATGTCTGATTTTCATTTTTTACATTAGTCGTGGGATAACCCTTTTAAGAGTCATGAGGGTAGTCCCACTCAATGATTAACAACAATCTTGGCATGACTAAGCATACAGAGAAGGTTGTCAATCACTGACCGACCAGTTGTCTTAAATCTGCTTCAGATTTCACATAAGTGAATAGTGCCCTCACAATATCAGACTACAGTCTATAGTTGCTAACAGTTCTGCATTTGCTGAGATTGTCCCAAATTTTCAGAGCTGATCCCAGCAAATTTGGCTTGACCCTGCTTGAAAATCAATGTGTGTTTGTAAACCCCACCCAGAAGTGGATATTCCTGGGTGGGCCTATGTGGGACTTCAATGTCCTGAATTTACCAACGCAAATGTTTGATTCATATTAGCCTAGTGCTGACGCTCACTAATAATTCTGGAAATTAGTTGGAGGTTCTGTCCATGTAGCTGACTCAGTGTCACCTTCTGACCTGGCTGAATGATAATTAGATAACTAAATGAAGAGAAAAGTCACCGCTATATTCTATGCAAAACGTAATTAAACCTTAATTATTTAAAATAAATAATGACAACAAAAAGTACACCCTTGAGATCCCAGTGCTGTCACTCCTGCCTTCCAATCACTGGTAGCCAGAATTGTCTGGCTCTGGAAGTATGGCCAAGGCTATTCTTAGACAAGTCATGATGAGCAATAAATCAAATAATTAGCAAGTGGCAGTGCTTGTCACTCACTAATTGTCGTCATTTGTAGCATCAGGAAGAAGAGCAGCGGCTTATCCCGAGCAGCACACCCCAAATGGCCGTGTGCGATGAAACTGTACAACTTATTCTAGAGTCTCTTATGGATTGTATAGCTGAAGATCAAAATGTAAATATATAAAATGTATTTAATCTATATTTTTTCTCAAGGTTGTGTAGTAAATATGTTTTTATACTACTTAGGGCTCTTTCACACCTGCGTTCTTGTCTTACGGCATAGAGTTCCGTCGTCGGGGCTCTATGCCGGAAGAATCCTGATCAGTTTTATCCTAATGCATTCTGAATGGAGTGAAATCCGTTCAGGATGCATCAGGATGTCTTCAGTTCCGGACCAAAACGTTTTTTGGCCGGAGAAAATACCGCAGCATGCTGCGCTTTTTGCTCCGGCCAAAAATCCTGAAGACTTGCCGCAAGGCCGGATCCGGAATTAATGCCCATTGAAAGGCATTAATCCGGATCCGGCCTTAAGCTAAACGTCGTTTCGGCGCATTACCGGATCCTTTTTCTGAATGGTTACCATGGCTGCCAGGACGCTAAAGTCCTGGCAGCCATGGTAAAGTGTAGCGGGGAGCAGGGGAGCAGCATACTTACCGTCCGAGCGGCTCCCGGGGCGCTCCAGAGTGACGTCAGGGCGCCCCACGTGCATGGATGATGTGATCGCATGGCACGTTATCCATGCACATGGGGCGCTCTGACGTCATTCTGGAGCGCCCCGGGAGCCGCACGGGCGGTAATTATACTGCTCCCCCGCTCCCCACTACTACTATGGCAACCAGGACTTTAATAGCGTCCTGGCTGCCATAGTAACACTGAACGCATTTTGAAGACTGATCCATCTTCAAATGCTTTCAGTTCACTTGCGTTTTTCCGGATCCGGCGTGTAATTTCGGCAAATGGAGTACACACCGGATCCGGACAACGCAAGTGTGCTCCTATGTGCAACACTATAGGAGAAAGTACCGGCCTCTCTGGTAAGCGGCACCTTGGGAGGGCACATAGGCCGCCGCTTGTTCATATGGTGTGCGAGAATGGCCACTGCTGATGAATTGCAGGGTGGTCATAACTACTGAATATGAGCAGTGCATAATGTGATGGAAAATTTAATCCAGCCAGGAAGCAATATGGACTATCACAATACATTAGTAAGTGCCTTGCATGTTACTTTGTCTGCCATTTGCTGAAGCGAGACAACCCTTTTAAGCCCAGATGATATTGTGTACAATGGTTCAAACACGTTGCAAAAATGTTTTTTTTAAAAACATTGAATACATTAAATAATAATTAATAAAAATGTAAAAAAAATAATGCAAACGGCAATGGAACAGAGCCCCACAAAAAGTATTCTACTACCTCTTGTCTTGAAATATATTAGATTAGTAAACCCATATTTAAATAACCCTACCTGGGAATTTTTAGAAGGAGGAATCCCCCACACTCAGGACCTCATACCACAAAACTATAAGTTGAGAGCGCTATATAGGGTATTAACTATAGATAACCTGATGCACACAGCAATGTTATAGGCGTAAAGCTGTATTACACAGTCCGATTCTGCCGACGATTGTCAGAAGGGAGCGTTCCTTCCTGGCAATCACCTGCTCCCTAGCAGAGGACCCTGCTGCTATTGTAGTCCGATTGCCCGATGAACAAGCGTTTGCTCGTTCATCGCTTAATTGGTAGCAGTATTAAACTGCCAGTTGATCGCTAATGAGCGTTACTACGAAAGAAGAAAATCTGCCGGTGCAATACAAGCTTTAGTTCTTAAGATGAAGATTACAAGCTATCGCCAGGGGCGGACTGGCCATAGACCCTACAGGGAAATTACCCAGTGGACCAATGCCCAGGGGACGCCTGAGCCCTACTGACACCCGCCAGCCAGGTACAAATCAATCTGATGTTGTCAGCATTAATTACTGTCACGGTGTGGTTCAACGTGCCAGTGTGAACCTGCCTGTGTGTGTACTCCCTTTGGCTGTTTCGTCTCCCTGTGGGTATGTCAGGTTGGTTGCGCTCTTGCATACTGGCTGTGGTGTTCTGTGCATACTGGCTGCTAGGGGCAACGTCCTGTATCGCAGCTTGGTATGCTATGGTTTCTGGTTACCCCTGACCTGATTTGGTACCTCCCTTTTTTGGTTCTGATGGGATTAACCTCCCCTGGTCGGTTCCTGGGTGTGTCCTTTTAGGTGCGCTCGTTAGGCTCATATTTCTGCCTTTGAGCGTGGAGTGTTGATGTCAGTCTGTTCTGTCTTGTCTGGTGGGTGTTTCACCCTTCTGCTCTGTGTAGTCTGTCTGTCCACGTTTGTCTTGCCAGGTTTTGCCATTTGCTGCACTGTGGTAGTTGGTTCTGCTGGGGTGGTATCTTGTGCTGCACTGTGGTATTTGGTTCTGCAGGGGCGGTATCTTGTGCTGCACTGTGGTAATTGGTTCTGCAGGGGCGGTAGCTTGTGCTGCACTGTGGTATTTGGTTCTGCAGGGGCAGTATCTTGTGCTGCACTGTGGTATTTGTTTCTGCAGGAGCGGTATCTTGTGCTGCACTGTGGTATTTGGTTCTGCAGGGGCGGTATTTTGTGCTGCACTGTGGTATTTGGTTCTGCAGGGGTGGTAGCTTGTGCTGCACTGTGGTATTTGGTTCTGCAGGGGCGGTATTTTGTGCTGCACTGTGGTATTTGTTTCTGCAGTGGCGGTAGCTTGTGCTGCACTGTGGTATTTGGTTCTGCAGGGGCGGTAGCTTGTGCTGCACTGTGGTAGTTGGTTCTACAGGGGCGGTATTTGGTGCTGCACTGTGGTATTTGGTTCTGCAGGGGCGGTATCTTGTTCTGCACTGTGGTATTTGTTTCTGCATGGGCGGTAGCTTGTTCTGCACTGTGGTATTTGTTTCTGCATGGGCGGTAGCTTGTGCTGCACTGTGGTATTTGGTTCTGCAGGGGCGGTAGCTTGTGCTGCACTGTGGTATTTTTGCCCCTTCTACATTTGTTAGCCTTGTCTGCTTATGTTGGCCCGCCTTCTGTCAATTTGAACCCGCCTACAATATGGGGCCAGTTTAAGATCCCAGTCTGTTCCTGGCTGTCAGTGTGGACTGTTCCCCATAACTATGTGTATCAGTGTTTTATGATTGTCCAATGGATGCAGAGAAGGCAAAGAGTATCCACATAAGGCTTCTCTTTTTTAGGTAAAATATGGCAACGGGAGCACCAGGATGGTGCAAAATTTATCAAGCCCTGAACCCCAGATTTCCAGCTTCAAAAAAAATCACATAATAGGGTTTGGCCACTTTTTGGGCTTACTTGTGTAACATTTTGCAACATTTGGTATTATTACACCATTCTAGTATATTAGAATGGTTGGTAAAGTGGACGTAGTTAGGAGCCATTCACATGGTGGGTGCATGGTGTCCGTCTCCCATTGTTACTCCAGTGAAGGGGTGGCATAGAAAGTGAAGTAACATTCAGATTTCCCGTAGCAGTGAGTGGAGAGGACACCGCGCACGAGCGCCTTTTTCTTAATTCACATTGGGATCCAGTTCTTGAGACAGTAGTGGGTCCTAGAGGTGGGGCCCTCACCTATTGGACACTCATGGCATAACCGATTGTCCAGATGGGAATACCTTTTTTAAGCAAGTCCTCGAATCCTCTATCTCTTGTGGAGCTTTGTGTCCTAAAAGGGCACTTTCGGACATGCACCTTCCACCCAGCTGGAGATCGAGAGATTGCCTACCTGTACGGTATACTTGAAGTGGTTCTCTGGCACCGGTTGCAATATTTTCTTTTCTGTTCATTTAAATGGAGATTTTGTTTTCGGAAATGCACTGGCAGAAAATCTTTTCTTTCATGGAAACACAAAGAGAAGATTAGTATATAAATGGAAAAGTCACACTGCAGGAGAAGCTCTCTCCATTTTAGGATTGCAAATGTGCCTGTGTCTCCATTGCAGATAAGCTGTTCATTGAAGCAATGTGATGCCTTTATGCAAAGTAAAATGCGTTGTGTCGACAGCACTCTCCGTTTAGGAAAGTCTTTAAAAAAAAGCCTTTTTCTTTTTGGTGTTAAACAGAGCACAAAATATTACTAAATAGGGGACCCCCCTCTTGTGTACTTACAGAAGGCTTTATACACAATATGTGGACGGACACACAACACACGTATCTTCTAAGACTACACCAAGATGAAAACAGCCTTTGATTGCACAATATATGACATCGTGGTATAGCTGTCAAATACCTACCGCATGTAATAGCAGTACCCGGAGCAGGGGGTATCTGCAAATGGCTTGGTGTTTGATGTAATATAATGTTATGTCATGTATCGTCATTGCAATGTATTACACTCAGCATAGCTGTGTATAAATGGCACATTCAGGGTTAACAATCCTGGTTCAGCCCTTTGCTGGAGGTCGGGTGGTGATTAGAGATGAGCAAATCGAAGTTGACCAAGGTGAATTCGATCCGAATTTCAGGAAAAATTTGATTCACACCGAATCCGAATTTCCTTACACTTCGTGTTAACGAATCACATTTTTCCTAAAATGGCTGCTGTACGTGTTAGAACATGGAGCAAGGAACTCTGGGAACAAGGGATCACCCACAATGCCATGCATGCAGCCAATCAGCAACCAGCCCTGTGATGTCACAGCCCTATAAATAGCCTCAGCCATCTTGGATTCTGCTATTTTCCACTGTACTTAGTGCAGGGAGAGACGTCAGCAGGCGCTAGGGACAGTGCTAGGAAAAACTTTAAACTTCTATTTCGCTGTATATAAGTTCAGGAAAAGGATATGGAGGAATCATTCCACAGTACTGAAGCAGAACAGGGTTCAGTAGGGGAGGTTACAGCCTGGGTAACAGGAACAATCCTATTACACCTTGCTGCACTGACTGCGGATTCAAATTGCCATTATACAGCTCTGTAATTCCAGCAAACTGTTCTTGTTATTGGGGTGCAAGTGTTGTGTGATACCGCCATTAACAGGGTTTATTATAAGGAAATATTTCTATGTCTTATTTGCCCTCGTGCGGTGCAGTTATATGTTCTAAAGCATTTTTTGGCTTGTATTAGTGGGGAAAAAGGGCTTATTAGCTGTTGTGTGGTGAAGTGAGAAATATAAAGCCCTTTTTGGCGAGGATTATTGGCACAAAATATATATTATTTTCCGTTCAGCAGCAGTTATATGTTCTAAAGCCTTTTGTGGCGTATATAAGTGGAAAAAAACAAGGGCCTATTTGCCATTTAGCGATGCAGTTATATGTTCTAAAGCCCTTTTTGCGTGTATTAGTGGCACAAAAAAGTATTAGCCGTTGTGTGGTGAAGTGAAAAAATTACAGCCCTTTTTGGCGTGTATTAGTGGCAAAAAAATATATATTTGTCATTTAGTGGTGCAGTTATATGTTCTAAAGCCTTTTGTGGTATGTATAAGTGGAAAAAATAAGGGCCTATTTTCCGTTCAACGGTGCAGTTATATGTTCTAAAGCCTTCTTTGGCGTGTATTAGTGGAAAAAAATACTTTTTGGGGTGATTTAATTTCCTTTATGTGGATGTCAGACAGAGAAGGGAGTGGCAGAGGCCTAAATGGCGCAGGCACAGGTCGCAGCAGAGTATGGGGGTGTGGCAGCAGGAGTCGCAGCGAGAGGCCTGATCTACTAATGTCATCTAGCGGTCATGTCTTGACCAGCAATCCAGCGGTTCTTGAATGGTTGACTTGGTCATCCACTTCGTTCCAAGTGACATCAGACACCCCCAGCCAAGAGTCGGTGGGTTTGTCAGGCACAACCCTTAGTTGGCATGGCCCGGGAGCAGGCCCTGTGTCCTCACCTGTCCTCAACTGGCCTCTGTCCTTTTCTGTTCCCTCAGCCAGACAAGTATTATATGCTGTGGGCTCAGCTCCACTATACAGAGAGGACAAGCTACTAGAGGACAGTCAGCAGCTACTGGCCAGCCAAGATGTGGAGGAGACATCTGGGGCTTCCTCCAGTAAGCGGGCAAGTAGTGCTGAGGAGAGTGGCGTGGGAGCTAGGGTTGTTAGCAGTTAGGTTCCTGACCCAGAGACCGTTGAGGAGGACATCAGTGACGTGCAGACAGTACTCGATGATGATGACATAGCTGATCGCACATGAATTAGGGGCTTCATCATCATGGAGAGAAGAGGGTGGCGGAGCCAGCAAGTCGCTAGCATGGCCAGGTGTCAGCAGGGTGTCAGTAGTGGGAGGTCGGGAGAAAAATGTGCCCAGGATAGACCACCCACTTCGCAGGAGCCTACCTTCCCGGGAAGTAGTGGTGCAGGGGTTCACGGTAGCAGTCAGTCAGTACGGAGTGTTGGTGGTAAAATCACCTACTAAGCAGTGTGGCAGTTTTTTGTTAAGCTGCCGAAGGAGGTAAACATAGCCATTTTTAGAATCTGTGGCACAAAAGGTGAAGCGTGGCCAGGGTGCCAATGTTGGCACCATGGCCCTGCGTCAACATATGCAGCGTCACCATAAATTGGCCTGGGAGAACCGTGGCTCTGATGCGGTGGTCCTGCTTGCCACAGCAACTGCTGCATCTGCAGTACGCCAGTCCTTCAGGGTGAGCGAATGTGAGGTCACGGGGTTCAATAGACAGACCGAGGGTTGCTTTTAGTACTCACAGTTTGTAGGATACCTTGGGCAGGCGTACAGCAGTGATGAAGAGGCTGGCACGTAGATCCTCTCTGGGCACTCTCTAGATATAGGGACCAGGCCAGGTGATAGGTGAGGTAACCTGGGTGTTGAATGTTTAGCGTGCCTGTGGCAAGAATTTGGGCCATGAAATAGTAGTCAAATGTAGAAAGAATGGACGGCACTCACCCCTTTTTTGCGCTGATACGAAACTTATTTTATTGGCAGTGGGCAGCGGACAACAAGTACAGATATGTAACCAGCTGAATGGGCGACGGCCGTTTCGCACCTAAGTGCTTCCTCTGGCCCGTGATCAAGTGCTCAATTCACCTGGTCTTTTAAAACAGCCAGCTAGTGACGCGGAATTACATGCGCCCAGTAGGTATTGCACCTGGTTGGCGCCTACCTCTGTGCATCAGAGCAAACCCGGTCACAGCTGAAAGACAAATGGCATAACAGCAATTTAAAAACACTATCTTACACATGTAGCACATATCCCGGGGAGATCGGGTTTTTACAAGAATACACCCATATCTATTTTATCATTTAAACCCAGGGGTCCCATTGCGTTCGATCGCAATATCCATCTACTCTCTCGTCTAAGGAGTTATTTTTGTCTGTCGCCCCCCTGTGGCAAATTATGCAATATTTCTATGCCGGCAAAGCTAAGTGTCGAGCTGTCACCTGCATGCTCCTCCCTCACATGATCGATTAATCGCATACAGCCTTTTCCTGTGGATAAGGAATTCAGATGTTCCCTGATTCTTTCATGGAGACCTCTGATAGTTTTACCTATATAAAACCTACCACAAGTGCATTTAATAAGGTACACTACGTACCTACTCTTGCAGGTAATGAGGGAGGTGACTTTGTGTTGGATCCCTCCAAATCTCAAGATATTCCATTGGGGGTTGAACCTACAGCATGAACAATGTCCACACCTGCGGTTACCTTTCGGACCCCAACTTTCCAGCCATGTGGTGGTTTTTTTTCCCCGGAACCTGCTGCGGACTAGCTTGTCCCTCAAGGTGTGACATCTCCTGAAAGGTGTCGTGTTATGTATCTCTTTTAATGACTCGTTGTCCTTGATGACTCTCTTAATAAGAGAAGCCATGGGTCCATACTTGAAAGAGAAGACAAAGGTACAGCAGCATCAGGACCCATGTTCTGCATAACTACATTTTCAGTGGGTGAAGGGCAAATAAGGGGTTTTATACGTTCGGCCTTCTTCATGGCCTGATTCAGGAGTCTAAGAGGGTACCCCCTGGTCAGTAATCTATTTTTTTATTCTAAGGCCTGACGTTGGTAGTCAGCCTCAAATTTATTAATCCGTCTTAGACGGACAACCTGGCCGTAGGGTACCGCCCTCTGGACACTAGGAGCGTGGTAACTGGAGTAATGTAACAGCAAGTTGGTGGCCGTAGGCTTACGATAGCCCTCGGTCACCAACTCGCCGTCCCTCACTGAGATCTCTAGGTCCAGAAACTCCAGACGGTCCCCCCCAAAATTTGTGCGTGAATACCATATTCATATCGTTTACCTGGTTAAGATACTGTACAAACCTCAAAAACTCTAATTCCGTCGCTGTCCATACGATGAGCATATCGTCGATGTATCTCAAATAAGTATGGATATATCGAGCAAAGGGGTTTGAGATTGTGTACACATATCTATCTTCAAATCTGGCTAGGTATAGATTTGCAAATGTGCATGATACCGGCGTCCCCATGGCGGTACCAAATTTTTGCATGTACCACGCATCCCCAAATCTGAAGGCATTGTGTTTGAGAATAAATTCCAGTGCATCATGTATGAAACTGGTAAACTTCTCACTCTTGCCCATCTCGGACAAAATGTCAGTGACTACCTTGATGCTTTCATCTTGGGGGATGCGCGTATACAGGCTTTCCACGTCTAAGGACACTAGTCGGAACCCCTCCTGCCAAGGGATAGACCTTAAGGTCTGGAGGAGATCCGACGTGTCCCTGACGTATGAGGGTATGTTGCTCACTATGGGTCTAAGTAGCCAGTCCGCATATTTTGACAGGGGTTCAGTCACTGACCCAACCCCCGACACAATGGGTCTGCCCAGGGGATGGGTCAGTGACTTGTGGACCTTGGGTACAAAGTACCATGACGGTTTTGAAGGGAAGAGTGGCAGTAATTTTTCTGCCATTTTTTGTGATAAAGTACCTTTTTCACAATGCTTGTGGAGCAATCTCCTCAGAAGGCCTTGTACCTGATGCGTGGGGTCTATTTGTATGGCCTCATAGACCTCCCTGTTATACAGCTGTCGGTGGGCCTCTGTAACATAGTACTCTTTTGTCATAAGAACCACATTGCCCCCCTTGTCCGCTGGTTTTATTACAATGTGTGACTGTAGCCACTTAAGGGCCTTTTCTTCACCAACATCCAAGTTTTTGGCTGCCCTGGGGTATACTAACGCTTTCACCCCTTCTAAGACCTTTTGTTGGAACACGTCGATGGAACTACCAGTGGACAAGGGGGGGGTTAAATGTAGATCTAACTCCTCCCCGAAAATCACCTCCATCACACTCTAGTACTGAGGTTGGGGTGCTGAGTGATGATCCCGTCATCCATTCTAAGCATTCCACCTCTGTGGGATTGAAATTAGCCATGGTGCTAAAACCCAAAGGACCTATCACTACTGGTACCTCCCCCTCCCTGGCTTCCTTTTTTGTGGGTGGAATCCTACTAAACGTTTTTTGTGAGCTTCCTGACTGCCTTGTAAAGATCAACCTCAAACCCGACCGGGTCAAACTGTTCCACCAGGCTGTAGTTGAGCCCCCTGTTGAGGAGCCAGTCAGGTTGATAACCAGATTTTTCACATTCCTAGGGGCTGGTAGGTCTCCTAATTCCTCCAGGACACCTGTTTTCTTTTGTACCCTTGCTTTTTGTATGTTTTGCCCTTTGCCCCTCCCCCTTCTTATATGTGTCCCAAAGGGGGGGGTGTCCCCTGGGTACCACCTGACATGGTGGGGGTCTGTGCTGCGGTGTCATCAAAGTGACTAGAGTCCGAGTCCGTGGTCCAGTAGTCGCTCCTCCTTCGTGGTTGCCTGCGTTTCTTCATGCGACTGTTAGCATTCCAATTGAACACTTTATCCCCATCAAAGTCCTGTTTGTCCAGCAGGAATTTGTCCCTTTTCTTTTCCTTGATGTCTCTTTGCGTGTTAATCAGTTTGGTCTCCAGGCGTCTTTCAAAATCGCTGAATTGCTTTTCTGTGAGGCGGGTTGCCAGCTCCGCTTTTGCTTTCCCTAGTTCCAACTTATCGGAGTGGTATTCTTTTTCATTTCTTCTTAACACCATATCTTGTATTTTTAATGAGAACTGCAAATGCATATTTTGCCACTCTAGAGCGAACTCCGCATCCTCCTGGAATTGCGACATATCCTTATATATTCTGAGTCCTCTTGGGACTCGTCTGCTCTCCTGATATGATTTTAAAGAGCTGATGGTCCAATAGAGGCGAACCTCTTTTTCTGCAAATTGTGACACTTTCATCTCTAGTGTCCTAGTGCTCATGGTAGTTATATAGTCTTTCTGGTTACATTCTGTAAGGTAAGTGTCCGCCCCTTCTCTGCCCGCAGACAGACCGACACGTTCTTCCTCTGTGATAACTTCCATGCTGTGATGTGGGGTTAATAATCTGCGTGCTCTACTCCTACAACGCACAATTGGTGAGCAAAGTCCAACATAAAGGTATGTTAAAGGAGAGAAAGGCGGAGTGGCACTGCAGAGAAAGTCAGTAACAACCCTTATTCAATTTAATAGCACGGACAGCGTCAATGAGGGTGAAGTCGAGTGAGTGTGCTATTGACTCGAAGCGCTGGCTGGTGGTGCTCTGTCCTACTTGTAACAAGCAAGTTACATCAAGTGAACATAGTAGGCAAATGTAGAAAGAATGGACGGCACTCACCCCTTTTTTGCGCTCATACGAAAGTTCTTTTATTGGCAGTGGGCAGCGGACAACAAGTACAGATATGTAACCAGCTGAATGGGCGACGGCCGTTTCGCACCTAAGTGCTTCCTCTGGCCCGTGATCAAGTGCTCAATTCACTTGGTCTTTTAAAACAGCCAGCTAGTGACGCGGAATTACATGCACCCAGTAGGTATTGCACCTGGTTGGCGCCTACCTCTGTGCGTCAGAGCAAACCCGGTCACAGCTGAAAGACAAATGGCATAACAGCAATTTAAAAACACTATCTTACACATGTAGCACATATCCCGGGGAGATCGGGTTTTTACAAGAATACACCCATATCTATTTTATCATTTAAACCCAGGGGTCCCATTGCGTTCGATCGCAATATCCATCTACTCTCTCGTCTAAGGAGTTATTTTTGTCTGTCGCCCCCCTGTGGCAAATTATGCAATATTTCTATGCCGGCAAAGCTAAGTGGGCCACGAAAGCCTGCCTTTTGCCAGATTAACGCAACGACGGCATGGTGGAATGTGGAGTGGAGGACAAATTGGAGGAAAGAGGAGAAGAGGCAGGATGTGGAGTGCCGCGAGTGTGGCATCAACACAAACCTACTGCTGACACCCTCTCCACTCTGTCAGGGGGGCTCTACTTCTATAACATCGACCTGTAAGGCTGAGTTTACACTTGATCTATTTGGTCAGTTTTGGCCCCTAACTGCCCAAATAAGGGCTCTTTCACACCTGCGTTCTTGTCTTCCGGCATAGAGTTCCGTCGTCGGGGCTCTATGCCGGAAGAATCCTGATCAGTTTTATCCTAATGCATTCTGAATGGAGAGAAATACGTTCAGGATGCATCAGGATGTCTTCAGTTCCGGACCGGAACGTTTTTTGGCCGGAGAAAATACCGCAGCATGCTGCGCTTTTTGCTCCGGCCAAAAATCCTGAAGACTTGCCGCAAGGCCGGATCCAGAATGAATGCCCATTGAAAGGCATTGATCCGGATCCGGCCTTAAGCTAAACGTTGTTTAGGCGCATTGCCGGATCTGACGTTTAGCTTTTTCTGAATGGTTACCATGGCTGCCGGGACGCTAAAGTCCTGGCAGCCATGGTAAAGTGTAGTGGGGAGCAGCATACTTACCGTCCGTGCGGCTCCCGGGGCGCTTCAGAGTGACGTCAGGGCGCCCCACGCGCATGGATCACGTGATCGCATGGCACGTCATCCATGTGCATGGGGCGCTCTGACGTCATTCTGGAGCGCCCCGGGAGCCGCATGGACGGTAAGTATACTGCTCCCCTGCTCCCCACTACTACTATGGCAACCAGGACTTTAATAGCGTCCTGGCTGCCATAGTAACACTGAACGCATTTTGAAGACGGATCCGTCTTCAAATGCTTTCAGTTTACTTGCGTTTTTCCGGATCCAGCGTGTAATTCCGGCAAGTGGAGTACACGCCGGATCCGGACAACGCAAGTGTGAAAGAGGCCTCAGTGAAGTGTACATTGATTCTAAGAGCAACACCTGTCATCTACATGTCATACGGACTCACAGTATTGTTTCACTACCACAGCAGACTCCCTATGCGTGTTACTGCAAGGCACAGTGTTCTACACCGCTATAAAGGCTCTCTGCAGCCAGGAAATAGCAGTTTTTTATGTGATTTGCCACAAATAAATTTGAATCGAACCAAATTTTTCAGAAATTCGTTCATTTCTAGTGGTGATCTAAGATCTACCCCTAGCTGTTGAGTTCTAGGCAGAGTTTCGAGAGAGAGGAGGCAGGGTCCACGTGTTACCTCTTCTCAGGTTCAAGAAAGCCACAGAAACTAACTGATCTCCGTGGCTTTCTTGGGCCACAGAGACTAACAGATCTCTGCAAGATCAACAGAAGAGGGGGAAGAGAGGAAGAAAAAGGAGAACTTAGTATCTGCATGGCTGAGAATAGGAGTCAGAAAAGTTTCCTGCTACTACAGCCATTCAGACTTTGCTGCTCTGGGGGATACTGTTAAGACACCCTTCACACTTGGACACATCATAACTTACCCTATTATGACCTGATGGATTCTTATAAAAGCCCTGTGTGGTTGTGCAGAATATCAAATTTCCTGCAGTGGCCCTTGGCATTTATTCTATTTGGCCACATATTTAGGTGTTTTAGAATTTGGACAGGGCCGTCTTTACCAAGGGGGCAAAAGGGGCAGCTGCCCTGGGCCCAGTTGCTCCTGGGGGGCCCAAGGCAGCTGCCTCTTGAGCCCTGCTAGCTACTGCCCCGGGTGTCAGGCTGTCGGCTACACAGGCATCATGATCGTACTGTGTTAATGATCTTAATTCTAGGACCTTAATGAGTTTTGCTCTAGGACCTTAATGACATCATTACCATGTGACCAGTAACCTAACAATTACTGGTCACATGGCTATGAGGTCACCACAGGTCCTACTGAAGTTAACTATGGAGCTTTTTTGTGTAAAGATTACATCAGAAAAAGGTGACAGGGGCTGTTATGTTAATATACTGTAAACTACTGTATAATGGTGGGCTGTATACTGTGTGGTGGGCTGTATACTGTGTGGTGGGCTGTATATTGTGTGGTGGGCTGTATATTGTGTAATGGGCTGTATATTGTGTGGTGGGCTGTATACTGTGGGGGGGGGTGGCCTGTGTACTGTGTGGTGGGCTGTATATTGTGTGGTGGGCTATATATTGTGTAATGGGCTGTATATTGTGTGGTGGGCTGTATACTGTGGGGGGGGTGTCCTGTGTACTGTGTGGTGGGCTGTATACTGTGTGGTGGTCTGTATACTGTGTGGTGGGTTGTATACTGTGTGGTGGGCTGTATACTGTGTGGTGGTCTGTATACTGTGTGGTGGGCTGTATAGTGTGGGGGGGCGTGCTATACTGCTGTACTGTATAGTGTGGGGGGCTGTATCGTGTATAGTTTGGGGTGCTGTATACAGTGATGTATACCGTGAGGTGCTGTATACTGTGGGCTGCTATACTGCTCTACTATATACTGTGGGGTACTGTATAGTGTGGGGTGTTATACGGCATACTGTGGGTTGCTGTATACTATAGGGTGCTATACTGCATACTGTGGGGTGCTGGGGTGCACTGTAACACTAGGGTGAGCCGAGCCCTGGTCTCCTTCCTGCAGAGCGGTGCCCACTTCCAGCCTGAGCCCAGAGCACTGATCCTGAGCCGCTGGAGTCTTCAGAACTGGAAGTATTTACAGTCATTCACTGGACTCTACCAGATGTGTGGATTTTTTGTGTGTGTGTTGTGGTGAAGGCGTGATTGCCTGCTAAGGTGTGGGAAGGCGGGATCCAGGGGGCCCAAGTACATTTTTGCCCGGGGTCCAATCAATATTAAAGACGGCCATGAATTTGGAGTATCTATCTATTTATCTATCTATCTAATCTAATCCTGCAATGAAAAGACATGAATGACAAGAAACATGCAAGAAGGAAAAACAGAGGATTTTGCAATGGCTGATATCCCCAAATGTTTCACTGTTGTTCATATATTGGTCACTGTTCAGACATAAGTCAGCAATGATTGATTAAAATGGTTTTATTCCATCTAATGGATTGACATCCAGTGTCACAATACAATAATAACTTGCCAACTTGTCCCTGAGCTGTGGCATTGCTTTCTCCAGGCAGAATTGGTTATCACACTTTGCACTGAGAAATAGGTTTCAGCTTTTCGATAGATGTTAGTTATTATCCTAAGTCTCAAATGACTCCATTCAGTTTGTATCTAAACTTCTTGAACCTGGAGAAATATGCAGTTTGCATTGCTTTTTCTGGAATGAGAAATTATTTTAGTTTTCAAATCAAGAGTATCTAGCTTGGCATTGCATAGAAACAGCTTGACTTCTTGTCTGAGTGACCACCTTTACCGACATTTACAGAGGTGGGATTTCAGGAAACAAATAGTGATTATTTTAATCTTCCATCATCTGTCCGATCGAAAGGTAGCCATATGCCCAAGATATCTGTCTTGGTCAACAACTGTTCTTCCTGACTATTACTTACACATGTAAAATACCCCAGACCTGGGGGTACTACAATCGTAAATGGTTTGCAATGCAACGTAATGCAATGTCATGCTATACACCTTGTACACCAATGATTAACAGTTGGCAGTGTCTGGCAACAGGAATGGGACTCACCATCCCATTCCTCCCCCTCTTGGTAAGAGTGGGCTGATCGATTTCCTGGCAAGGGAAGGTCAGAGCTAGTTAGGAGGAGAGAAAGTAGAGAGCGAGGGAGCCTGCTATCCTGCTCTCGCTTCTCCAGGCCATGAGGACCTCAAAGACAGCTCATCTAGGAGGACCACTACTCTAGAGAGCCTGCAAGGTGATGGGAAACATGTTAAGACACCACCACCTCAGTTCAGGGGAGGCATAACTTAGAAACCTGCATCATACAGTGGACACCTACAGCCACAGGTGCCAGAGTACAGTCATACGGAAGGGAATCAAGAGAGAGACATTGTCAGCTCGCAAACTTCTGTGATCTACATTTTGACTGGCTCCAAATGCAGCTCTAAATGTATTTTTGTTTTTTTTGTATTAGAGCCTAGGCTGACTGGAGGAGCCTATGATACTCTGGTGGACCAGTCCAACCCTGGGGGTGTCCCTGGTGACAGATTCACTTTAAGGCGGGAGTGGGCCCAATTCTATCCTGACCCCTTGTAATTGCACAGGTTGCACATTTCATATGGCTACCACTTAATGGATCTGGAGACCTTTTAAAGAACGAAATCCATTCATTCCAAGAGCCTGCAGGCAATGTGGAATACGAGATGTACGTTATACACTTTAACACAGTACCATCTTCTCGAGTCCTCAGTTGTGGACCAGTCTGAATTCCCTTTTGGCAGGTTACAATTTTGAGAGCAAGGGACTTCACTGGCAGACACACTGACACATTGGCTACCGCAATCCTCCCTCAATCTTTATATACTGCATTGCGACACCACCAAGGTGACCCTGTATTAAAATAATTGAAAGGCAGAAGCTGTAATGATTTCTGCCTGTTCCATTTTTGGCGTCTAATACAGAGGTGGAAGTGTTTTGTAACAGCTGTATGGTAACATATAGCTCCCCTGAGCACAATATATTTAATACCCAAGTAAACATTAATAACGCAGGCTGGCTGTGTTTTTGTAACTCGCAGAAAGAGATGTGGATTCGCTCATAAAACAAACCGCTCACAGCTTTTTCCTCTGATATATGCATGCCCGGGGATTCCAAGCAGTGGGCAGTTTTAGGGGCTAGATGGATGTGCAGTCATAGGAAATGATACGGGATGCGCGAGTAGATGCCCCGTCATACAGATGAAACGTTAACTGGTGGAATGCCAAAACAAGACTGCAATGCTTTGCATGAAAAATATATATCAGAGAAAGTTTCCGAGTTGGAAATATAATGAGGTTTCTGAAATTGACGGCAGCATGAGAAACATTGAAAATGTCCATGTTTGTGGAAACCATAGATCTACAGGGATACTTCAGGAGTACGATATTGATGATGTACCCTCAGGCTAGGTAATCCATATCAGATTGGTGGGGACCCTCCACTGGTCAGCTGTTTGAAAGGGACACATCACTTAGATGAATGCTGTGGCCTCCTTGCTGCATACCAAGCAAAGCGCCTCACATTGGCTGTTTTTGGTATTGCAACCTAGGTCATGGCTTAGGATGAGGCCCCAGCACTGGAGTGGCGCTGCCTCTTCAAACAGCTGAACAGGGGATGCTGAGAGTCAGATTCCTACTGATCTGATATTGATGACCTATCCTAAGGATAGCAATCAAACAACAGGTGACAGCAGCATCTCCAGATGATTTTATTCATCATACACCCATAAATGCGTACAAAAAGAGCAATAAAGTGCAACGTTTCGGCTACATGTTTGATTGCTGATCTGTGGACCTCTGAGGATCTGCGGTCGTGGATAGGCTGTTGCATTCCGGTAGTGTCGATAAGGTCCGTGTGTGCTGCTCTTAACCATTATTACTTTGCTATTCAAAGGATAGGTCATCATTATTGTACCTCTGGAAGACTCCTTCAATATGTCGCACATGACCGCCATTGATCTCTATGGACTGGTGGCCATTTGCTTGCTTAGTAGTAACGCCATTTATGCCAAAACTCAAAAGTGACCGCCGAGTTACTTTATGCTAGTTACTGTCTAAAAATACAGTTACATACAACAGTGGGGGCAAGAACTATTTCAAGGGGTTTTCCAGGGCTAGAATATTAATGGCCTATCATTACGATAGGACATCAATATCAGATTGGTGTGGGTCTGACACCCATCAACTCCTGATGATCAGCTGATTGAAAAGTAAAGGTGTTCCAGCAAGCTGGGTCCCCTTTGTATATTTACCATGCTTAGCTTCATACTTTTCATAGTGGCTGTGCCTGGTATCGCTACATCCTTATCCCAGTAAAGTGGGCAGCATCTCGGCCCCATTCACTTAAATGGGACATGGTTTCAATGAGCTGCAATACCAGGCACAGCCACTATGAAAAGTATGGTGTTGATAGATATTGATATATTAAAGGGGTTGTGCAGGGGTTTTATATTGATGATCTATCCTCATGGTAGTTCATCATTTTATAATCAGCGGGGTCTTACACTCGGCATCCCCGCCAATCAGCTTTTTGAAGAAGAGCCAGGGCTCCATACAAGCAATGCTTCCTCTTCATTGCACTATGCGTCGTCAACCCTGTAGCGGCAATCGCCACTCCCTGTCATTCCACCCACTACTTACAAAGAAATGCGCTTCGTGACAAAGTAATTTGTCACAAAGCAAATTGTTTTGTAAAATTTAGAGAAGCAGCCGAATACATTTTTTGGAATACTTCGCTCACCTCTATTGATAACCTATCCTAAAGTCCCAGAAAACCCCTTTAATTGTATATATTTACAGCCTAACAACGTGCACGTTAATATTGTTGATATTGTTGAAAAATTCCCCCTAATTGGTCAATGATTCTTTTATTTCTTTCTAGTTGTAGTTTGCCGCTTGATAAAGAAGCAATGTGTTCTTTAGTTTGGCACACACTTTAGACGCTCACAGTTTAAAAACCAGTTAGTTCCCTGTCTGTCTCTTTTGTTGCTTATTCAGCTCTTTTCATGAAGGAAAAAAACATCAGAGTGACATTCACTTTGATTCCCGAAAACGTTACAAGAGCAGGTTCTCACAGGCTCGGGCGGCACATTAGGTGGGACTGTCATTTGTAGGTCCTTGATGTTCCCCTCTAAACTCTTACCACCCTGACAGTTAGACATATCCATTTCATTATTGAAAATAAAGTTTTTGTAAAGTCCTCTGAGTCCAGGCTGTTGTCTACGTTCAGAAAATTGAATTCAACTAAGGCTCAGTTCACATCTTTTTATACACATTTGGCGTGCATGCTAATCGTGTCCATAGGACTCCATGCATCCAACGTATGAGCCACTATGGCACTGCCATTTTTTTTTCTCTGTACAGGAAAGCATAGTCTACAATGCTTGTCTATACAGAGGGGAAAAGTAAAAAAAAAAAAAGAGAAAAAAAAAATATAGGAGTCAATGGCCGACGTATTCCAATATAGTAGCATACTTTGAAGGTAGAGATGAGTGAATAGATTCGAAAATAATTTATGAATTTCACACAAATCAGCCTTCCAAATGAATCCAAATTTTTGACCATCCCTCAAAAATGGAGTCTGAACCGTTTTACAATGAAAATTATATATATATATATATGAGAGAGAGGAGATAGATACTGGAGGAAAGGAGGGGAAAGAAAGGGGAGGAGAGGAGGAGGAAGGGAGAGAAAGAAAGAGGAAATGAGGAGGGAGAAGAGGGAAAGGAGAGAAAAGAGGAGAAATAGGGTCAAAGGCAGGGCCGTCTTTACCAAGGGGCAAAAGGGGCAGCTGCCCCGGGCCCTGCTAGCCACTGCCCCGGGTGTCAGGCTGTCAGCTACACAGGGGGTGCTGCCATGCCTGCCGGCACTGAGTCCAGGCATCGTACTGTTAGAGCTGTGAATGTGATCTAGGACCTTAGATGACATCATCACCATGTGACCAGTAACCTAGCAATATTACTGGTCAAATGGCTATGAGGTCATCACAGGTCCTAACAGGAGTGATGCAGTAGAAGTTTGGAGATTTTTTTGTGAAGATTGCATCAGAAAAAGGTGACATGGGCTGTTATGCTAATATACTGTAAACTACTGTATAGTAGGGTGCTGTATACTGTGTGGGGGCCTGTATACTGTGTAGGACTGTATACTGTGTGGGACTGTATACTGTGTGGGATTGTATACTGTGGGGGGCCTGTATACTGTGGGGGCCTGTATACTGTGTGGGGCTGTATACTGTGGGGGTCTGTATACTGTAAGGGGGCCTGTATACTGTGGGGAGGGGGCTGTATACTGTGGGGGGGCTGTATACTGTGGGGGGGCTGTATACTGTGGGGGGCCTGTATAATGTGGGGGGGGCTGTATACTGTGGGGGGGGGCTGTATACTGTGTGGGCCTGTATACTGTGGGGGTTTGTATACTGTGGGGGGCCTGTATACTGTGGAGGGCCTGTATACTGAGGGGGGGCCTGTATACTGTGGGGGGGGGGCTGTATAGTGTGGGGGGCCTGTATACTGTGGGGGGGCTGTATAGTGTGGGGGGCCTGTATACTGTGGGGGGCCTGTATACTGTGGGGGCTGTATACTGTGTGGGGCTGTATACTGTGTGGGGCCTGTATACTGTGGGGGGGGGCTGTATACTGTGGGAGGGTGTATACTGTGGGGGGGCTGTATACTGTGGGGGGGCCTGTATACTGTGGGTGGAGTCTTCAGAACTGAAAATATTTACAGTCATTCACTGTACTCTACCAGATGTGTGGATTTTTTGTGTGTGTGTTGTGGTGGAGGCGTGATTGCCTGCTAAGGTGTGGGAAGGCGGGATCCAGGGGGCCCAAGTAAATTTTTGCCCAGGGTCCAATCAATATTAAAGACGGCCCTGGTCAAAGGGTCAAAATGTATATTCACTTGTTGGTCTGTTTTAGCCAATGTTTTAAATGAACCCCCCCCCCCCCTCTTGTTTCACATGACCGCACAGGTATGGACATGCGGCTTTTTTAGAAGAAACCAGGCAGTATACACCCAGCTGCACATAAAATTAGGGTGACACAGGTATTTTTAAATACGTAAATATTTCCTGCCAATATGTGTCAACATATGCCAGTCTTACCAATAATATACGTCAGCTAATTATATATATACGATATTTTCACATGTACTAATGAATCAATACTAATGAGACATGTACTCACCCAACCAAGTATTTGAATATTTTATTATTATTTATTATTTATTTATGTATTTTAATTATAATTTATTTATTTCCTTCTTTTTATATATTCTTATAATTATTGATGCACTCGCCCACTCAATGGAGTGTGTTTTCCCCTGTTTTATCGATATTTATATATTCATTCATGCAAATATATAACTATATATTAAATTCCATACATGACTCTTAAACGTACATATATATGTATATATCTATTTATACCAAATTCCATATACAACTTTGAAACGTAAATATATATATCTTTTTATTTTTTATTGTACTTTTCCTATTATCTATGTTCCTTGTAGACTTGATAAAGGGGCCGTCGAGACCCCGAAACGCGTTGTCTCAAAATAAGCTTTGTTGTATCCTGTACCGGGTTGTGGGAATGCGCCTTATGATCGTCTACCAGCTTGATCACTCTATAGTGACAGGCTAAGATACGTTTTCCTATATATACCCGAATGGCGACCTGGCCTTCGCCCCAAGGGGTCTCTTGACGCATCTGGCAGCACCGACCTGCGCCTTTTATACCTCACAGCCCACCTGCAATATGGTTGCACTTAACTCCGGTGCAACCAAAACAGGTGAGTCTATCGTATCCACCAGCTCTTTGAAGGAAGCTGTTGTACCTCGATTTACTTACCCTATGAGCGCCTCTCTCACCCTTTGGCCGTTACCTTACTTACAATGAAAATTGGCAGGGAAAATGACAGGACGAATGAAGATGGAGGATCACATGGACCTGGGAGGGAGAGGGGAGGATTTGCTACGATTGGCTTAGAGGCTGACAGACAGACAGATCACCCAATCAGGGGGCGAGATGTTGGCAGGGTCTTTTGCTTGGAACGAGCAAAACATCATTCTGCGTGCAGCCTGCGATCTGAAAGCGTGTGTTTTGGCTGTGTCTGCCAAAGAGTAATTACAGATACAAACCAGTAATTTAGGTGTGATAGGGAGAGTATAGTGATATAATTAGGTAGATATAGGGTTTTAACAGGCAGAGCATAAAGAGTGAGGGACTGGCAAGGTCTGCATTACAAAATCCTGCAGAAACCACATTCTTTTCTGTAAATGGCCAGCCAGCCCTTTTTTGTGAAGTTTCTAAAGTTCATAGGCTTATTGCCAGACCTCCAGGATGCATACATTTACCTGCAAACGCTGAGTAATAAATAAAAACAAAAACAAAAAAACAGTTCTTTCTCTTTGTAATTTGTTGCAATTCAGTAAAGGATTGAGAATCCTAAAGATAATCGCTAGCAAGATTTCATATGAACGCTCATTAGCGATTATCTGACAGTCTAAATGTATTGCCGATTACTCTTTGAAGAAACAAAACGCTCATTCATCGGGTAATCCGATCGTTTGTGCACACTCAAAATTGTTATTTGCCGGCAGTAAATTGTGCTGCTTAAACAACGAGTCAGTATAGGGAAGAGCGATGGTTGTGGTGATCTCTCCTCCCCATACTCTGGAGGAGATTGCTGCATGTAAATGCAGCGGTCTCCTTCGCCAGCAAGCAGGTGATTGTCGGGAAAGAGCGATTCCTCCTGACAATCTGCTGCTCTGTCGTCGCGGGAGACCTTTATATATTGTATTATTTAAAGATACCATGCAGTTACGGCAAATGCATTTTATTGAAGAATACCGTGTGGTTACATTAGACACATTTTACCGCAATAATTACATTATTAACATTGTAAATTGTCAATATCAGTGTGCAGTGTGTTTGGTGGGTGGGACGTTTAATTGCGCCTCTGTCTGTAAATTACAGAAAAAAAACACTTGTAATTGTGCTACTATTTAATAATCTGTGTACCAAACCTGTGATTTTTCATTTATAGACCTCATATAAAATGCAAGAGTGGAAAAAAAGACCCATGCCTCATCATTCAAGAGTCAGAATGTGGGTAGCAGTGTAAACAGCAGAAGGTGCCCCCGAAAGTGAACAGAGTGCAGCTGCACAAGTGCAGCCTCCCTCTGTTCACCGCTATGTGAGTCTTGAAAATATTCTGATCCTCTCCATTGTAACCGGTGCCCAGCAGTATTTTACAGTTGCTGTGCCCATCCAATGGAAATAACAAAAATTCCATTTACAGTAAGAAACTGCTACAATGGGTGTCTAAATACTACTTTGCAGTTTATCTATAGAACTAAAGCTAGACTCCCTCTGTAAATACATTACATTTAGAGTTGAGCGGACACCTGGATGTTCGGGTTCGACGGGTTCGGCCGAACATCACAAAAAAGTTTGAGTTCGGGACCCGCCTACCATGTTGATCACGGTTAGCGTCGAGAGGGAGTGTGAGAAAGGGAGACCACATCCAAGGGAGGCCAATGGCTGCAATGTGATCAAGTTGAAATGTGGGACAAGTTATTAAAGCAGAAGGGCCAATTAAAGACGAATTTTAGAAATTTAAATCTCTGTCACCTATGCAGAGCAGGGGGTTTTCATCGGCAAAATGGGTTAATGTCACCCACCAATGGAACAGACTATTTTTTTTAATTTCGGGCCATGTCAACTATGTAGAGCAGGGGTTTATTCATGGCAAAACTGTGTTCATATCACCCACCAATTGAACAGACGATTTTACAAAAATTAGGTCCGTCACCTATGCAGAGGAGGGGTTTGTATAGTGCAAAAATGGTGAAATGTCACCTGAGAATGTAACAGATGATTTTTTGAAATTTAGGTTTCTGTCACCTATGCAGAGCAGGGGTTTATTCACGGGAAAAATTGAAAAATGTCACCCAAGAATGTAACAGACAAATTAGTTAAATGGATTTCCTTGTCCACTAGGTAAAGCAGGGGTATATCACAGCCAAAAATTGCAGTATAATTTAAGCTTGTATTTCACTGTGACAAATGCAGCAAAGGCCCCACATGTAGGGTATTGCCAAAAATGGGTGATTTTTTTTAAACCCAGAATATAATTGCATTATTTCAAGCTTGTACTTGACTGTCACAAATGCACAGATGCAGGGCTGGTGCACTGAACTTGCATAAAATGGCCGCCGACGCCCACCTAACTAACAGACGGATAGTTATTTTTCTGTGTCACTGGGCTCAGGGCAAGGTAATAAAAATTGTTTACTGCACCCACACAACGAAATCGTTGTAGATCGCTGAGTTAACAAGCACTTCTGATAACTGATTCTTTCCTATTCTCTCCCTCACAGCAGCAGCATCCTCTCCCTACACTAGTAACAGCAGAGTGACGTGCAGCACTACGTGACTCCAGCTGATATAGAGGCTGGGTCACATGCTGCACTGACCAATCATAGCCATGCCATTAGTAGGCAAGGCTGTGATGGCTTCTAAAGGCACACGAGTTAAACGCTTGTTCATTGGCTGCTCTGCAGCCTTTCAAAAAGTGCCAATAACTCGCCGAACACCGAACTTCTACTGAAAAGTTTGGGTTCGGGTCCGGGGTCCAAAAATCCTAAAGTTCGGGACGAACCGAACTTTACAGTTCGGGTTCGCTCAACCCTAATGTAGATCGCTGATTTAACCAGAACTTCTGATGAAAGATTATTTGCTATTCTCTCCCTCACAGCAGCAGCATCCTCTCCCTACACTAGTAACAGCAGAGTGACGTGCGGTGCTACGTGACTCCAGCTTATATAGAGGCTGGGTCACATGCTGCACTGGCCAATCACAGCCATGCCATTAGTAGGCATGGCTGTTATGGCTTTTAAGGGCACACAAGTTAGACACTTGTTGATTGGCTGCTCTGCAGCCTTTTAAAAAGCACCATTAACTCGCTAAACACCGAACCCAAACTTTTACTGAAAAGTTTGGGTTTGGGTCTGGGGTCCAAAAATCCTAAAGTTCAGCACGAACCCTAATTACATTCCTTATCTCGAATGATCCTCATGCTGTAAATAACTGATATCCTAAATTTATGAAATCTGCTGTATGCTCAGTTTGTGACTTCAATCAGGGAAGGAGATGAAGACTAGTAAGCTTCTAATATAATATACATGTGGAGCTCCCAGACAGATGATGTAGGTGAAGAGAAGGATCAGGCAAACTGAATTCTTTTACCGGATCCTTTTGTTCTCCCGGGTAGATGAGCCGCCACCAGAACTGTCTCACCGCAACTCTCTCCCCACTGACAACACATGCATGCTCTGCCTGAACCGAACAGGCATGTGTATAGGGGTGTCTGTTGAACATGTATGGTCAGCTTTATTTTTCAATGACTTACACATTTGGGAAAATGTCATAGAAGGACATTTAACCCATTGTTATATTTTTGGACAGTGGGAATAAATTAGGAAACACATACAGAAGCGCAGAAAACACACAAATGTAGTACCCCCAGAGCTGGTGGTACTTGCTAATTGTTTGCTGTTTAATGCTTGTCTCGCAGTTTTATGTCATTTTATGGTCTGTGTACCCAGTATGGTTATGGCTGGAAGTGACAGAGTTAATGAACTCCGGCACACCCCTATAAGAAGCTTGGGTGTAACTCTTGGATCCGCCCTAGCTCAGTTAGGCCTCTTTCACACGGGCGTCATATTTTTGGCCCAGATAAGAGGCGAGTGTGTTGCGGGAAAATGCGCAATTTTTCTGCGCGAGTGCGAAACATTGTAATGCGTTTTGCACGCGCGTGAGAAAAATCGGCATGTTTGGTAGCCAAACCTTTTTAACAGAAATTCAGGTTTGAGATTGGGGTTGTGTAGATTGTATTATTTCCCCTTATAACATGGTTATAAGGGAAAATAATAGCATTCTGAATACAGACTGCATAGTACAATAGCGCTGGAGGGGTTAAAAAAATATATAATTTAACTCACCTTAATCCACTTGCTTGCACAGCCGGCATCTCTTCTGTCTTCTTCTGTGCTGTGTGCAGGAACAGGACCTGTGGTGACATCACTCCGGTCATCACATGATCCATCACATGATCTTTTACCATGGTGATGGATCATGTGATGACCGGAGTGATGTCACCATAGGTCCTTTTCCTGCACACAGCACAGAAGAAGACAGAAGAGATGCCGGCTGTGCAAGCAAGTGGATTAAGGTGAGTTAAATTATATATATTTTTTTTAACCCCTCCAGCGCTATTTTACTATGCATTCTGTATTCAGAATGCTATTATTTTCCCTTATAACCATGTTATAAGGGAAAATAATAATGATCGGGTCTCCATCCCGATCGTCTCCTAGCAACCGTGTGTGAAAATCGCACCGCATCCACACTTGCTTGCGGATGCTTGCGATTTTCACGCAGCCCCATTCACTTCTATTGGGCCTGTGTTGCATGGAAAACGCACAATATAGAGCATGCTGCGATTTTCACACAACGCACAAGTGATGCGTGAAAATCACCGCTCATGTGCACAGCCCCATAGAAATGAATGGGTCCGGATTCAGTGTGGGTGCAATGCGTTCAACTCACGCATCGCATCCGCGCGGAATACTCGCCCGTGTGAAAGGGGCCTTAGAGTGAGTTGTGAGTCAACAAAATAAGGCTAGATTCACCCGACCTTGTGTTTTGCGGTCCACAAATTGCGGATCCGCAAAAGAAAACGATGATGTCCATATGGCATCCGTTTATTTTTTTTGAGGATCCATTGTAACAATGCATAACGGGAACCAGACTGATCCGTTTTGATTCCCCATAGACTTCTATTAGGACGGAGAGCAAACGGAATGCCTTTTAAAGGCGTCCGTTTTGCATTCCGTCATAATGCAAGTCTATGGGCAGCAAAACGGATTCACCGTTCCGTCCTATGGATTCCGTTATGTTCCGTTATAACCATGTTTCCATAACGGACTCCATAACCCTAGTGTGAACCCACCTGAAACTCTGCAGCAGGTAAAAGGAAACCATCAGAATTTCGAGCACAGCTGCGCCTTGAGTAACTGCACATCAGTTCAAGTAAAAGCAAAGTATATGCAGAATTACTCATCTATGTATCTAGATTTAAATTGTAAAATGATGCTCAGGAGTGTGGAACCGTGATTTCTGATCGCTTTTGTCACCTTGCATGGAGCAGCTGTGAAATCTGCACTAAAGCAATGATCCTAATTCATATCTAACCCATCACCATATGATCTATAGCATAAATGAAAGCAAAATTCTGCCTAATAAAGCAACACGTACAACAGCGTGCGACGTAAAAGGCGCGGGCTAAATAACAAAGCTCAGAAGCGGCTCTTCTGTCATTAGGTTTAATAAATGGAGCAAGATTTCAGAAATTTCCTAAGGTGCTTTTATACCTTGGAAATCAGATTCCAGACTCACTTAATCAGATCATATTAAGAATTGCAATCTGCGCTTCGGGGAGCTTTTTTTTCTTCTTCTTCTTCCACATTTCTTTATTAAAATTCTTTACAAGAATGAAGAAATGGCTGAAATGACTGCAGCGAGGGAATTGTTAAAACTGAGAATGAGCTGAGCTTATCTACAGGAAAACTGTTAAGATGGATTTACAAGTACCAATAATCGGCCACATTCCTGTGAACGCTTGTTCAAATGTGCCGCCGATCATCCTCAAATGTGCCGTGATCCTGTTGTTTGTGCAGGCACCACATATCATCGTTCCTGGGCAGCAGATCGTGCGGTCTCAACAGCGATCTGCTGCCCAGAAACGACGATTCTGTATGGGGACGAGGGATCACTATAGATACATCCTCCTACTGTGAAGGGGATTGTCGAATGTTAATGCAGCGGTCTCTTCTACTGAGCGAGCAGCCCAGACTGTCTGGAAGGAATGCTTAAACCCGCCTGTTGGGCCATGTAGTGCACACAGCAGAGCTGATTTAGTTATTTGGTTCACTCATTCAGATGATTAGAAATCTACAGCAACGTATCTCAAAGAGCTATCCTGACTGATAAACCAGGCAGTGCCAAAAAGTTGAAGAGGTACCACATTGAGCAGAAGGAGCTGAGCTGAGCGATATTCAGGGATTCAGTATCATTCACATCTCCGTTTGTGGATCCGGCAGGCTATTCCAGCACAGAGCAGTCTGCCAGATCCTCTACTTCACAGCCAGATCCCCATTGACCACATTGAGGTATGGGGGTGATCCGACCGATTTCCCAAAACTGCGAGTTTTGGCTGGACATGCAACAGTTTTCTTCCGCCAGAAACCTAGCATTTTTTTTACGAAAATCAGCCAGATCACCACCGGACCCCATTGCAGTTGAGAAGTAGAGGATCCGTCAGTGATGGGTCCATGAGATCAAGCAGGCTGCTTTGTGCCGGACACAGCCTGTTGGATCCACAAATGGAGATGTGATCAAGCGGGTGGAGTGACTCAATGTTTGACAGCCTTCCTCATATAAGTATGTGCAGCGAGCTCCTGCCAGGGGCTGACAATTCGGGACACATCTGCTGGGGGATATCCTTGGTGCAGTCTTTGAATGTCCCATACATTTCACAGAAAGATGGATCAGTGGGTACAATAGAAAGCGTTTTTTTAATAACATGGCCCAGAATTCTTCACTTAAAAGATGGCGGCAAAGTCTATTGGTTGCTTTAGAATTGCTTAGAATAGTGAGGAAAAACAGTGAGTACAATGTATTTTGTATGTAAGAATTTAAAGGGGTGCTCCTCAGAATGGCTTCTCACAGTTTGAAAATGGAAAGCTAAATACATGCAAGATTTCATTTTTTACAAGCTCAATTGCACATACAAAATGGCTTCTCCCATCTGCCTATTTTTATTGCACTTTCCTAATAAATAATAACAGATTGCACATAAGAAAAAAAATGGTGGCAAGAGGAATTGTGCATTATTTATCGGGACAGTCCAATTTAAAATGAAAAATATAACTCATTTGTGCCAGTAGCAGGTGCATTAATTTCTGCTGTTAAGCACATAAATATGCACATTTTCATACAAGACCTTGCATTCGAATGAAGATCTGATCGCTGTGTAAGAAAACCAATGCTAAAAATCTGAGAATGTGAGTATTATCTTAGGGACTGATATGTATATATATAAAAGACGCCGCACTTTGTATTGTGTTTATATTTTACAAAGCATTATAAAGAATTACTGATGAAAACTGCTCTCAATGGCCAGTATAAAATCTGAAAAAGTTCAGGAAAAAAGTCTATAAGTACATAAGTTTTGACATGGCAAAAAAATAACCAAAAAAGGTTTGTAAAAAATGTATTGAAAATGTTGAATCCCTCTAAAAGTCACTCATCTGGGAGATTTTCAACCTGCTTTTAACCTGTTGGAAATAAAGGATTTAGGCCTCTTTCACATGGGCGTGATGTTTTTGGCCCGGATAAGATGCGGGTGCGTCGCTGGAAAATGCGCGATTTTTCCGCGCGAGTGCAAAACATTGTAATGCATTTTGCACGCGCGTGAGAAAAATCGGCATGTTTAGTACCCAGACTCGAACCCGGACTTCTTCACAGAAGTTCGGGGTTTGGGTTTGGTGTTGTGTAGATTTTTATTATTTTCCCTTATAACATGGGTATAAGGGAAAATAATAGCATTCTTAAAACAGAATGCTTAGTACAATAGCGCTGGAAGGGTTAAGAAAATAAAAAAATAATTTAACTCACCATAAAGGATAACTGTCGTATTTTTTTTATTTTTTTGGAGTATTGGATTGTGGTGATTAATATCTCCTTGGTGGCCCTATTTCAACTTTTCACTGTGTATTCAATTACCCCTTAATTCCACAGTTTTGTTCCCTGTACTGCCTACTTTTACCTGTGCTTAAAGGGGTTGTCCGGGTTCAGAGATGAACCCGGACATCCCTCCATTTTCACCCCGGCAGCCCCCCTGACATGAGCATCGGAGCAGTTCGTGCTCTGATGCTCTCCCTTGCCCTGCGCTAAATTGCTCAGGTCAAAGGCATTTTTAGGAGTTTCGGTGACGTATCGGGGCTCTCCATGGGGCTGACAGGAACCCTGGTGACGTCACCGGCACTGATGGGCGGGATTTAGCTCTGCCCTAGCCAGTAAAACGGCTAGGGCAGAGCTAAAGCCCGCCCCTCAGAGTCGGTGACGTCACCAAACACACTGCCGGGCGGAAGTTACCACCCGGCAGTGTGTTATTGAAAACAAAAGAGCCAGTACACTGCGCGATCTAGCGCAGGGCACGGGAGCGCATCGAAGCATGAGATGCTCCTATGCTAGGCTCAGGGATGCTGCCGGGGTGAAAATAAGGGTATGTCCGGGTTCAGTTCTGAACCCAGACAACCCCTTTAAAATAGGGTTGCTAGGCATGGTCCGTCTATCTGTTGAAGGACGGAGGACGCAGAAGCAGGCTGCCTGCAAGGTCACATTACTGATCGCCAGGGACTGTAAGTAAATGATTAAAGCCAGGTCCTCCCCAGCAGCTGATAACAGTGCCTGGTCTGTGTGCACTTCTCCCTGTCCCTGCGCTTGGCAGACGCTCCCTCACTCAGCAGAGCTGGAGAAGTAGAGTTGAACCAGCGCAGACCAGGGAAGGAAGATCTGCCATCTGCTCAGTGTATAAATGAAAGCAACATGTGGTGCCAGAGACCATTGAGGAGGATATCAGCCAGGTGAATTAGTGGCTTCATCATCATCAATCGGGAGAAGAGGGTGGCAGCTTGCCCATGAGGCAGTGGTGGAGGCAGCAAGTTGCTAGCGTGGCCGGGATTCAGCAGGGTGGCAGCAGTGGGAGGTCGGGAGCCAAACGTGCCAGGGGTAGACCACCCACTTCTCAGGAGCCTACCTGCTCGGAAAGTAGTGGTGCAGGGGTTCACGGAAGCAGCGGTGGTAGCAGTGAGTCAGTGCGGAGTGTTGGGGGTAAAATCACCTACTCGGCAGTGTGGCAGTTTTTAGTTAAGCCATCAGAGGAGGTGAACATGGCCTTTTGTAGAATCTGTGGGCAGAAGGTGAAGCATGGCCAGGGTGCCAATGTTGGCGTCAACATATGCAGATTCACCATAAAGTGGCCTGGGAGAACTGTGGCTCCGATGTAGTAATCCAGCCTGCCTCAGCAACTGCTGCATCACCCAGTGGCATACACCCGATTTCAGGCAGTCAAGGCTCCACCACCTCAGCCGAAGGGAGCTGTCTATCATTCCCATCATCTGCTAGTCCTGATGCTCCTGCTCCTCCTCCTACTCTGTCAGTCATTCCGTCAGCAATCTATCACCAAAGCGATTGCCAAGAGACAACAGTATGCGCGCACTAATCCAACGGTGCAGAAGCTGAATGTGCTCCTGGCCAAGTTGCTGTTGCTGCAGTCCCTCTCTTTCCAAGTAGTGTACTTTGCAACTTTCAGAGAACTGATGGCTTGTGCCGAGCCAAGGTGGAGAGTCCCAAGCCGTCATTTCTTTGCCAAAAAGGCAGTACCAGCCCTGCAAACGTATGTAGAACAGAAGGTGGGCCAGTCCTTGAGCCTGTCGGTGTCTGCCAAAGTGCATTGCAGCGCCGACGTGTGGAGCTGTAACTACGGTCAGGGACAGAACAGAAATCTTTGTGAGCTGAGGGTAAGCCTCGATATTGTCTAACTGTACTGTGATGGACAATATGGCTTCTTAGTAGACATTAGTACCAGCTTTAGATCCTGATCATATTCACGTGATGTAATGTTTTTATTTTATTTTTATTGCAGCAACAACGAAGACTTGAACTTCTTACCATTACCAGCCCCGGTAAGTACCCTTCTAATAGATTGAACATGATGATCTGCATTCTATGGTAAAGTACAAGCAGCAAAGAAATATTATTCACGTAGGGATGGACAAGTTACTGTTGGTGGCTTGGAATTTGATGTTATCCATAATGCAATATAATAATCGTATGTGATCACCTGTTTAACAATCTATTTGGGAACCAGATTGTAAATGAAGAACAAACTCTTTCTTAAAGCTTCCTCTCCATTACAAGATCATTATTTTAGGAGGTTTTCCAGTGCTAGAAAAGTGATGGCCAATCCTTAGTAGAGGCCATAAATATCAGATCGGTGGAGGTCTGACGATCAGGACCTCACCAATCAGCTGACTCAAGGGCCCCTTCATTGTTTACCATGTACTCTTAATAGTGGCTGTGCCTGGGTTTTACCCTTCAGAGCAGCTCAATTCCTTTCAAGCGAATGGTGTTCAGTTGAAATACCAGGCACGGTATGTAGGGAGTTGTGCCTGGAATACAATGGAAAGGACACGGTGCTTGCTAGAGAACCACAGAACTTCAGTCATCTAATTATAGGGTTCGAAGAGTATGAACCCACCTCTGATATTTATCTGAAGAATAGTTCATTAATTTTCCTGAAAAACCCATTTATGGACCTAACATGTTTTGTGCTTTCAATCTTAGTTTGGTTTTAGGTTATTAAAGTGATTTTAGATTTTAATGAACCATTTTAAAGTCTTGCTATTTTTTTCTTAATCATATAAAAAAAAAACTTAACTAGAATGTATATTAGTACCTGATGTTATTAATCATTAATCATTTATTTTATCATTAATTGTAATTATTTATTTAGCATTTATAGTATTATAACATGGCAAAGTAGGTTATTGTATTGGGGCAAAAGCTTTGGATATAGCTGACTGAGGTTGTTAGGGTTTTTCATAACTTATTAACAATTTGTATTCCTTTTTTTAAAAAATTCTCAACCTTGCCCCATAAAGTTGGAAGAGATCATTGGGGATTATTATTATTATTATTATTATTATTATTATTTCATTCTTTTACAGTTTATTTTCCCCTTGTAACTGTTGCACCAATAGCAGCCGCTGATAAGTGAAGCTGTGCTGGGTCTAGTCTACAAAAATGTCTTCCTGTAAAGCTCAATGTATCGTTGCTAATTTTTAGTTTATTGTTGGTTCATATCTGTTGGACACCATGACACAAACATGTTAAAAACATTGAAACATACAGTAAATACATTGAATATTCACCCAAAATGCTCAGTTAAAAAAAAAAAAAAAGTGCTATCATCTTAGTTTCCAACTGGGCTGTGCAACATGTCTACACATAAAACCCGTCCATTAAAAGCATATTTCATTTAAAAAAATATTACCTTGTAAATCCTGGTTTTAGGACGTTGTGCCATCTGAGGGTGTCATATTCCAGTAATTTTTAGATTTTGATCAGGTGACAAAAATAATGGGGGGAGATTTATCAAAACTGGTGCAAAAGGCAAGTTGAGAAGTCACTAAGCAATCGATCAGATTCAATCTCTAATTGCTTGGATTGGCACTGGCCATGTTACAGATTACATACCGTATGTTGTAGAGCATCAACAGAAAATTATATTGCAGACAAAAGGAGATTTTTGCTCACAGATTCATAATACAGAATTCATGGAAAGAAAGTATGGCACGTTCTTTTTCAATACCATATGATAGAGCTACTCTTTTTAAGTAGTCAAGCTTCAAGAGCGGCTGTGGTGGTGCGCGCACAGAAGCATCATATGCTGGCATAATCATAAGAGGTCCATGTGGCGCAGGTCTGGACTGGTAATCTGCCCTTCTGGTTGACTCCTGGTTCGCTTGTCTGTTAGGGGACCTCTTGACATGATTAAACAGAAATTACACTGATGATGTAAACCCTGCAGCATCTGTGGGCTAAAAAGCCTGAAGGACCTATGATGACATCATCACAGGTCCTTATTTACCTAAGAGTTCAGGGACTGCATTGATAATGCTAGTCTCGCAATGTCTTTTCAGTTCTGAAGTTAGGAGGGGAAAATGTTACTGCCAGTGGGGAAGGGGTAGTCAGGGGACAATGCTACTGTCAGTGAGGGAGTGGTGGTCAGAGAGCAATACTGCTGTCAATAGGGCGGAATTCAGAGGACAATGTTACTGCCTTTGCCTTTGAAGGACTGGTGGCCGGAGGACAATACTGTTACCAGTAGGGAAGGGACGGTCATGGGTATTTTGTAATCTTCTATGTTTTGCACTGCCCTCCGACATTTATTTGGTGGTATCGGATGCTGCGAGGGAGGTATTTTTAGCTTTATCAAGGCAGATGGTGCTGTAGGGGAGGTAACGTATGTCCTGACCATGTGTTTAGAAGACTTTTCCAAAACTTTAGAGCTAATAAGGTCATCAGTGTTTGATCGATGGGAGTCCGACACCCTGCACCACCCCCAATCAATTGTTGAGCCTTCTTTGTGCTAGGTATTGTGCTAAGCCCCATTCACTTCAATGGGGTTGAGCTGCATTTAGGCCATGTAACTGATGAAAGTGCTGTCACTGGCCTAGGAAAAAACTGAAATAAGGCCACAGAGCTACTGCGAGCACCACTTGCCTTCTCAAACAGCTGATCGGCAGGGTTCCCGGGTGTAGGACTCCCACCGATCAACGAAATGTTGGAAAACCCCTTTAAACATTTCTGTGTTACACTTTTATTTTATTTCTTCTATTTATGATTTATGTAGGAGCATAACCAAGTAAAGCAAATTTTGCTACACCGTGCACTGCGTGACATTTTTTTTACGCAATATCATACATGGGCTGGTGGGGTTTGTGTGCCAGGGCTGCTTTGTAACCCCAGTCTGGCTCTGATGTAGTGCTATATGGATTCAGTGCAAAAGGCTTTGCACTGAATGCAGAACCTAAATGCAGAACCTAACTTTGTTTTTGTAGCGAAATACCAGTTCCTGTATATATGTAGCTAATATTTCTCCTCTTCTTATTTAATTGCATTTAAGTCCAAGAAACGTTAATACATAGCATTTGTGAACGGCAACATTGAGAATGAAGTTGCAAAACTTGCATTTCATCGTTAATGGTCTTTTAAAGAGGCATCAGGTGTGTAATTGGCGGTACGTTTTGCTCTCACAAGGCAATGCACATTTAAACCAGCTTAGCCCAGAATTCACAATGTGCATTAGCAGTCCCTGTTCAATTTGACAGATGTTCCCACCCCTTGGCAATAGAAACATTTTTTTGCCTTTTAGCCGTATTCAGTATCCAGTAATCAAGTTAATGTATGCTCAATTCCT
Source organism: Bufo gargarizans (assembly GCF_014858855.1). NCBI lineage: Eukaryota > Metazoa > Chordata > Amphibia > Anura > Bufonidae > Bufo > Bufo gargarizans. The sequence goes on from NC_058086.1 coordinate 29,929,369, forward strand.
TCCCTGCAATAAAACTAATGATGACATCCAGCTATTACAACAACTTCCCAATGATCAGATGTTCATACATAGTTTTCTTAAAATGGCCAAATATTGCCATAAATTTGGAATATTCAAGGAGCGGGGATATGCATAATTCAGCCTGGGTGCTCATAGTTTACAATCCTATAATGATATGTTGCTTTACATTGTTATTTTACACATTTTGTTACATTAGCGCTGACAATAGGAAGTGTTTTAGTAACCATTTTCCCCAAATATAAAGTGCAGCGAGCCCTTGGGGAGGCGCTACAAAGGATGGGAGTGGGAGTGGCCCTGATGAGATGTTGTGGCGGTGTAGTCCCTCAGGCCACCACTGCCTGGAGTTCAGTGCAGTGAAAAGGTGGTGTGAAAGGATTAGGCAGATGGAGAAGTACAACAAACTTTTTTCTTTACTGAGTGCAAAGGATGAGTTACAGCACATCCAGCTGTCATCTGTACAAGGTGCAATACCTCTATCTCCGGGTGATAGGGTTGCAAGCAAGATGGCAAACAATAGTACTCTACCGTAGTCCTTCTCTCTCTCCTGAACAGCAATATGCTGGGAGCTATAAGTGTCTATTTGTAAAGTGCAGGCTTTTGCATGTGCCTGTCCTGAACTGTGGTGATAGGTGTCTTAACTTGTTATCCCCTCACCTGCAGCAGAGTCTGTATAGCTATAGTGCTGGTCACTCTGCTGACTTTGTATGCTATAGTTTGCAGTTCTTCTGGTGGCCTCAGACTGGAGTAGATATCCTCACAGGGGTGCTCCCTTACTCCACACTTGCTAAACTAACTTTCCCAAGAACTATTTAGAGCTCTCCCTCCTGGCAGGAAGTCGGACCATGGTAAGTTCAATTCCATGTAAATTCATTCTTGTGATCAGGTGAAGTACATGTGTAGATGCTGTCTGATATTTATTCCTTTTTAGCTTCTAATATATTATACCTCAGCAGACGATTTTGAAATTCTGAAATTTGACCATTTGACCCAAGTTTTTCATTTGAATCAGATTTTTTGTATGATTGACCGGGATGATTGAGGACAGTAGAGAGACACTTTTCCTTGCAATCAAAGCACTTTTGATTCAGGTTGACTATTAATGACAGTATCTACAGTAAATTAACCCATGCCTTCATTCAGAGACTAGAACACCTATTGTCATGCCCACATGTACTTTTGGGACTGAGTCATCTCGACATTGACAGCATATACTTACTGGATTGGTCTCCAAGCTGTGAACACCCAAATATCCATTCTCTGGAAAGGCTACTTTAATACTTCATTTTGCATTGTCCATTCAGGATACATGTCAAGAAGATCTCCCAATGCATATCATCATCATATATCTATATATAGTGGATCCCATTGACTCTAGGCTTCCATTATATAACATATGCATACAATGTTTTACTGGAAGCCTCTGTACTTTTAACATTAAAGCCGTTATTCCCCAGGACAGGTCATCAATATCAAATCAGTGGGGATCCAACTCCCGGCATCCCCTTCGATCAGCTGTTCGAAGAGGCCACGGCTTTCTGTGAGCACATAAGCCACTTCCTTGGCACGTGATGTCATATCCATCGGTCACATGACCTAGACGCAGCTCAGTCCCATTCAAGTGAAGGGGGCTGTGCTGCAATACTAAGCACAGCTGCTATACAATGAACAAGACTGTGCTTGGTGAGATGTGTGGAGGCCACGTCACTCACTGGAGTCGGACCTCCCCACTGATCTTATATTGACGACCTTTCCTGAGGACAGGCTATGAATATCAAAATACCGGATAACCCCTCAACAGGTTTTAAGTTGAGATTCCTTTTTTTTTTATAATGTTCCTTCCGAGTCTACAATGGACAGGCTTGGAAGGAACAAGTAAATTGTCAAATTCTTTGTATGTTTCAAGTTTTAACTATCTTGAAGCTTCCACAAGTTCATCTATCAGCATCTATTTTCACCGACAAAGCCTCCGCTAGCCATATTCTTTTTTTAACAGGTCACCTCAACGTTTCCATGCACTTCGGCATGCCCCATTAATTGGATACTTGGGTATGAAAGTCCAGCGCTCCATTGAAAGCTGACATTTCTAACGAGATGACCTTTTCAGCGCTCCGTAATGATTACCGTCTGGCTTTTGTTTGGACACAATAACACACACTTCACACCACACAGAGAGAATATGGGGCTTTGAAAACTATTCAAAATCCAGTTAGCAAAATGAGTAAATTGGGTGCAAACATTCATCAGCCTGTTATTGTTCTCTTATCGATTTGAATGCTCTTTCATCTTTTCCGTTGCATTCATAGAGTTCCAAATTAACTCCTATTCCCTATTCTTGTTTTCTTGGATTCTATTAAAAGGTCAAATGCTTTCGGTAAGACAGATCTGCAGGATAAAGGCTGGATGATAACCATCATCCTTGAAATAACCTTTATCAGGACTGTCCCTCTCATGACTGTAGTAATTGATGTGCTCATTAGACAAATAAATACGTGAATGGTGCAAGAACTACCGAGGAAAACGCGCTGTTCTCTCCTTCCATCTCCTCACGTTTTACCAGCCGAGCTGACCGCGTCTGTTCTTCAAGGTTCTAAAACATACAAGATACATATTTGAAAGGTCAGCAGGAATTAATTGTGGTGCTGAAAAAAATCAGATAAGGCTTTTACCTTATGACCGGCGTTCTTCTTGGCTTCATCTTACTGGCTGTTTATCTTCAAGCTGCCAGTTCACCTTTATTGCAAATTATTTCTCCTGACCTATTTGCCCTGCACAAGCTGGCAGTATTTCTGCCAAGTTTCAACTATAAGGCTGCGAAACTTAAAGTAAAAAAAGTTGATCTCGTAGAGAGCAGTTTGGCTTTTGACATTCCAAAAAGAAATACCTCCTAAAACTGTGGAGTCTGCTTCAGCTTTTATGAAGGTGGTGGAGGTAAGGGAGGCAGAGTTAAAAGGGTTTTCCGTGACTTTTCTTCAGATGACCTTTCCTCTGGATAGGTCATCAGTGTCTGATCGGTGGGGGTACGACACCCGGTTGTTTGAGAAGGAAACGCCGCTCGTAGTAGTGCCACGGCCTTCTCTCTGCTCACCAAGCACAGCGCCGTACATTGTGGTTGTGCTTGGTATGATGCTCAGCCCCATTCACTTCAACGGGGCTGAGCTGTGCCTAGGCCATGTGACCATGGCATGGTCCAATGTGTGTGGTAGTGTTGAGCGAATTGATCCAGACGAAGCGGAAATAGCTCCGGTGAAAAAATAAATAAAATCATACTTACCTCATCCATTTTAGCACGAAGAGCCAACCAACATCTTGATTGAAGATCTCTCACGAAATCCTGTGCGTCACGGGACGCACCTGATTTTGCGCTAGATCTTCAATAAAGATGGCGGCAGGCGGCTCTTCGCAATCAAATGGATGAGGTAAGTATGATTTTTTTGTTTTGTTTGTTTTTTATGTTACAATGTAATATCAATGTCAGATGCTGTGATCAACTATGAATGCGGCATCTGAGGGATGCAATGAATGGGGGGGGCAGCGCAATCACCGCTCCCTGTCATTGCACCCACTACTTACAAAGAAGTGATGAATAGAGATGGCATTGCGGTTCGCCCGGCGGTCATTTCGCGGCGAACTTTGCGTGTTCGCGATTCGCCGAACATGCGAACATATGGCGATATTTGCACCCGCCATATTCTTTTACATTGTGAAGAACTTTGACCCATGACACATCCATCAGGTGGTACAGGACAGCCAATCGAGACGTTTAAGCACATGGACATATGCCCTACCTTATAAATAAACTCGATCTGGCCGCCATTTTACATTCAGTCTTTTGCCAGTGTAGGGAGAGGTTGCTGTGTGGAGCAGGGACAGGCTGTTAGGGACACAAATCGATAGCTAATAGGGCCACAAAAGTCCTTTTAAGCACTAGTATAGGTGTGCTATCAATAGGTGTGATATTACTGAGGGGTGCGATATACTTATAATATACTTTAATAATGAGTCAAAAACACATAGATCTATATAGTGATCACCTGGAAGTCAGGGTCCCTGGGGCTAGGGGCTTACTAGGGCCATTTTTATATAGGGTAAGGTTCCGGACGGGGTCGCTCTTATCAGGGCAGGTGGTCTGTGGTTAGGCTATCAGGGCCAGAATAGCACCCCCTGTAGGGCAATATCAGGGACAGCTCTTTGCCCATCCTGTCCTTCAATACCACATCATCATCTAGCCCAGGGATGGATGTTTTTTGCTTTCCCTCCAGGATTCATGGATGTGCACTGGAACCCCCCAGATTGTGGTAGGACATATGGTTTCTGATTTGGTGCCGCCGAGCACTTGTTATTGCCGACCACATCTATGCTTTTTGCTTAACTTTAATATTTTAATTTATTTTCATATCTTTTCCATTCACACGTCCGCAAAATGGGTCTGCATCCGTTCCGCAATTTTGCGGAACGGGTGCAGACCCATTCATTTTCAATGGGGCCGAAATGTGCTGTCCACATCCGCATTTGCGGATCCGCACTTCTGCATCCGTGCTTCCGTTTCCTAAAAAAAAATAGAACATGTCCTATTCTTGTCCGCAATTGCAGACAAGATTAGGCATTTTCTATTATAGTGCCGGCGATGTGCGGTCCACAAATGGCGGACAGCACATTGCCGGTGTCCGTGTTTTGCGGATTCGCAAAACACTTACGGACGTGTGAATGGACCCTCATAGTAAAATTATTAAAGGTTACGTTTTATCTTTATGTATATTCTAATGGATTGCCTTCCGTGTACAATGTTATAATATACTTTCTATGTTATACAGTATATTAAAGTGCATTTGTATTGGGCGGCAGTTGTGTGCGGTTCTGCTACGATACTGCAGGTATATAGAGGGACGAGCGTTATTGGAACAAATAATTTCTACTGGTGTGATATACCAGTCGTCCCCCAAAAAAACGGATTAAAGCGGGGTGTTATATACCAATATACTTTCTTTATAGTGCATTTGGGTACTGTATAGTGCATTTGCGCATGCGCGTACGTGAAAATTATATTGCCGATATTTCGCATTGAAAAAAATAATGAATGGAGATCGCAAATTTGAATAATACACCTGGTCGGTCACTGTCCATGTTGTGGGACTATTTGTGCACTTCTAGTAAGTATTTATTGGCTGCAAATATGAGCTGAAGGTTTTTCAGGTTCGCCTGCCATTAAAATGAATGGGACCCGCCGCAAACTTGCGGTTCGCGAACATTTGATCGCGTTCGCCAACCGTCCCGGCAGATGTTCGTCCATCACTAGTGATGAAGTAATTCGTCACTAAGCAAATATTTTTGGTAAAATTCTGCTAAGCAGCAAAATCGAATTTTTGAATGCTTCGCTCATCACTAGTGTGTGGTATTAATAAAGGGGTTCTCCGGGCTGCAGATATTTCAATATCAGGTCAGTGGAGTCCAATTCCTGGCACCCACAATGTTCAGCTGCATTGGCTAGCTGCGGCAATGGAAACTATTCGGTGCACAGAGCTGTCTCCTTCCACGTTGTCCACTGTTGTACCCCAGATCTGGGGGTACTGTAAATTGTTTATTATATTATTTAATGCATTTAACTTTTTGTTCCTGGCCATGGTTACCAGCAAGGAAGGCTGGCAGGAACAGGGTTAACCCTACTGTTCCTGTCCTCTTGGTAGGAGTTGGCTGTTACTGCTTCCTGCGAGGAGGAGTTCTTGTCTAGCGAGAGGAGAGGATGCAACCTGCGGTGCTCCTGCTCCTGTTATAAATTATTAAGTGAGAAATTCTCCATTTGTACTCAAGTAAAGCCTTGAAAGCCCAGACAGCAGAGTCACCTGCCACACCTGCATCTACAGACACGGCTGTGAAGTGAGGGACTACAGCTAAACCACCCATCACCAAATAACCACTAGGCCAGTATCACCTAAGTACTAAAATACCACCAGCCAACCTTTCGTCATATCCTTGCTGGTGCCAGAGAAGAATTGCACTTACAACCTGCTGCTATGGTCCATATTTCAAGGTGTATGTTGCACCATTAACTCTGGCCTACTTCTTCAGTGCTATAATTCCACTGCACCGATCCCAAAACAGCAACGGCCTAAGGGAGTACACCGTGACACAACACTTCATCAGGGCCACCACCACTCCCATTCTCTACACCGGCTCCTCGGGGGGTCGTTGCATCTCCAGTGTCACAGCTGTCCGAAACTACTGATCGATGGGGGTGTTGGGAGTAGGATCCTACCGATCTGGGGGTCAATATCTGAACCCCTTTAAGGCATTTTTTGAGTGTTACTTTTATGGGAGAACATGGCGACACACAGGATGTCTATGTTGGGGATCTGTGGTGGAGTCTATGCACCTCAATATGGAATTGCTTCCATGCATGTGCCAAGTCATATTGGATTGCAAGCTCCCCCCACCACCGGAGCGGGGGCTACATTCTCAAAGCAAAGCTCTAGGACAGTTATACCATTATATACAGGAAATATTTAGTCGCAGAGGTTGTCACAATCTCCGATTTCCTTATAAATGATGGCTTGTGCGCTAATATTCTTCATCCTGGAAGAGTCCTGCTGCTCTACCACATCGGAACAGGACGCCTATAACCAGTTATTCTTCTAGATTTAGACGCCTTGCGACACGTAGATGGCAGGCATCAGATTTTAATGGCTGAACGGGGACCCAACATCTGTGAAAAGATCAATGTTATCGCTCATAAGAATGATATTTTACTCCGGGAATGTTTGCAGATTACGCATAATTAGCTGTTTGCTTTGTGTGATTGATCAGTGGAATACCTTTGCGATGCAGATCTGGACTGGCAGCTTCAGGAACGAGCGTTGATTGCGAGCGCTGATTGAGCGCTATTAATATCTCCTGCAAGTGACCAGCTGTGAAACCAAGTCTCTTCAATTAATGTAATTAAAGCGGAACTCCGGCCAAAAACGGGGATTTGAGAAAAGCGCTCGTTTTGATTGGAGAGCTGTTCTGGAAGTGGAGGCAAGATGCCAAACGGTGTATATAGAATCATAATGGAGTATAACGTGTTCGATAGAGTTTACAATTCTGAAGCGTCTACTGAGGCATGGATAATTAATGCAAAGTAAAAGGGCTCGGCAGTGTATCTCCAGCATAATAGAAGCGTTAAATGATCTGCTAGGTAACCTGGGATTGTGGCTTTATGGCCGACACTTTCCAACTGCGTCTTCTTCATTTCCATTTTATATAAATAGACAATTTTACAATTTCTTGTTAACGGGACAGTAGCCTTAAAGGGGTTTTCCAGGACTTAGGTATTGATGACATGATGATGGTAGGCCATCAATATCAGATTGGTAGGGGTCTGACACTTGGCACCCTACAAACCACAGTTTCGCGTAGCCGCATCCGGAAACTATAGAGTGTGTGGAGTGGAAGCAGACAGCGCCATACACCGTGTAGTGGCCATGTGGGGTACTGCAGCTCAGCTCTCATTCTAGATAAGCGAGAGTTCAGCTGCAGTACTCCATTACTGAAATCTGCACACTGTATGGACTCTTGGAGCCTTCTGCTTCAGTTTCATACACTGTATAGTTTCCGACACCCAAAATGTCTGATTGATGGAGGTGCCAGGTGTTGGACCCCCACTGATCGGATATTGATGAGCTAATCTGAGTGTAAATCATCGATATCTGTTGCTCAGACAACACCTTTAAAAATACTACTGCCAGTGTCTTCTCAAACAGTTGATCAGTGGACCCCCACCAATCACATACTGATGACCTATTGAGAGGCTAGGTCATCAGTATAAAAGTCTCGGAAAACCCCTTTAAGCTTTGCCACAAGTCCCCAGGCTGCTATGACAACCTATCAATTTTGCCGTGGGGGACAATCTCTGGATCAGAGGATATCCCCTCCCATCTGGCTAACTGCTCAGATGTTGCAGTTTCTAATGACTGAGGCATTGGAGGGGTTCAGTGTTCATGATCGGAGTTCTCTCTTGACACTGTCTGTGGGTGTCAGCTGTATTACTCAACCATCACCCGCCAGCTGTGGTGCTGGCTCAGCTCCTGAGCTGGCACCATATGTAAATTCCTGACATCCGCTGTACATGTATGGGGGGGTGGGGGTTAAAGATTTTTTTGTGTGTTGGGTGATCTAAAGGATTAGATTAATATTTAACCATGGGACAACCCTTTTAAAGTAAAATAAAATGTGGGATTAAGACTAAGGGGGACTCATTAGGCGTATTTCAGGCGCTATCTCTGACGTCGCCACGCTCACTCCAGGTCTAAAACTGCGGGTGTGACAGGGGCGGGGAAGGGAACAGGCCGGCAGACCCGTCTCATTCATCATTTTCTACGCATGTTTTAGGCGTAGAAAATGGTCTAAATGTAAGACAGCTCGGAAGCTGGTTTACATTTAGAACTGGCGCTGGATGCGCCGAAGTTATGGAGAGGCCGGCGCTTCTTCATAACTTCGGAGGATCCACCACCGGCTATGGGGCTTTATTTGGACCGGCGTCTACAAAAGCCGCTCTTAATAAATGTGCCCCTAAATATCTTTGGAAATGCAAGCACTGCCACATAGCGCCACTGTTAGTTACAAATAGGTACTGCAGCTCTATAACATTTCTATACGTTTTCTAGATATATATATTTTCAACAGATTTGAATATTAGAATTTATGGTGCACCAGGAATGCTGTAAACCGATGCTATGCACTGTTTATGCAATCCCTTTAAGAACCAGCCTATCATAGTGGGGAGATTATGGGGATAACACCATTATTTAACTCTAGAGATTGAAAGTGCTTATTACAGATTCTAACTACCCATTCCCCAGTAAGCTCGCTATATAATGTTAGTATGTATTATGGATTAATGACTGCACTAGCCGCCGCTTTATAACTAATTAGTGTTTGTTATTGCCGTAGAGTAAAAGTCTAATGTCTCCCATTTTTCATGTCCTGTAAACTCCTGTTTGGCGATTTATAGTTTGGCCTCAGTTTTCACTGAATCTTTTTTGAAGCCCGTTTTACATACGTGGGAAAAAAAAATGTTATAACCATCCATACAGCCGTGTCCGCATTTCGGTCCGCAAACAACAAATCCGCAAAAGATACCTTCTGTGTTGCCATCCTCAAAAATTGTGGATAGTGAACGCATGAAAAATGTGCATGAAGTCTGAGGCTAAAAGGGGGGTGCATTAGCATGCAACTTTTTGCATTTTGTTTTTGAAGTGTCTTCTTGGTTTGAAGTCAGTTACAAAATATTGCATATCAAATTTTTTATTTTATTTGTTGCACAAAATGTCTGTGGAATTTTCAGCTCAAAGTCTCGTCATGTTTATTACAAAGGATCCGTCAGCCTGTGCTCCAGCAGGGGGTGGCAGTATACAATGACAAAGGTAGCTCCGTCCATGTAGCAAATGTCCGCCCCTTAGTAAATATAAACTGCCGGGTATGGCGCCAACCAGAATAAAAATAACAAAAATTTGGCGCATATGCCTGCACCGCAGGAAACTTCCGAGATGACGGCAGTGTAATAAACTAAAAGCAGCGCTAGCCTCCTCTTTAAACAGCTGAACGGCAAGGGGTGCCGGGTGCCGGACCCTGCAGATCTGATATTGATGACCTATCCTGATTACAGGTCATCAATATATTGCTGTACAACTCCTTTAACTCTTTGGCAATAATTAACCCTTTGCAGTAATCCTACTGGGTTACTGCTACGTCCGATCACCCCCTTTAACTTGGCGTCATACAGCGAAAAAGGCTTCATTTCCTGAAATGGAACATCCCTTTAAGGAATCTGGGCCAGTGGCAAGCAGGGATACCCTGTAATCCTTCTCGGTTAAGACGACCATCCAGAAACTCTGAAGGAGAGGATTTTTTTAATGAACGTTTAATTTATATTGTAAAATTGTAATTAAATATTAGTTAATGAAATGCAATTCCAAGGAGGCCTATTAATTTTACATGTGAGCGGTGCAGCTGGGTGATGAATTTACCTCATCTCCTCCGTTCCGAAAGCAAAGGGATGAAGGGCCTTAATTCTCCTAGTTTTGAAGCGTTTGCTGAAATATGAGTCACATCTCGATAAAAGCCGAGGGAAGTTATTTGAAGCCGTTTTGCAGTATATAAAACAGTGGGACGCGCGCTCCGGTGCATTCCTGCTGTCCTACATAGCTTTGTTAAATTTCTCTGATAAGATCTACTTTCCGTGCAAGTATCTCGATCCGGCAACACAAAATCTAATTATTTCCGAGAATTTGGCTCTGATAATTAGTTCAGGGAAACACAGAAAGGAACGGCACAAAGCATTTTCCTGTCTTGTCTATAAATTAATTTGAGGCGATATGCTGTCAGCAGCAATTTCCATAGTTTTAGGTTTTAGGAAGGAATATTATCATGTGTGATTTAAAGGGAATGCATGATCCATATTTTTTACTATTTAAAACCAGATAGTCAAACATTCTTTTTTTTTTTTTTTTTTCTTATTTTATGTACACAACTATGAGGGCGTCATCTTAACAGCATTTAGGGATAGGCTCTACAGCAGCCACATGGACCATAGGAACCCATAGTCTGGGAGAGTGTTGTGGGCATGCTCTGTGACCTGTGTAGAGGTCATTGTGCAGGGAGGGGGAGTAGATAAGCTGTGATCGTTACCTAGTGTGAATAGCGAATCCTGTGTTATCTATATAGAGGTGTCAGGCAATATGCTGTCAGCAGCAAGTTCCATATTTTACAGGGGGGAAATGTATCATGTGTGATTTAAAGGGAATAATTAAAATCAGATAGTGAAACATACTCCTTTATTTTTCTATCAGTTTTTTTGTTTCTGTAGATTTTTTTTAATGTTATGTACATTACTATGCGGGCATCATCTTAACAGCATTTAGATATGTTTTAGAGCAGCCAGATAGACCATAACAACCTATAGTGTGGAGATGACTTGTTGGCTTCTATGGGAGAGTGTTGGGAGCCCTGTGGCTAGTGTAGATGTCATTGTGCAGGGAAGGGGAGTAGATAAGCTGTGACTATCATCTATTGTGAATGGTGGATCTGGTGTTATCTATATAGAGCTGTTATTTTTCAGTGTAATCTTGACTGTGATGATAATGAAATGACTGCTGAAAAGTGATCTCTACAAAGCAGGAAGTGTCAGCATATTATTGGACTCAGTGGCCACAGTGAAAGTTGCAAGATTTTAGGATAAAAAAAAATAAAAAAAATAATGGCATGTAAAATAAAAAATGACCTCCAAATGTCTTGAAAATATGTTCAAAGGGGTTGTCCTGGAGGGCTGCTTTATTCCAAACAGAGCCCTGCACCCATCCATCGGTTGTGCCTGAAATTTCAGATTAGCTCCATTGAAATAAATAGGGGAAGGCTGTAATATCATACACAAACTGTGGACACGTGTGGGGCTGTTTTTGGAAGAAAGCAGCCATATTTGACTAGTCCTGGACAACCCCTCTAACATAAAGACTTGGGAATACGGCAGAGCCGTCCCATGAGCCCTCGGTTCCTGTGCTGTTTATTAGTCTTGGTGGTAAGTTTTCATGACAGGCGTCTTTTTTTTTTTGCTCTTCTGGATAAGATCTTGACCTTTCGATAACAGAATCGTCTTAGGTCCTTGTCAAAATGTAATGAACAAATTGCTGCGCTAATCGAACGCGGGCCTTTTGTCTGATAGTCACCAATCAAAGGTCATTTCTTTGCTAATGAGGCCTTGCGATGATACCTTCCGCACGTCCGGGGGAGGCTGTCTGAAAGGCCAAGTGGTATGGGCGCCTCTTGGGGAGGGACAATCGGCAAGAACGGTAACAAGGCAGAAGGTCTTACACATTTGTAGCCAATTTGTGTCATTAGAATTAAGCAGGCAGTTACGTTATTTGACCTTCAGAAGCATTTAAAAGTGCAAATCTATCCACTTGATCATGCAGATCCGCGGCCTCGCATCACCGAGACGAATGGGTGGCTTGACTGGTGTGCGCTAATGCTACTCATCTAGATGGATTTCAGTCCCCCCCTTTAATATAAAAAGGTTAGGCGGAAAAGAATAAAACTATAATACACAGGAGAGAAAAAAATTACGGATCTGTAGCAAATTACCCGCTACAGGTTAAATCAGTCAATAGCATATTTGCCTTTATGAATATGTATTATTTTAATGCATGTTCTGCTTTAATTGCATGAGGCACTTCAGCAGGTGTATTCCAGTCCACAGCTATAACATATGATTGATGAAGCGAGGCAGGCGGACTGTATCATTACTGTTTCATAGGATAATTCACTAGGAGAACGGATATAACATGAAGGGGCGGCGCTTTTTGCATTAATCTAATCCCTGCTGCAAGCCTATTGACGGACTACAGGCCATCATAAACAGCAGCCTATATCCCGCTGAGAGGTCTGCACAGCCAGTGTCCATACAAAATCTCCTCCACTAACCAAAGCATGGAAGAGAGACCTCAATGTGCATCCAGAACTTCAATGGAGTCCCAATACAGTAGGGTCATGGCTGTAACATAGAACCCAGTTGAGTACAGAGCCCTAAGGTGCCTTTACATGGGACGAGGATCTAGCAGATGGTCGGGAAGAAATCGTTCCATCCGGACAATCTGCAGATCGCTTGCGGAAGAGAGCGGTGCATTTACATGTATGGATCCCCTCCACAGTTTGGGGGGGGAGAGATCACTAATGGCATCGCTCTTCCCCATGCTGCCTCGTAGTTTCCCGGCAGCAGATCGTGTTTACACAGTACAATCTGCCACCGACGGTGCATTTACACCGCAAGATCATCGCTAACGAGCGTTCCATTAAACACAGGTCATAACTTGATCACTCATTCAACTAAGGCCTCATGCAAACCGCGGATCCGTAAAAAAAACGGAAGGTGCCCGTGTTGCCTTCCGCAATTTGCAGAACGGAACCGGCGCCGGCAATATAAATGTCTATTCTTGTCCGCAAAGCGCGGAGAAGAATAAGACATGTTATATTTTTTCAGAGGGGCCGCGTAACGGAGCCACAGATGCGGACAGCACACGGAGTGCTGTCCGCATCTTTTGCGGCCCCATTGAAATGAATGGGTCCGCATCCGAGCCGCCAAAACGGCGGCTCGGATGCGGACCCAAACAACGGTCGTGTGCATGAGGCCTAATGGGAACAGTTCTATGTAAAGGTAGGTTCGTGCCTCCGTTTACCTGATCCTGCAGTCTGGTCCAGCAGAGGACAGCCTGTCAGAGTTAACTGGGTCTAGCCTAGCCCGTTGGGGCTGTTCACCCCTGGATCCTATTGATATAATGGGATCCAGTGGGTGTTTGGTTGATTTCTGGAATAAGTGCTGGGTTTCAGCCAGAAAAAAACACTGGATGCATGTTTTTTTTTTGGGCTGGCCAAAACCCAAGCAAGCCAGCCCAAGGTCGCCCCAGATCCTGTTATATTTAATAGGGTCTGACGCTGAATGGGTCTGATTAACGCGAGTGTGAACCTACCCTTAGTGGATTGGTTATTGTGAACACCCACCGTATATATGTTGGTCCACCATTTGCCCTTCCGTATGTTGTAACAGAGATCCAACGTGACCCCTGATTCATATCATCAGTTTGTACCTGTAGCTTGTCAATTGGCCTGCACAAGTCTCTCCTTCTTCTGCTCAGCTCCATCATCCAGGAGCTGCTAACCACCAGGGACATTGCGTTCAGTCACAATCTCTTCTGTGACGCTCCACCCTCTGAAAACTTTAACACCACCAGCTGTGGAACAAAGTGCAGCAGTTTGATTCTTCGCACACCGGTGCTTCCCCCGTAATCTTTTCACATGCTCATCTTCATACATGTGCATTTTATCCCTGACATTATGATAGATATACTGTAGATGTGTCCATCCTTACTGGCAAAAAAAATACTGCTTCGCTGTACGCAGCCGTAGGGCTAAATGATAAAATTCTGCCTGCCTCTAACTACCAGTAGGTGGCGCTCACTGAAACACATGTATACAGTTCACACTGAAGTCAGCAACCTATCTGTCTTCAATAGGCTCCCGCTAGTGGAGGGTAGGCTACTTTCACACTCGGGTTTTGGCTTTCTGTTTGTAAGATCCGTCATGGGCTCTCACAAGCGGTCCAAAATGGATCAGTTTTGCCCTAATGCATTCTGAATGGAAAAGGATCCGCTCAGAATGCATCAGTTCGCTCTGGAGGCTGACTGCGGCGTTTTGCTGTCCGCTTGACGAAACTGAGCCAAACGGATCCGTCCTGACAAACAATGTAAGTCAATGGGCGACCGATACGTTTTCTCTGACACAATCTCGTACAATAGAAAACGGATCCATCTCCCATTGACTTTCAATGGAGTTCATGACGGCTATGTTACAGATAATACAAATAGATCAGTTCATGACGGATGCATGCGGTTGTATTATTGTAACAGATCCGTTTTTGCGGAGAGTGTGAAAGTAGCCTTAGATGCAGGCACTTTTATTATTGTAGGGTCCCACACCGAATTTATTTATTCCTCTGCAATGATGAACTTCTGGACATACATATGACCGCTTCAGCCAATCACTGCATTCAAGACCGCTGAGGTCAGTGATTGGTCGCAACGGTCGCATGGGATGTGCATGATGTCATCACTGCAGGACAGATAAGCAAAGCCTGCTGGAGATGGGGAATGTCAAGCAGGTGAGCACTGGTGAGCACGAGTTCACATCAGCGTTTACTTTCCGTTTTAGCAATCCGTTCAAGTGTGATTAAAACGTAAAATAACTCAAACGGAAAGTAAAACTGAACACTTTAAAGGCATTCCATTTTGACCCGTTCTCATAGAGTTCAATAGAAAAAAGAAAAAAAACGGAAAGGAGCATTCAATCAGGTTTCCGTTATTTTGAACAGAAAAAAAAAAGCCTTGTCAGCTGGACTTTATCTGTCCAAAATAACAGAAACCTGACGGAATGCTCCTTTCCGTTTTTAGTTTTTTATTGAATTCCATGAGGACGGATCAAAACGGAATGCTTTTAAAGTGTTCCGTTTTACTTTTCGTTTTGGCAATTCCATTATTTTCCGTTATAATCACATTTGAACAGATTTCAGCTAAAACTGAAAGTTAAAACGCTGATGTGAACTCCCCTCATTTATTTATATTCTCTGCATGAAGCGATTTATTTCTTTTTAATCTTGGAGAACCCCTTTCATGCAATTTAGTAAAATTACTAAAATGTCATTTTATGCAAGTTTAGTTTTATGCAGAGAAAAAATGATTTGCAAACAAACGAGGCAATGTCTGAGATCAGTAGGAATATTGCAATGTGAACAAAAGCCAATAACATCGAGAAATCTGTGAACCACGGTCCAGTAATCCCAATAATAACGACAGCGATGTCCGGCTCAGGAAGTCCAATAGTATTTGTTTCCAGTATGTTGGATGCTTGCTGGCGGCAGCATTGCCAAATCAAACAATGGACGCGGCTTAATATCCTGCTCCACAATCAATGCTGTTTTCTGTTACTTTATTACATTTCTTTATATTTGTTAAAACAACTCAAATCAAATGTTACACTTTGTTAACTCCGGCCGCTATTCCCCATATCTGTCCCACAAATATTCTCCATATTCTCCTCAGCTTTCTGCTCCAAGTAAGGATGCGTGCACCGGCCCCTCTTATAATGCAGGGCCATGGAGTCGCAGAGGTCTCCCAAAATAACATAGAAGGTTCTGAAGATTTACCATATAAATAATAAAAGTATTATAGGGGAAATGACCCCCATTAATGCCACCAAAGTGTATCCATCACCAGTGTCATCCAAATACATCAATAATAATAATGCCACCAAAGTGTACCAATTACCAGGGTAACCCCAGTATCCCCTTTAGTAATGCCACCAAAGTGTATCCATCACCATTGTCATCCAAGTACACCAATAATAATGCCACCAAAGTGTACCCACTACCAGTGCCACACCAGTATTCCCATTAATAATGCTACCAAAGTGTTTCCATTACCAGTGTCATCCTACAGCCTCCATTATCAGTGTGACGAAAGTTCTCCCATTACCAGTGTCATCCTAGTACCCCAATAATAATGCCATCAAAGTGTGCCAATTACCAGTGTCTTCTTAGTACCCAAATAATAATGCCATCATGGCTTAATCGTTACAATTGTCCTTCTAGTACCCCATTAGTAATGCCACCAAAGTATAGTCATTACCAGTGTCATCCTAGTACTCCAATAATGATGCCACCAAAGTGTACCCATTACTAGTGTCATTCCAGTATCCCCATTAATAATGCCACCAAAGTGTTCCCATTACCAGTGATATCCTAGTACCTCAATAATAATGCCATCAAAGTGTACTCGTTACCAGTGTCCTCCTAGTACCCCATTAATAATGCCACCAAAGTATATCCATTACGAGTGTCCTCCTAGTACCCCAATTTTAATCCCACCAAAGTTCCAGTGCCTCTATCATCAATGCCACCAGAGTGTACCCATTACTAGTGTCACTCCAGTATCCCCATTAATAATGCCACCAAAGTGTACTCATTACCAGTGTCCTTCTAGTACCCCAATTATAATCCCACCAAAGTGTCACTCCAGTGCCTCTATCATCAATGCCACCAAATTTCCCCCATTCACCAGAGTATCTCTATTAATAATGGCACAAAAGTGCCCCTCATTAACAGTGCCATCAAGGTTCCCTCATTACCATTTCTATAACTGTGCCACATTTAGTGCATTCATAATTATAGTGCCACCATAGTCCCCCCCCCTCCATTAACAATGTCACTACAGTTACCCCTTTTTACAGTCCTACTGCAGTGGCACCAGTTAACACTAAAATGCCACTAAAACCCTTAAATTGCAATGCCACCATATTGCTACCATTTACAGGTGAAACTCGAAAAATTAGAATATCGTGCAAAGTTCCTTTATTTCAGTAATGCAACTTAAAGGGATTCTGTCACCTCCCCTAAGCCAAAAACCGATTTTAAAGCAGCCATGAAGCACAGCTTACCTGGATTAGGCTGTGCTCTTTTATCTTGTAATCCATCCAGCAGTTACTGCAAAAAACGACTTTTATTCATATGCAAATGTGTCCTGAAGGTGCCCAGAGGGGCGTTTTGTTCCTCTTAGAGAGCCCAGTAACGCCCCTCTTTCAGTGCCCAGCCCGCCTTCCTTGCACTGTCTAACCGCCCCCAGCCTGCCACAGCCTCTCCTCCCTCTCCTCCCCCTCCCTCACGCCGAACGAACTCTCGCACAGGCGCAGTACCCACTGAGGGAAGAGCGAGCATCGGACGTCACTGGGCTCGGCGCATGCCCAGTGACGAGGACGAAGCTCCTGCCCTCAGTCTCCTGCTGATCGCACAGGCGCAGCCCTCAGTGGGTACTGCGCCTGTGCGAGAGTTCGTTCGGCGTGAGGGAGGGGGAGGAGAGGGAGGAGAGGCTGTGGGAGGCTGGGGGCGGTTAGACAGTACAAGGAAGGCGGGCTGGGCACTGTAAGAGGGGCGTTACTGGGCTCTCTAAGAGGAACAAAACGCCCCTCTGGGCACCTTCAGGACACATTTGCATATGAATAAAAGTCGTTTTTTGCAGTAACTGCTGGACGGATTGCAAGATAAAAGAGCACAGCCTAATCCAGGTAAGCTGTGCTTCATGGCTGCTTTAAAATCGTTTTTTGGCTGAGGGGAGGTGACAGAATCCCTTTAAAGGTGAAACTAACATATGATATAGACTTCTGCACGATATTCTAATTTTTGGAGTTTCAGCTGTAGATGAAGTTAGATGAAACGGATGCAGGCTCTCTGCATGGTAGACGCCTCCTGCTCTAAGCCGTACAGCAGGAGTGGTGGGATTGAGGGCTGCAGAAATGTGGTCTTGTGTAAGCAGGGACCTGATTTATTGCCGCAGCCTAAACTGCCTGTGGCATTAAACTAGAAATCAGTTGGTCTCTAGTACCATATGTATTTGAGCATTCACCATTGACCCTGGTTGTGACCCAGCAATGAAGCATCGCTACAATAGAAGGGGCAGCGGATGGCAAATCCACTTCAGTATTTTGACCCATTAACTGGAAAAATGTGACACGTAATCTGCACGGAATTCACATCAAGAAATCTATTTGCCATTGAAATCAATAGAACATACATGTTTCAGTGCAGAATACTCGGGGCAGACTGGGAACTTAAAGTGGCCCCTGAAAAAATCAAAATCTGGGCCTATGCTGTAGGCGGATCCAAATGATAGAAGGCGGGGCAACACAAATAGGCAGTGCCGTGTCAAGTAGATGGGGCTGATCAAGTAGGCGGAGTTAGAAATACCATAGTGCAGCACAAACTACCGCCCCGGCAGAACTAGTGCAGCACTAGATACTGCCCCAGAAGCTGTCCCTCTGTGGTGGCCAGGGTCGGTCTGGCCCACCAGAGGATTCTCCGGTGGCCAAAGCTCTGACAAAAATAGACCCCTAATAAAACAGGGCCCTTATGGTCCTATATCCACAGAGGGTGGGCCCTCAGAATCATTTCCTCTGGTGGGCCCAAGGGACTTCAGTCTGAGGTTGGTGGTGGCCATCAATAGCTGCATGCTCTGTCCTCTTCCAGTTGTCTGTAGTTAGGATATGGAGCCATGGGCACCCATGCCCTGCTGCGGTATTCAATTGTATCACAATCCTGAGGAAAGCCAATTAAATTTAGGAGGACATGGTACATGAGTACCTGGTTCTCCCAGCATTAATTACGACCAAGCATCAGATTATTATGTACTTGTCCTGCTGCAGTAAGAAGGGGTTAAGCGTCCTCCTGGGCATTGGCCCACCGGGAAATTTCCCTGTAGGGTCTACGGCCAGTCCATCCCTGCAGAATACCGACATGTTCCATGCAGAAATCCACGTGAAAATAAACTCCCTTATGTCTACTAACAATTTGTGGAATTACACATGCTACATGTAGACATGACGGGGTGCGGTGCTCTCCCCATTTTAGACGTTCAGGTCATAACATATTCTACTGGGATGGCAGCAAAATGACCATAAACCTCAATAAAAAAAAAATCTTCATGACAAAAAGATAAAAAAAAGTTTTAATCTAGCATCTTCCATCTTTGTTCTACCCTTTGGAGCGCCGACAGCTTGATGCGCTCGCATTTTACTCCAGCGCGTGTGTCATTCATGTAACCTTTCTATGCAAAAACAAGCTGGTATGCAAACAAACAAAGAGCTCCCCGGGGAGCTGGCTTTAAATGAGAACGCCACCATGGTTATGTGAATGTACGAGCTGTCAGATCGTAGCTATTAACTGCCTGCTTCTCCCTACTGTGTGCGTGTTAACCTGCCCGCAGACTGAGCACACAGACTCGCAGGCAGGCTTTAACACGTTTTATATACAGCAGATGTCTTGTAAATAGGCCTGCGATTTCTGCTCCATAAAAGCTACGTGTGCCTCAATATGCATTATTCATGGTATGTTCCCAGAATACCGCTGCCACAGACAATATCAGGAATAGTCACCTTCAGTGCTTCCAATGGACGGGAATTCGATAAATCACGGGAACAGATTTGTAGTAAGCCCGCTTCTTGCACTGAATGCCAACTCTACATATTATTAATGGAATAACGGGCCCCATGCTGCAAAATGCTGTATACTGTTGGGGCTATTTACAATACCTGAGGCATTCTGTAAGCACATGTATACTCAGATTGGGTCACTGTCTCCAATGGAGTATTGGAGGGGTCACTGTCTCCAGTGGGGTACCACCAGGGTCAGTATTGGAGGGGTCACCGTCTCCAGTGGGGTATTACAAGGGTTAGTATTGGAGGAGTCACCTTCTCCAGTGGGGTACCACAGGGGTCAGTATTGGAGGGGTCACCGTCTCCAGTGGGGTATTACAAGGGTTAGTATTGGAGGAGTCACCTTCTCCAGTGGGGTACCACAGGGGTCAGTATTGGAGGGGTCACCGTCTCCAGTGGGGTACCACAGGGGTCAGTATTGGAGGGGTCACCGTCTCCAGTGGGGTATTACAAGGGTTAGTATTGGAGGAGTCACCTTCTCCAGTGGGGTACCACAGGGGTCAGTATTGGAGGGGTCACCGTCTCCAGTGGGGTATTACAAGGGTTAGTATTGGAGGAGTCACCTTCTCCAGTGGGGTACCACAGGGGTCAGTATTGGAGGGGTCACCGTCTCCAGTGGGGTATTACAAGGGTTAGTATTGGAGGGGTCAACGTCACTAGGGGAGTACCAGCGGGTCAAAATTGAGCCCTATTCTCTTCAATATATTTATTAATGATCTTGTAGGTTTGCACAGCAAAATACAAATTTTTGAAGATGACACTACACTTTGTAAAGTAATTAAAATAAAAGGACAGTATAAAAAATATATATATATATATATATATACACACAATACACACACACTACAGAGGACGGTATACTGTATGTATATAGTATAATATATATACAGTGGATATAAAAACTCTACACACCCCTGTTAAAATGTCAGGTTTCTGTGATGTAAAAAAATGAGACAAAGAAAAATCATTTCAGAACTTTTTCCACCTTTAATGTGACCTATAAACTGCACCACTCAATTGAAAAACAAACTGAAATCTTTTAGGTGGAGGGAAGAAAACAAAAATAAATAAATAAATAATGTGGTTGCATAAGTGTGCACACCCTCTTATAACTGGGGATGTAGCTGTGTTCAGAATTAAGCAATCACATTCAGAATCCTGTTAGATCGCAGTCAGCAGACACCGGCCGTCATGTAAAGGGCCTCTGATTAACCCCAAATAAAGTTCAGCTGCTCTAGTTGGTCTTTCCTGAGATTTTCTTAGTCGCATTGCAATGAGCAGGACACTAGTACAATGCAGTGGGTCAGGATAGATATGTGTATAAGTTTATAGTTTGTTTGTGACGCCAATTGCAATGTGCGCAGGGGACTGTTAGCAGGGCCCTTTAAGATGTAATAACTCACGTACCTGGTGAGGAATGCCAGAGGGGGATAATGTCTCTGTGTAGTGTCAGCGGTGTCTCCTACCTGGGTACGGCTGGACTCCTGGATCCTGGCTCACTTGCAGTAAAATTGAGTGTGGTCAGTAGGAGTAATTGAGGAATGATTGAGATCCAGACAGGAGATATAATCCAACTTGTCTTTACTGAATGGCAACAGGCATGTAGAGTCCATACGAGTTACAGCTTTAGTCTTTTGGGTCCCAGCAGGTATTGGCAATATGTGGCAGGAATCTATGTATATTCTGCTTCTGATCATATGCCTAGTGAATCTGGCAGGTATTTATCTTCTGCTCTGTCTGTCTTCTGCTTGATGTGGGCCTGACTAGCTGAGGAGGTATTTGGCTTCTCCTAGACTCTGGATTAGTACTCACAGGACTGCTTGCAGGGAATGGCTTCCTGGAGATCTGTAGTTCTGGAGGTTTTTGCTTGCTTGTCACCAGCTGAGGTAGATGACTCAGGCTGGGAAGAGTGATCCTTGGCCTCAGCCAAGGCTGGATCCTAGGTTGGGATCCCTGTAGCTGGGAGCTCCTACCAACACAGCCTTCCCCAGGCAGGGGGCTGGTACACACTAACTTAACTTCCTCTCCTCCTCATGAGACAGGACATGGGGACATCCCACCTCTGCTCACACAGGGGAGGCTAGACTGGAATGGACTATTCTAGGCTAGGTATACTAACTGGCTATGGACTGCTAAACATACTGCTGCCACCTGCTGGCGGACAGGGAAATGACAGCATAATATATCACACAGGCCTGGAAAATACATATAATGATGGAAATGCACAGTTAAATTACACAAGATGACAATACACATACACCTGACATGTTGTAGCAGGGAAACAGAGTTTAGTAACATACTCTGGGATGTTACAGCATCCCACAGCAAAAGCCTGATTGTTAGAAGGTATCAGTCAGGAGAAGGGTACAAAAGAATTTCCAAGGCATTAGATATACCATGGAACACAGTGAAGACAGTCATCATCAAGTGGAGAAAATATGGCACAACAGTGACATTACCAAGAACTGGACGTCCCTCCAAAATTGATGACAAGACGAGAAGAAAACTGGTCTGGGAGGCGACCAAGAGGCCGACAGCAACATTAAAGGAGATGTGTCTGCTGCTAGAACTCTGGGTGGCATTCACCTGGTCTCTAATCTGAGCTGCTGTTAACCTGCGATTTCTGAGGCTAGTGACTCAGATGAACTTATCCTCCGCAGCAGAGGTGACTCTTGGTCTTCCTTTCCTGGGGCGGTCCGCATGTGAGCCTGTTTCTTTGTAGCGCTTGATGGTTTTTGTGACTGCACTTGGGGACACTTTCAAAGTTTTCCCAATTTTTCGGACTGACTGGCCTTCATTTCTTAAAGTAATGATGGCCGCTCGTTTTTCTTTACTTAGCTGCTTTTTTCTTGCCATAATACAAATTCTAACAGTCTATTCAGTAGGACTATCAGCTGTGGATCCACCTGACTTCTCCACAACGCAACTGATGGTCCCAACCCCATCTATAAGGCAAGAAATCCCACTTATTAAACCTGACAGGGCACACCTGTGAAGTGAAGACCATTTCAGGTGACTACCTCTTGAAGCTCATCAAGAGAATGCCAAGAGTGTGCAAAGCAGTAATCAAAGCAAAAGGTGGCTACTTTGAAGAACCTAGAATATGACCTATTTTCAGTTGTTTCACACTTTTTTGTTATGTATATAATTCCACATGTGATTAATTCATAGTTTTGATGCCTTCAGTGTGAATCTACAATTTTCATAGTCATGAAAATAAAGAAAACCCTTTTAATGAGAAGGTGTGTCCAACATTTGGTCTGTATATGTATATATATATATATATATATATATATATATATACAGTACAGACCACAAGTTTGGACGCACCTTCTCATTAAAAGGGTTTTCTTTATTTTCATGACTATGACAATTGTAGATTCACACTGAAGGCATCAAAACTATGAATTAACACATGTGGAATTAAGGCTTTTCTATTGATTATTGAGAAGGGTATGAATAATTTTGGACTGGACACTTTTTGCTCGAATGTAAATAAAAGCTGAGAAATGTTTTTTTTTCCCCACAATAATGCCTCCTGTACGCCAGGGGTAGGAATAATTATGGGCAGCACTGTATATACTACAGAGTACAGTATACTGTATATATACTGCAGAGGACAGTATGCCTCTACAGATGGATCTGGATAGATTGGAGGCTTGGGCAGAGAAGTGGCAGATGAGGTTTAACACTGACAAATGTAAGGTTATGCACATTGGAAGGAATAATGCAAGTCATCCGTACATACTAAATGGTAAAACACTGGGTAACACTGACATGGAAAAGGACCTAGGAATTTTAGTGAACAGCAAACTAAGCTGTAGAAACCAGTGTCAGGCAGCTGCTGCCAAGGCCAATCAGATAATGGGTTGCATCAAAAGGTGCATAGATGCCTGTGATGAGAACATAGTCCTACCACTTTACACATCACTAGTCAGACCACACATGGAGGACTGTGTACAGTTCTGGAGTCCTGTGAACAAGACAGACATAGAGGGTTCAGAGGAGGGCAACTAAAGTAATTACGGGAATGGGGGGACTAGAGTACCAGAAAGATTATCAAAATTAGGGTTATTTGGTTTAGAGATAAGACGACTCAGGGGAGATCTAATACCCATGTATAAATATGTGCTTTTCCTGCACAAAACAATTGTCCTACACAGGGTACTAAATAAATTATTAGCTAAGAAGGGGTACTCTCCCTACCAGTTATATTACATTACTCTTTGGATGTCTTAAATATTACTCAAAGAGCTTTGGCCCAGAGTCCAGCTGGAAAGTTCATAATTTCTTAGGATGGTTCAGAAAGGAATTTATTTAGGCTGACCACATTACATTTACATCTGTTTGTTGATTTGCTGTGTTTTTCTGCTATCCTCACAGACATTTCTGGCTATTTATGTAGCAAAATTGTCCGATATAAGTCTAATAAATGCCAGCTGTTGAGGACAGCAAATGCATGTTCTATGCCAGGGATCCGCCACCTCTGCCACTCCAGCTGGAGCATGTCAGGAGGTGCAATTTCACCACAGCTGGAGTGCCAGAGGTTGCCGACTCTGTGCTATGTTAAAGGATTATTCCATGATTAATATAGAAAAGGAAAATCGGACATCATATAGTACATGATAAATCTAGAACTAGCCCTGTACCTCACATGGATCCATTCATTGCCCTACTAGATTTATTTCACTCTGGCAGCTTTTCTCAGTGTCTGTGTCCTGTCCGCTGCATCTCTCTCCCTATGACAGCTCAGGTAGTAGGTCTTTTCCCCTGCAGCTTTCTCCTTATCACAGCTCAGGGGTAGGTCTTTTCTGCTGCAGCTCTCTCCCTATAACAGTTTTGGAGGTGTGTCCTTTCTCCAGCAGCTCTTTCCCTATCACAGCTCAGGGGGGCGGTATTTTCTGCTGCAGCTCTCTTCCTATCACAGCTCGGGGGGGGGGGGGGGGCGGTATTTTCTGCTGCAGCTCTCTCCCTATAACAGTTTTGGAGGTGTGTCCTTTCTCCAGCAGCTCTCTCCCTATCACAGCTCAGGGGGGCGGTATTTTCTGCTGCAGCTCTCTCCCTATAACAGCTCAGGGGGCGGTATTTTCTGCTGCAGCTCTCTCCCTATAACAGCTCAGGGGGCGGTATTTTCTGCTGCAGCTCTCTCCCTATAACAGCTCAGGGGGGCGGTATTTTCTGCTGCAGCTCTCTCCCTATAACAGCTCAGGGGGGCGGTATTTTCTGCTGCAGCTCTCTCCCTATCACAGTTTGGCAGACATCTCCTTTCTGCTGCAGCTCTCTCCCTATCAAAACTCAAGGGAACATGTCCCTTCTGCTGCAGCTCTCTCTCTGTAACAGTCACAGCTTCTAACAGTATATATGGCTGGAGGCAATCGAAGGATGGAGCTGAGCTTGTGTGACCACCTCAGCAACCCGGATAGAGAAAAAAGAAAAATAACAAACAGCAGGTGGCGATATACAGATACATTTCATCAGATATTTCAATAGCTTTACAAAATTTTTTATTACATGCAATTGCAAAAGTATTCAGATCCAGGTGCTGGTTTGAAAAATGTAGAATAATTTTTGTTGGACAACCCCTTTAACTATGATTTCAAAAGGCCACTGCAAGAGGGGTCTGCCGGCAGCCAGGTAAATGGACCTAGTTATACAGAGCTGGTTTCCTTAAGGAGACACCCTTAAGCTACATCCAAGGCATCTCACTCTGCTAAAATCCAACTCTGTACTGGGGAGGGACAAACACCCTTGTGGATGGATGTATGGCTTGGCTACCTGCCCTTGTCCCAAAGCATTTCAATAGGTGGCACTAGCGAGGTGGTTCTCTTTTTTTTTCTGAGAGATACCACTCTGCTTATTAAAATTCAAAAAAAAAAAAAGTTAATACTCCCCTTACCAAGCCTTCAACACTAAAATGCCGACACCTCCCACTGGTTCTGCTCCATTTCAGCACACATTTGTGACTACTGCATCCAACCACTGCGCCAATCACTAGGACGGAGAAAAAAGGAAAAGAACAAACAGCAGGTGGCGCTATACAGACAGATTTCAGTGAATAACTCACTGGCTATACAACATTTTTAATTGCATGCAATTACAAAAGTATTCGGATCCAGGTGCTGGTTTGAAAAATGTAGAATATTTTTATTATGACACAACCCCTTTAACTCTATTCAAGCCACGAGAGGGTCCACGGCAGGCACTGTCAAAATCCTCTGCATGAATGGCCCCTTTACATTCAGTGCAATCGTGATGTCCAGCTTCCCATATTACTGAGATGAAGAATGGGTCAATAGCCTTTTTTTTCCTCCGGTTGCCGTCTATAGTCCTTCATCTGCAGCACGTGATCAAAATGAACTTGTATCTCCAATCATACCTACTTCAGCCTCTAAGACTTAATCCACCTCCAAATCAAAAGCACCAAAGGAAAGCCGAAAATACACCTCAAACCACTTTAAATTTCTGCTTGAGGTACTTTTCAATTACATCTGGTGGAGCAGAACCGAGTCCGTACGGCTTCCTATTGATTGTGTTACTCTCCATTAAGGTGAAAGGGAGATATCTATCATATTTTGTAACAACTTAACCACGTACAACAACAGAAGGTCCTGGATGTCGGCTTTTGTGTCATTTGGCTTATAATATTCTCGGGGACATAAGCTACAGAAACAGCAGCTCACTCAAAGAGGAGCCGTCCCCTCTCCTGGCATGTCCGTCTTAGTAACTACTTGCATATGACAATTCAGGAGCATCTGTTTTTAGGTTGTGCCATTCCTTTATTATTCCTACTAGAAGTTAGAAGTTAGCAGATTGCAATGAAGGTCCAGCTGGATGTTACCAGTTGGGGGGGGTTCCTGCACCGGCATTTTGCGGACCGCACATCGCCGGCACTTAAGAGAAAATGCCTTTTCTTGTCCGCAATTGCGGACAAGAATAGGACATGTTAAATTTTTTCCAGGATCGGAATTGCGCAATTCCGTTCCGCAAAATGCAGAACGAAATTGCGGACGTGTGAATGGACCCTTATACCGTATGTCTGTGGAGGCTCCAATCCTGGTTTTGGCTCACAATCACTGACGTGTGAATAAGGCTTAGCCTACATGCACACGAATGTGGTTTGATTCAAGCATTTTTTGCTGCTCGGATTCGGACCCATTCACTTCAATGGGGCCGCAAAAGATGCAGACAGCGCTCCGTGTGCTGTCCGTAGCCCCGCAAAAAAAAAAAAAAAATAGAACATGTCCTATTCTTGTCCGTTTTGTGGACAAGGATAGGCATTGTTACAATGGATCCGCAAAAATGGACGTCATCCATTTTTTTTTGCGGATCCAAAATTTTCGGACCGCAAAACACAAACGTTCGGGTGCATGTAGGCTTAAGGCTAGGTTCACACTGAGGATTTCGCCCCAAAGGTCCATGCAGAACTCTGCGTGCTAGGCTACTTTCACACAGTGTTTTTACTAGATACGGCAGGGCTCAGCAAAAACGCTTCCGTTACTGATAATACGCATGCATCCGTTATGAACGGATCCGGTTGTATTATCTGTAACATGGCCAAGATGGATCCGTCATGAACTCTATTGAAAGTCGATCAGTTTTCTATTGTGTCAGAGAAAACGGATCCGTCCCCATTGACTTGCATTGGGGGGTCATGCCGTCTTACTCCGCGTCTCAGGACGGAAAACAAAATACAACATGTTGCGGTTTGCTCTCCGGTCTGAGAACGCAACTAAACGGAATGAAATGCATTTTGGAGCGCTCCGTTCTGCTCAGTTCAGTCCCCATTGACAATGAATGGGGACAAAACAAGCGTTTTTTTCAGCTATTGAGCCCCTATGAGGCTATAACGGATCTCAATACCGGAAAACTAAAACACTAGTGTGAAAGTACCCTTAAATTATACAGTGCTGTTTTTTTTTCCACGTGCGATTTTAGAAACAAGAAGTGTCCTGTCCATTCTTGACGTGGATTCCGCATCCAGAATTCCATTGAAAATGGCCAGGAATGAAAACCTTTGTCGAAACAAAACACGTCAGGAAAATAAGTACATGGGAAAAAAACCTGATGCTGATTCTGTATGAAGTTTTTTTCCTCACCCAATATACTCTGCGTGAACCTATGAACCTTTATTGAAAACTACTAGTAAATTGTTCATGAATTTCTAGAAGGAATAACAGAGGAATAAATGCTCGACCATCGTTATTACATGAGGGATGCAAGTAGTTACTAAAACGGACATGTCAGTGGAGGTCCTCATTGAAGTGCACTTGTCCCATCATTGTCTACATCAGGCATCCTCAAACTGCGCATCCTCAAGCAGCATGTCAACAGGATAGGGGGCGCAATATTGTACTTGGCTTGCCCCGGCTGCTGGCAACCCACTGCCCCTGCTAGTCATATAATGCCAATTTTACTTAGAGGGGTCTGGACATTTTCTTGCAACAGTTAGGGTACTTTCAGGCTGTTCACCCTGTCGGATCCGTCCTGCCGCTATTTCGCCGTGCCGCCGGACTGCCGCTCCATCCCCATTGACTATAATGGAGACGGGGCGGAGCTCCAGCGCGGCACTACAGTGCACGGCGAAAAGCCGCCGGACTAAAAGTACTGCATATCCGACTTCCGGCTGCCGTTCGCTGCGCACTGCCGTGCTGCGCCGGAGCTCCGCTCCGTCCCCATTATAGTCAATGGGGACAGAGAGGCAGTCCGGCGAAATAGCGGCAGGGCGGATCCGACAGGGTGAATAGCCTGTCGGATCCGTCCTGCCGCTAGTGTGAAAGTAACCTTAAATGTCCAGTATAATAAATTATTAAAGATACATAAATTGACTATAGCCTCAGATTTTTTTTCTAGGATGAGGACAGACTTGTATTGTAGAACGGTTGTGAGAATAAATAGCGGATTTTGCATTCTGTGAGCCGTGGAAAAACCCTCCAGACCTTGAAGAGTAAATAAAAATGTAAAATGAGGCTTTAAGTGAGATGGAGTAAAACAAGTCAAGTGGTTAGATTCGTATCGCCTAACCTTGTCCTTCTCTTCAATGTGTTTCCTGCTCTGATGACAATAATCGAATAGGTTTCCACTCACAAAAAAAAAAAAGCAGCTAAGAAAAAAAGTGAGGATTTCATGAATAAAACAAGAAGTATGCTGTGTGCGCTATAACAGGAGCCTGGCTCGCTCATCTCTCAGACACTTGTTAACCTGGTTATCAAAATAACTATCAGAGAAGCAGCGTGAAAACCTTCTACAGCTCATAGAGGTCTACCACAAAGCTGTCCAGCATGAGTCTACGGGAGAAACGCGACAGAAGCACAAACAAGTAAATACAAAAAGGGATAAGGTAAAAGCTACAAAAAATATCTGTCCATCCATGTACACACCTGAGGGGTACACCGTATATAGACAGGTGGGAGCTATGTTACGGCTACTCTGTTTACTATCCCTGCACTGTGACATCACTGTGTGTATTATCTCTGTACTGTGACATCACTGTGTTTATTACCCCTGTACTGTGACATCACTCTGTTTACTATCCCTGCACTGTGACATCACTGTGTTTATTATCCCTGTACTGTGACATCACTGTGTTTATTATCCCTGTACTGTGACATCACTGTGTGTATTATCCCTGTACTGTGACATCACTGTGTTTATTATCGCTGTACTCTGACTTCACTGTGTTTATTATCCCTGTACTGTGACATCACTGTGTGTATTATCCCTGTACTGTGACATCACTGTGTGTATTATCCCTGTACTGTGACATCACTGTGTTTATTATCCCTGTACCGTGACATCACTGTGTTTATTATCCCTGTACTGTGACATCACTGGATTATTATCCCTGTACTGTGACATCACTGTCTTTATTATCCCTGTACTGTGACATCACTGTGTTTACTATCCCTGTACTGTGACTTCACTGTGTTTATTATCCCTGTACTGTGACTTCACTGTGTTTATTATCCCTGAACTGTGACTTCACTGTGTTTATTATCCCTGTACTGTGACATCACTGTGTGTATTATCCTGTACTGTGACATCACTGTGTTTATTATCCCTGTACTGTGACATCACTGTGTTTAGTATCCTGTACTGTGACATCACGGTGTTTATTATCCCTGTACTGTGACATCACTGTGTTTATTATCCCTGTACTGTGACATTACTGTGTATATTATCCCTGTACTGTGACATCACTGTGTATTATCCCTGTACTGTGACATCACTGTGTGTATTATCCCTGTACTGTGACTTCACTGTGTTTATTATCCCTGAACTGTGACTTCACTGTGTTTATTATCCCAGTACTGTGACATCACTGTGTGTATTATCCTGTACTGTGACATCACTGTGTTTATTATCCCTGTACTGTGACATCACTGTGTTTATTATCCTGTACTGTGACATCACTGTGTTTATTATCCCTGTACTGTGACATCACTGTGTTTATTATCCCTGTACCTTGACATCACTGTGTTTACTATCCCTGCACTGTGACATCACTGTGTATTATCCCTGTACTGTGACATCACTGTGTTTATTATCCTGTACTGTGACATCACTGTGTTTATTATCCCTGTACTGTGACATCACTGTGTTTATTATCCCTGTACTGTGACATCACTGTGTTTATTATACCTGTACTGTGACATCACTGTGTTTATAATCCCTGTACTGTGACATCACTGTGTTTATTATCCCTGCACTGTGACATCACTGTGTGTATTATCCCTGTACTGTGACATCACTGTGTTTATTATCCCTGTACTGTGACATCACTGTGTGTATTATCCCTGTACTGTGACATCACTGTGTTTATTATCCCTGTACTGTGACATCACTGTGTTTATTATACCTGTACTGTGACATCACTGTGTTTAT
This sequence comes from Bufo gargarizans, assembly GCF_014858855.1. Lineage (NCBI taxonomy): Eukaryota > Metazoa > Chordata > Amphibia > Anura > Bufonidae > Bufo > Bufo gargarizans. Next base: position 29,959,825 of record NC_058086.1, read on the forward strand.
AATCCCTGTACTGTGACATCACTGTGTTTATTATCCCTGCACTGTGACATCACTGTGTGTATTATCTCTGTACTGTGACATCACTGTGTTTATTACCCCTGTACTGTGACATCACTGTGTGTATTATCCCTGTACTGTGACATCACTGTGTGTATTATCTCTGTACTGTGACATCACTGTGTTTATTATCCCTATACTGTGACATCACTGTGTTTATTATCCCTGCACTGTGACATCACTGTGTTTATTATCCCTGTACTGTGACATCACTGTGTTTATTATCCCTATACTGTGACATCACTGTGTTTATTATCCCTATACTGTGACATCACTGTGTTTATTATCCCTGTACTGTGACATCACTGTGTTTATTATCCCTGTACTGTGACATCACTGTGTGTATTATCGCTGTACTGTGACATCACTGTGTTTATTATCCCTGAACTGTGACATCACTGTGTTTATTATCCCTGTACTGTGACATCACTGTGTTTATTATCCCTGTACTGTGACATCACTGTGTTTATTATCCATGTACTGTGACATCACTGTGTTTATTATCCCTGTACTGTGACATCACTGTGTTTATTATCCCTGTACTGTGACATCACTGTGTTTATTATCCCTGTACTGTGACATCACTGTGTTTATTATCCCTGTACTGTGACATCACTGTGTTTATTATCTCTGTACTGTGACATCACTGTGTGTATTATCTCTGTACTGTGACATCACTGTGTTTATTATCCCTGTACTGTGACATCACTGTGTTTATTATCTCTGTACTGTGACATCACTGTGTTTATTATCTCTGTACTGTGACATCACTGTGTGTATTATCTCTGTACTGTGACATCACTGTGTTTATTATCCCTGCATTGTGACATCACTGTGTTTATTATCCCTATACTGTGACATCACTGTGTGTATTATCTCTGTACTGTGACATCACTGTGTTTATTATCCTGTACTATGACATCACTGTGTTTATTATCCCTATACTGTGACATCACTGTGTTTATTATCCCTATACTGTGACATCACTGTGTTTATTATCTCTGTACTGTGACATCACTGTGTTTATTATCCCTGTTCTGTGACATCACAGTGTTTATTATCTCTGTACTGTGACATCACTGTGTTTATTATCCCTGCACTGTGACATCACTGTGTGTATTATCCCTGTACTGTGACATCACTGTGTTTATTATCCCTGCACTGTGACATCACTGTGTGTATTATCCCTGTACTGTGACATCACTGTGTTTATTATCCCTGTACTGTGACATCACTGTGTGTATTATCTCTGTACTGTGACATCACTGTGTTTATTACCCCTGTACTGTGACATCACTGTGTGTATTATCCCTGTACTGTGACATCACTGTGTGTATTATCTCTGTACTGTGACATCACTGTGTTTATTACCCCTGTACTGTGACATCACTGTGTGTATTATCCCTGTACTGTGACATCACTGTGTTTATTATCCCTGTACTGTGACATCACTCTGTTTACTATCCCTGCATTGTGACATCACTGTGTATATTATCCCTGTACTGTGACATCGCTGTGTTTATTACCCCTGTACTGTGACATCACTGTTTGTTATCCCTGCACTGTGACATCACTGTGTTTATTATCCCTGTACTGTGACATCACTGTGTTTATTATACATGTACTGTGACATCACTGTGTTGTATTATCCCTGTACTGTGACATCACTGTGTTTATTATCCATGTACTGTGACATCACTGTTGTATTATCCCTGTACTGGTGACATCACTGTGTTGTATTATCCCTTGTACTGTGACTCACTGTGTTTATTATCCCTGTACTGTGACATCACTGTGTTTATTATCCCTGTACTGTGACATCAGCTGTGTTTATTATCCCTGTACTGTGACTCACTGTGTTTATTATCCCTGGACTGTGACATCACTGTGTTTATTATCCTGTACTGTGACATCACTGTGTTTATTACCCTGTACTGTGACATCACTGTGTTTATTATCCCTGTACTGTGACATCACTGTGTTTTATCCCTGCCACTGTGACATCACTGTGGTTTATTATCCCTGTACTGTGACATCACTGTGTTTATTATCCCTGTACTGTGACATCACTGTGTTGTTATCCCTGCACTGTGACATCACTGTGTTTATTATCCCTGTACTGTGACATCACTGGTTGTATATACCCTGTACTGTGACATCACTGTGTTTGTTATCCCTGCACTGTGACATCACTGTGTTTATTATCCCTGTACTGTGACATCACTGTGTTATTATCCCTGTACTGTGACATCACTGTGTGTATTATCCTGTACTGTGACATACTGTGTTATTATCCTGTACTGTGACATCACTGTGTTTTATATCCCTGTACTGTGACATCACTGTGTTTATTATCCTGTACTGTGACATCACTGTGTTTATTATCCCTGTACTGTGACATCACTGTGTTTATTATCCCTGTACTGTGACATCACTGTGTGTATTATACCCTGTACTGTGACATCACTGTGTTTATTATCCCTGTCCTGTGACATCACTGTGTTTATATCCATGTACTGTGACATCACTGTGTTTATTATCCCTGTACTGTGACATCACTGTGTTTATTATCCCTGTACTGTGACATCACTGTGTTTATTATCCTGTACTGTGACATCACTGTGTTTATTATCCCTGTACTGTGACATCACTGTGTTTATTATCCCTGTACTGTGACATCACTGTGTGTATTATCCCTGTACTGTGACATCACTGTGTTTATTATCCTGTACTGTGACATCGCTGTGTTTATTATCTCTGTACTGTGACTTCACTGTGTTTATTATCCCTGCACTGTGACATCACTGTGTTTATTATCCCTGTACTGTGACATCACTGTGTTTATTATCCCTGTACTGTGACATCACTGGGTTTATTATCCCTGTACTGTGACATCACTGTGTTTATTATCCTGTACTGTGACATCAGTGTGTTTATTATCCCTGTACTGTGACATCACTGTGTTTATTATCCCTGTACTGTGACATCACTGTGTTTATTATCCCTGTACTGTGACATCACTGTGTTTATTATCCCTGTACTGTGACATCAGCTGTGTTTATTATCTCTGTACTGTGACATTCACTGTGTTTATTATCCCTGTACTGTGACATCACTGTGTTTATTATCCCTGTACTGTGACATCACTGTGTTTATTATCCCTGTACTGTGACATCACTGTGTTTATTATCTCTGTACTGTGACATCACTGTGTTTATTATCCCTGTACTGTGACATCACTGTGTTTATTATCCCTGTACTGTGACATCACTGTGTTTATTATCCCTGTACTGTGACATCGCTGTGTTTATTATCTCTGTACTGTGACTTCACTGTGTTTATTATCCCTGTACTGTGACATCACTGTGTTTATTATCCCTGTACTGTGACATCACTGTGTTTATTATCCCAGTACTGTGACATCACTGTGTTTATTATCTCTGTACTGTGACATCACTGTGTTTATTATCCCTGCACTGTGACATCACTGTGTTTATTATCCCTGTACTGTGACATCACTGTGTTTATTATCCCTGTACTGTGACATCACTGTGTTTATTATCCCTGTACTGTGACATCACTATGTTTATTATCCCTGTACTGTGACATCACTGTGTTTATTATCCCTGTACTGTGACATCGCTGTGTTTATTATCCCTGTACTGTGACGTCACTGTGTTTATTATCCCTGTATTGTGACATCACTGTATTTATTACCCCTGTACTGTGACATCACTGTGTTTCTTATCCCTGTACTGTGTGTAGGAAGTTTCAAGGAATGATCGTGGATGATAGATATGTATCACCGAGGCTCCTGGCCTCGATGAAGTAAGAGCCGGTTTTATGTGTTAGCAGCAGTTGCTGTTTGACACGTTGCTATTTAGTATGGCTGTAATAGCTAATCCGGGACGGCTCTTACTCGGAGTAGTCAAAGTGCTGGTTGGGTGACTACTCCCCACGTTCCAGGCCGGGTCTTGGTTTGGGGCTATAAAACACAGTCAGCACTGTCAAGTGGTGTGGATTAATCGTCTGATAGTGGAGCTCTGTCAGTCTCTGTGTTGGGACCTGGGAGTTTGGGCCAGGATTAAGGCCTGCTACTTTGTTGGTGTAAAAGCAGGTGGATTCTGCTTTGTCCAAGGACTTTTTCTTTGCTGCATGGTGTGAACGAACACTAGAATCACAAGGTTATTGTTTTCCATTTGTTTTGTCATTTACTCAATGTGTGAATAAACACTGAACTGTTTAATTCAAAGACTTTGTTGTTGCCTCTATACTGCGTCCGCTAACCTGCCTATCAGAGCGAATCCCCACATGTGACATCACTGTGTTTACTATCTCTGTACTGTGACATCACTGTGTTTACTATTAGGGTTGAGGGAACTTTGCCAGTTCGAGTACCCAGACCCGAACTTGGACTTTTTCACTGAAGTTCGGGTTCGGTGTTCGTGTGATTTTATTACTTTCCGTTATAACATGGTTATAACGGAAAATAATAACATTCTTAAGATAGAATGCTAAATAAAATTGCCATTGAGGGGTTAAAAATAATAAAAAAAATGTCACTCCATCCACTTGATCGCACAGCCGGTATCCTCTTCTTTCTTCAGGACCTGCAAAAGAACCTGCGATGACGTCATCGCGCTCACCACTTTTGCAGGTCCTGCGCAAAGAAGAGGATACCGGCTGCACGATCAAGTGGATGGAGTGAGTTTTTTTTAAATTATTTTTAACATAATTTTTTATTATTTGCTAGTTTATTAGAGCTAGGCATGTATACCTGAGTTAGTCTGTCAATGATTGTCAAAAAAATCTGTAATCTTATAATAACAGCTTTCATTAATGTCCTCTGTCCCTTTCCACTGGTCCCTTAACCCATAAAGGACCCTCGGTGTACATGTTCGGCGCTGGTGGACGTCACTTAAGGACCAGAGCAGTACATGTATGGCGGGCTGATCGGGCGAGTGCAGGAGCTTCACCCGCCAGATCAGCGGCACAGACCCGACAGTCACTGACAGACAGGCCCCTGCTGCATATGTCGGCATCGGTGAAAACACATATACCGGCGTATTAACCCCTTGTATGCTGATCACGGCATGCAGAGGGTTCACGGAGGGTACCGGCGGGGACCCGATGGCAGAGAAGGTTGCCCGATGCCTTCCATAGGCTTCAGGGGTTGCCTTCTACGGAAAGCTGTGAGATCCAGACCGGAAAAAAATTGACTGAAATGGAAAATCTGCCAAAAAAGTGAAAATTCTGAAATTTCATCTACATGAAGTTTGTAAAATCAGTTTTGAATACCTTGAGGGGTGGAGTTTCTAAAATGGGGCCATTTATGGGTGGTTTCTATTATGTAAGCCCCACAAAGTGACTACAGACCTGAACTAGTCCTTAAAAAGTTGGTTTTGGACTTTTTTTTTTATAATTTCAAGATTTGCTTCTAAACTTCTAAGCCTTCGAACGTCCCCAAAAAATAGAATGGCATTCACAAAATGATCCAAACATAAAGTAGACATATAGGAAATGTAAATGAATAACTATTATATGAGGTATCACTATCTGTTTTAAAATCAGAGAAATTGAAATGTTAAAAGTTCAGAATTTTTCAATTTTGTTTGTAAATTTGGGATTTTTTTAAAAATACGAATGAAAATTATTGACAGAAATTTACCACTATCATGAAGTACAATGTGTCACGCAAAAACAATCTCAGAATGGCTTGGATAAGTAAAAACGTTCCAAAGTTATTACCACATAAAGTGACACATGTCAAATTTCCAAAAAACGGCTTGGTCCTTAAGGTGAAAAATGGCAGGGTCCTGAAGGGGTTAAAAAAACTATTGCTATGGCTTGTCTGTCTCTGGCTAATTGTAAACAGAAGATGGAGGGGCGGTCCTCCACACTGCATGCCTGCATTAGGTTTCAGAGTGAGGAGGCGTGTCTCTCAGTAATCTAATCTGATTGGCTGGCAGGAAGCTGCTGGCTACAGCATATGTGTATGTAAAGTGAGGGAAAGCAGTTTTGGCCTCAGAGAACTGGCAGAGGAGCCATCTTGAGAAGATCCTCATATTTTAGAGGTTAAAATGGCCGTAACTAAGGGAAAAACTCAAGGAAAACAGCGATATGTGAAGAAACTAAAGATTGATATATGCATAATGCTGCACCAGCAGTAACATATGCTATCATTTATTTTTTCATGAAAACATGACAGTTACACTTTAAGTAATTTGCCAACCTGCACCGAAACACGTAGCTCTTATGTGTTTTAATACTTTTTTTAATAAATAGCTTTTTATTGGAAGCTTTTCCATGCAGCGCGCTGTTCTTTAAATTTGCTGCCTCAGCAACCAGTTCCACGTGGCATTTCTCCCACCCAGGAGTAATCTTGCTTCATCCTATAGTTGTGCCTAACCTGCATAACTTAATCTGGTAAGGTGTAACTTCACCTACACTTTGCCTCTTGCCTTCAAGGGGTTCTCCAAAGTCTAACACATGCCCTTTAATGCCCGGGCCCCTCATATAGATTATACTTACCCTGCTCCTCGGCACCTGCGTTGCAACAGAGACAAACTTCCCTAGCGTCACCTGTGATGCTGATCCGCAAGATGGGTCCGATGAGGGTGCTGGGGAGTATGTATAATCTATATGAGGGGCATGTTTTAGACTTTGGATAACCCCTTTAAGGTTATCACACCAGGGAGCCCCCCCCCCCCCTCTTTATTTCTCTGTAAACAATAAAAAATGTGAAGCACTTAGCTCTGTACGCAGAGGTGAATGTAATGGAGCGCAGTGTAAAAGCAGCGCTGTCGGACAACTTGTGATGTCCTATGCTGAGGGTGGACCATTGCTTAGTAAAGGCTGGACAACCCCTTCAAAGATGGCCAAGCGAATTACTCTGTCTTGGAAGTGGCGAAGGCCCTGATTTCTGAACCTACACAGATTTGGCTGTTGCGCCTAGTGTTGAGTGAATCGTGGACTTCGATCGGAATTTCAGGATAAATTCGATTTGCTGCGGAGCCAAATTTTCTCGTGCTTCATGGTAGCGAATCGATTTAACTTGAAATAGTGTGAAAAAATAATATTATACTTACCTGATCCATTTGCATGCGACGGACTGCCTGACACCATCTTGATTGAAGATCTCGTCCGAAGTACTGTGAGCGTTGACATATGACATCACCATGCCCACCGGCGTGATGACGTCATCGCAGCCCACGTGAAATTTCGTGCCAGATCTTCAATCAAGTTGGCGGCAGGCAACCAGTCGTGTGCAAATGGATCAGGTAAGTATGATTTATTTATTTTTTACAGCATTTTTACTATCAGATGCTGCGATCATGTATGAGCGCGGCATCTGAGGGGTACAATGATGGGGGGGGGTGGCGCAATCGACGCTCCCTGTCATTACACCCACTAATTACTAAGAAATGTGCTTCGTGACAAAGTAATTTGTCATAAAGTAGATTTTTTTGTAAACTTTGCTTCTCTCTAGTTGTGACACATCTCATAAAAAAAATATTGAATGCTTTTTCTGTAACATACATCGTGCCATACAACGTCCTACCATGTGAGTCATAATTATCTGCTATGTACGGTACTGTATATTCTCTTACATAACCACGGTTCTTGCGGCACCCAGCCTCTTCCCATTTTGCAACTTAATATTCTGCGCAAGAAATGAGGTTCTCAGTTTTTGGAATAAATAGGACAATTTAGCGAAGGAAGGATCTTTTAATTTGCGGAATGACAGCCTTAGGCCACAAAGAACCTTTCATCCCTTTGAATGTTAAAAAAGGGAATAGGGAAATATTGATCCCTTAAATAAGATTAAACAGTGCACGCAGGTGCTCCTTCAGAAGCAGACATGTTTGAGGCGAGGTGCGGGCTCACTCTGCCATGAAATTCTGCTATGTTCTTTTGGAGTTAATCCCAATTGCTAACGGAATAAGTAATTGCTTACAAATTGAACACTAGAAGCTAATGGTTTTGATGTTTTGTGGAGGTCAGATGTGGAAATCGGGCTCCGTTTAATTCTACCAGAGCTTTGAAGGAATCAAAGAAGATATTTTAAGCATTTCCTAAATCACTCACTTCTAATCAGGTCAAGACTGATACTTTAGCAATTTTGGCAAAAAGGGGAGGGACAGGGTTAGGTATTGAGGTATTGTCAGGGCAGCAACCGTCTGGATTGGATTCCCCGAAATAATATTCATGACAACTTTTAATTAAAAGGGGTTTACCATCTCAAGCTCTGTGGCATATCGCTAGGATATGCCACACATTTCAGATAGGTGCGGGTCCCACCGCTGGGACTGACTCCTATCTCCCAAACTTGGCTCCTGAAGTAAAAGAATGCATGTGTGGCGGGCGTCCTCTCCATTCACTGCTATGGGACTACTGAAAATAGCCGAGCAAGCGTCCTTTTTCTATCTTCAGAATTCCCGTAGTAGTGAATGGAGTGCAAACCAAGCAAGCATGCCCATTTTACCATTCACCATCATGGGACTGGTGAAAATAGTCAAGCCAGCGCTCTGTTATTTTCGGAACTCCCGTAGCGGTGAATGGAGAGTGCTTTCTGTTCACTTCAAGGGCCTGTTCTGGAGATAGAAGCAGGTTCTGGGACCTGCACCTATCTGACATTCTTGGAGATGTGCAAAAAATCTTGAGATGGGAAAACCCTTTAATGAGCAATTTCACTCGATAAGAGATCTAAGTGTTTCTTCATGACCCCAGATAACTTTTTAGTCTTCAAAAATAGGACTTTTCGGACATTTGGAGCAAATATGTGTTGCTCATTCCCTGATCTTATGCTAAAGATTTGCACCCATGGATGATGTCAAAGTCTGGTAAATGTTTACAATGTAAAGTTTACATTTTTTATTTTCTACTAAGGTCATACATACCATACAGCAATGTTCCCCAACCTGCAGCTCTCCAGCTGTTGCATAATTATAGCTGCCATCATACCCTGACAGCCTGCTTCATGAGAGGCCTGAGCTTACTCTCCCTCTCTCTTTCAGAATGGCCAAAGGGCTGGTGGCCCAGAGTCTGTGACTCAGTCGTCCAGCTGTCACTTTGGTCAAAGGGCTGGTGACCAGTGGAGTAGCTATAGGGTCAGAGCTGCTGCAACTACGACTGAGACAGTAAGCCAGGGGATCCCACAGGGCCGACTTTGCCAGTGGTGTACCGCCAATTGCCGTATTTTTTGTTGTATAAGTATTATTTTTCTCTTTATAAAGCGAATGCTAGTGAGCGCTTCCATTATGGAAGCAGTCACTAGTATGTAGGAGGCAGGGGGAGTAGTGAGTGAAGCGCTGTACTCACCTCTTCTCCCTGGTCTTCTCCGGAGCGGCGCTGCACTGTCCTGACTGCATACAGCGTTAGGACCTAGTGCGCGCACTATGACTTTACGTTGTACTTAGTCAGGTCACAGTGCAGTGTGGGCCCGGAGAAGACCAGCAAGCGGGGACTGCAGGAGAGAACACCAGACCTACAGAGGAGAGTCAAAGCAGGAGAGGTAAGTTAATTTATTTATTTTGGGTCTGATCTGGTGATCTGATAAGGAGGTATGAGGATTTGATATGGGGGTCTGATCTGAGGATCTGATATGGGAGTCTAATCTAGATCTGATATGGGAAGTATGATTTGAGGTCTGATATTTGGGTTTGATCTAAAGATCTGATATGGGGCTCAGATTTGAGGTCTGATATGGGGGTCTGATTTGAGGTCTGATATGTGTGTCTGATCTGAAGATCTCATATGGGGGTCTGATCTGAAAGGTAAGGAGGCATTTTTTGTACTGGTGCATATTATAAGGGGGCATCTTTCTACAAGGACACATTATAAGGAGAATTAATACTACTTGGGGATTAAGGGGAATTTGATTACTAGCATGGGCACAATGAGGGCATTAATACTATTGGGGGCACTGTTAACACTAAGTGCACTCTAGCAAATAATTATTTCTTTTAGTGGGACTTCGGGAGCATTATTACTGTGGGGGGCATCGTGGCACAGTATCAGGTTGGCAGAATTATTTTTGGGGGAAGTTATATTTACTCAATTAGTGTTAGGAACACTATTTGCTGGGTGCAGTTATTTTTTGGGGCACTGTGTGCCAACAATTATTGAAGGGGGCATTATTTGTGTTGTACTAGTATTTTCAGGGGATTATCTATAGTTTCTGCAGATAAGAGCACACCAAATGCTTGAAATAACTTCTTTATTAACTTCAACTTTTCTTCATATAACACGCGTTGCATAAAGATTCATAAAATGGCGGTATGCATAAAATGGTGGTTCAACTGTTCAATATTGTCATTCAACATAAAATGGTGGATATATTTCTCTCTTCAGTATCTGTACTCTCACTTTAGGTTATTTAAGCACTTTATGATCTCTCTGAGAGCTATATCTGAGGTCTAACTAATAGTTTTACTTGCTGAATTTGGTCGCAATTTGCAGTATGCAGTAAGCAGTAACTATTTGCAGATTGGTTGAGTATGATCTGGTATGGTTGTATGCAATTTGGATTGCAATATGGAATTTTAATTTGGATTGTGAACTTTTTAGTTTGCAATTGGTGGAACTATTTTGGTCTCTCTGCTTCCATAAAACACAGCTCTTAGTGGAGTGAATGTCGTCTCAGCTTCACTCCTCTAGTGTAATCATTCTAGCAGCTCCTGCTAGGGGAATTTCCCACATAGGCTATGTGCGAGGCTGGCTGTTATTGGTCAAGATTCCTGCCCAGCAACAACAGTTTAACTCTATGCTTTCTGTTATTTCTGCTGTGTCATTGAGCTTACCTTAAATTATATAATGAATCTTAAAGGCATATTATATTTTCTGCTTCTGTGAACACAATATATATAACAGTTATATTACATCCAAACATGAAGTCGCTGTAAATAACTCTGCTTTTGTCTTTAACAAACATACAAACATAGTAACTATATTATAATTATTGGCAGGTCTAGCTGTATAAACATATAAGCTATATTAGCAACCTAGGATAGGTCTTAGCTGGCCAGATACACTCCCACCAAAATTACCTATAATTCTATGTTCTTAGTTGCAGGACTTAAACATGAATTTGGTGAATTTTCCAGCAGGTTCTCAAGTTGTGTGTATTTTATCACTCTCAAGTAGAACAACTAACTTCTGTATAGGACGTTCCAACTTGAGTGGAGTAATGAGGCGTTTTCCTTTTTTTGTCAAGTTTTGAGTCTTCTATTTGTAACAACACTCTTCTTACTAGTTTGTCTTCATCCTTTTGAACTTCTAGAACTTTGGCCAATTTCCATTGACTTCTAGGTAAATCTTCTTCTTCTTTCACTAACACTATGTCACCAACTTGGATATTTCTTCTGGGTGTTTGCCATTTACTTCTTAGCATAAGATTGGCTAAGTACTCTTTTCTCCATCTATGCCAAAACTGTTCTGATAGATATTGAACTCTTGGCCATCTCCTTTTGGCATATAAATCCTCTTTGGTAAACTTGCCAGGTGGTGGCTGAATGTAATCAGACTTAAGGTGAAATAGATGGTTGGGAGTTAAAGGGTCCAAACTTGTTGTATCGTTTATGTTATCAACTGTGAGTGGACGACTGTTAACAATAGACATTACCTCATAGAATAGGGTCCTAAGTGAAGCATCATCTATTCTTCCGACGTTCTTTTTCAACACTGAACTTAACACATTTCTCACAGTTCTGATTTGTCTTTCCCAAACTCCTCCCGTATGGCTTGCATGTGGAGCATTTATGTGAAAATCACACTGTTTCTCTAACAAATACACAGTTACTTTTTCTTTATCGATCTCTTTTAGAGCTTTCTTCAATTAATTCTTTGCTCCGACAAAATTAGATCCTTGGTCAGATCTAAGCTCTCTGACAATACCTCTAATGGTTATGAAACATCTCAAGGCATTGATGAATGCGTCAGTTGACATATCCTCTAACATTTCCAGGTGAATTGCTCTTGAGCTCAGACATGTAAATATTAGTCCATATCTCTTGTACTCCTTGCGGTTCTGTTTGGTGATGAATGCATCAAAACAATCCATTCTGCTATAAAGAAATTGTGGTGATGAGTTTACACAATCTGCCGGTAAATCTTCCATTCTTTGTTGTTTGGTAGGTCTACGTGCCTTTCTGCAGACTACACATTTACTATAACTTTTCTTCCTTTCACTATCCAGTAACCACCTTCTCTCAAACAGCTTTGGGCAAAGCTTCTTCCTTGAGGCAAGGATTTGTTGTGGTAGTCATCCACCATCAATCTTGTGAAGGTAGATTTTTTGGGTAGAACTGCTGGATGCTTCACTCTGCTAGGTAACGATGCATTTTCCAGTCTCCCTCCAACCTTCAGTATAACATCCTGCAGAACAAGATTAAGCTTGTACAATGGGTGGTTGTTTGGAAGTCTTTTATGTTCTTGACTAAGTCTCTTCAACTCTTCACTGTAGAATCTCTGTTGAATGAGTCTTATGACTGTTTCTTCATATGTCATTCTTTCTTCTACATTCAACAATTCCTTCTTTCTGATTCCCTTTGCCAAACGTTGAATTTGAGCTACTACATTTATGACCGTATTTCATTTTGAACATCTGGCTAGTCTTTCAAGTATGTCATCTTGACACTTGGCAGCAGTGCTCAATGTTTGTACAACTTTTACTTCTGGATCACCCATAGACAATTCTGTGTAACCTTTACTGGGCGTGATTTCCTTTTCCCAAAGGAACTCTGGGCCTGTGAACCAGTTTGAATTCAATTCGGTTACATTCAGGCCTCTTGAAGCATGATCTGCTGGGTTACGCTTTGTGTCAATGTAATGCCAATGTTCTAGATTTATTTCCCGAATTTTCTGAACTCTGTTGGCGACAATGATATGAAATCTTTGAGCTTTGTTGTTTATGTATCCTAGGACAACTTGTGAGTCTGTCCAAAAATATTCTTCATCTATTTTTAATTCCAATTCTCCTTTCAGAAACTTGCTTACTGATGCTGAAACTACGGCTGGTGTCAGTCCAAGTCTTGGTATTGTCTGAATACTGGTAGGTGCAACTCTGGCCTTCCCCATAACCAGGGCACAGTGTATATTTTCATCTCTGATCATTCTCATGTAGGAGCACTGACCATAACCATAATAACTGGGATCTGAAAAATGATGAAGTTCTATTTTCTTGTACTTTCCGAAATCATGAGGTACAAAACATCTGGGTATCCGAACTTCTCTCAAGTTTTGCAAAACTCTTATCCAACACTCCCACCTCAAATTTTCAGGTATGGGCTCGTCCCATCCCAACTTCTGTCTACTTAATTATTGTAGTATTTCTTTTACTCTGAGGATTACTGGGGCCAAGAATCCCAATGGATCAAATATAGAAGCAACTGCGGAAAGAATGGTACGTCTAGTTGCAACTTTCTCTTCAATAGATACTTCAAAGAAGAACTTGTCGTTCTCTACGTTCCATCCCAATCCAAGTATGTTCTGAACTGGAAGATGATCATAATTGAGATCTACATTCTTCATTGTTGATGCACGTTCAGAGTCACTGATGGATTCCAGTACCTCTCTGTTGTTTGAGATGAATTTATGAAGGCGCAGGTTTCCTCTTGCGCATAACTCTTGGCTTTCTTTCACTAGTTCGATTGCAGATTTTGTGGACTCTAGACTTATCATCTACATAAAGGTTTTCTTTAGAAAATTTGCTGCTGATGGGAAATCTTTTTCATTCTGATTGGCCAGGTACTTCATACCATAATTGGCGGAACCTGGAGATGATGCTGCTCCAAATAAGTGTACTTTTATTCTGTATTCTGCTGTATCTGTATCTGTATCTCCATCCTCCCACCATAGAAAAGTCAGGAAGTCTCTATCTTCATTCTTCACATGAAACTGGTGGAACATCTTTTCAATGTCACACATGATCGCTACGGGATACTTTCTGAATTTACAGAGTACTCCAGGCAGAGTGTTTGTAAGATCTGGTCCTTTTAGTAGTTCGTTCAATGCAACACCATCATACTTTGCTGAGCAATCAAATACTACTCTAATATTATCTGGTTTCTTTGAGTGGTAAACACCTTGATGTGGGATGTACCACACTTCTCCTTCTTTAGGTTTGTTATTAACTTTCTCTGCATGTCCTTCTTCGAGGATGCCTTCCATGAATTTAAAATAATCAATCTTGAGTTTGGGATCTCTTCCTATCCTTTTCTTCAAACATTTCAATCTTGCTAGGGCAAGATTTCTGTTATTTGACAGACGAGGTCGTTCTCTAAAAGGTAAGGGCATTTCAAGATGACCTTGTTTATTCTGCTGAATACTTTCTTTTAGAGTGTGTACAAACTTTATGTCTTCTTGGGATACACTCTTTTCTTTAGAACTTATGTCTGGAAAGTCGGATTCAAGGATCTTGATTACTTTTGCTGGACTTACAGTTGGTAACTTTTGGACAGATATACGATGACACAATCCTGTCACCTGTGTTGAGTTTGCTATCTTCTGTTTTCCTCCAACAACACCCCATCCTAGATCAGTTTGAACAGCGTAAGGTTCACCCTTTTCTTCTGTGATTACCTTTCGTGGTATCAAGGCTTCAGGACAATCGTAACCTATCAACAGTCCAACACCATGAGATATGACAGATAGGTGCTCCCATTCATTGGCTGTTTCATAGGTAGGTATGCGATCTCGATCTAGAGGTATATCGTCTTTTGTATAAGCTGGAGGTAGATCTAATGTGGAGTTTGAATGAAGTCCTCTAACTTTCAGTCCTTTGACCCTTTGACTGTTCACTAATGTGTCTCTCCCCATCATTGTGGTGAGTTTCAGCTTCACTGGTTCTGTAGCCACTAGTAATTTCTTGCAGATTTTTTGATCAATGAAGGTGACGTCACTCTGGGCATCCAGTAGCGCATAGGCGTATACCTTCTTTTTCCTCCTTTTAGGATTTGAAATGCATATTGGTACAACCAATGATGTGCCATTTTTTTCCCTTCTCTCACTCTGCATGAGAATACCGATACTTTTTCTTCATCCTCAGTATCTTTAGGTATTGAGAATTTATCCTTCTTTGGACGTTCTTCATGTAGTGGTGTAGGATGGCATCCTTTGTAAATGCTGCATGTGGCCTTTTTCTTACACTCCCTAGTAACATGGCCTTTTCTTTGACAACCGAAACACAGTTGGTTCTCAAGTACAAACCTTTTCTTTTCATCTGGGGGCTTCTCCTTCAATTGTTGGCACTTGTGTATAGAGTGGTTCTCTCCACAGTACATACATTTGAAGATAGTCTGAAGATTTGTCGGTTCTGTCTCTCTACTGATCCTAGTAGTGACTTTGAACTTGCTCTCGTAGGTATCTGGACCTTTAGCTGCTGCATTGGTTGCAAAGCTAGTTGCTCTTGCGCGTCTTATCTCTCTTGCAGGCCTTTCTTCTAAGGATTTTAAGACGTAAGATGATAATACTGGATTACATGCTATCTGTGCTTCCTTATTGACGAACTCAGAGAACTCTTTAAACCTTGGGAAGTTCTTGCCTAGATCTAACTGTTCAGTCACATAGTGATTCCATCTAGAAGCCACTTCTTCAGGTAGCTTGGCTAGCATCCTGTGGTTTTCTAGATAGTTGTTTAGTACTTCTAGACCTTGAACATGTGGGATGGCATTTGTGAATGCTTGCAGATAGTCATCATACTCTTGGAGTCTGAAGTGTTTTTTTGGACCTATTTTAGGCCAGTTATAAAATTTCTCTCTAAAAGCCCTTTGTACTAAGAAAGATGACTATATCTTGCATTTAATTTTTCCCAAGCTTGCTTGTAGGCTTCTCTGTCTTTTCTATAGAAGTTACCTTCAAGAACTTTCTTTGCTTCCCCACCAACATATCTTTGAAGGTAGAATAACTTGTCAACTGGACTGAAGCAATGATGCTTAATGATCATCTCAAAAATTGCCTTTCACACTATGAACTTCAGTACGTCTCCTAAAAATACAGTAGGTTCTGGAACGGGAAGTCTAGCTAGGACTGTTCTCTGTGGTCTTGCTAAGACAATGGTTGTAACATTCTCCTGAGCATTGCCGTGGCATCTAGGAATTGAATCATCCGGTTGTATTTTCTCACTTAGTTCTGAATTAGGTGAGTCAGTTTCTTCTTCATTTCAAGTAGAGATAGAGGGTAAATCCACACACCTTTTTCATAACACTGGACTAGGCCTCACTTTGTCTTTCTGAGCAGGGATGGAAGGATAATGACTAGAGTTGAGCGAACACCTGGATGTTCTGGTTCGAGAAGTTCGGCCGAACTTCCCAGAAATGTTCGGGATCCGAACTCGACCCGAACTCGACCCGAACTTCGCCCCGAACCCCATTGAAGTCAATGGGGAACCAAACTTTTTGGCACTAAAAATACTGTAAAACAGCCCAGGAAAGGGCTAGAGGGCTGCAAAAGGCAGCAAAATGTAGGTAAATCCCCTGCAAACAAATGTGGACAGGGAAATGAATAAAAATAAAAATAAATAAATAAAAATTAACCAATATCAATTGGAGAGAGGTCCCATAGCAAAGAATCAGGCTTCATGTCAGCCACCACTGGAACAGGCCACTGTCAGATATTTAGGCCCCGGCACCCAGACAGAGGAGAGAGGTCCCATTGCAGAGAATCAGGTTTCATGTCATAGCAGAGAATCAGGCTTCACGTCACCCACCACTGGAACAGGCCATTGTCAGATATTTAGGCCCCGGCACCCAGGCAGAGGAGAGAGGTCCCATTGCAGAGAATCATGGTTCATGTCACCCACCACTGGAACAGGCCACTGTCAGATATTTAGGCCCCGGCACCCAGACAGAGGAGAGAGGTCCCATAGCAGAGATTCTGGCTTCATGTCATAGCAGAGAATCAGGCTTCAAGTCACCCACCGCTGGAACAGGCCATTGTCAGATATTTAGGCCCCGGCACCCAGACAGAGGAGAGAGGTCCCATAGCAGAGAATCAGGCTTCATGTCATAGCAGAGAATCAGGCTTCAAGTCACCCACCACTGGAACAGGCCACTGTCAGATATTTAGGCCCCGGCACCCAGACAGAGGAGAGAGGTCCCATAGCAGAGATTCAGGCTTCATGTCATAGCAGATAATCAGGCTTCATGTCACCCACCACTGGAACAGGCCATTGTCAGATATTTAGGCCCCGGCACCCAGACAGAGGAGAGGTTCATTCAACTTTTGGTTGCCCCGCAATATAATGGGAAAATAAAAAAAAAGAGGATTGAATGAGGAAGTGCCCTGGAGTACAAGAATATATTGTTAGGGGGAGGTAGTTATAAATGTCTAATCTGCACAAGGGATGGACAGGTCCTGTGGGATCCATGCCTGGTTCATTTTCATGAATGTCAGCTTGTCCACATTGGCTGTAGACAGGCGGCTGCGTTTGTCTGTAATGACGCTCCTGCCGTGCTGAATACACGTTCAGACAAAACGCTGGCTGCCGGGCAGGCCAGCACCTCCAAGGCATAAAAGGCTAGCTCTGGCCACGTGGACAATTTGGAGACCCAGAAGTTGAATGGGGCCGAACCATCAGTCAGTATGTGGAGGGGTGTGCACACGTACTGTTCCACCATGTTAGTGAAATGCTGCCTCCTGCTAACGTATCAGGTGGTGGTGCAGTTAGCTGTGGCGTGGTGACAAATGTTTTCCACATCTCTGCCATGCTAACCCTGCCCTCAGAGGAGCTGGCCGTGACACAGCTGCCTTGGCGACCTCTTGCTCCTCCTCTGCCTTGGCCTTGGGCTTCCACTTGTTCCCCTGTGACATTTGGGAATGCTCTCAGTAGCGCGTCTACCAACGTGCGCTTGTACTCGCGCATCTTCCTATCACGCTCCAGTGCAGGAAGTAAGGTGGGCACATTGTCTTTGTAGCGTGGATCCAGCAGGGTGGCAACCCAGTAGTCCGCACAGGTTAAAATGTGGGCAACTCTGCTGTCGTTGCGCAGGCACTGCAGCATGTAGTCGCTCATGTGTGCCAGGCTGCCCAGGGGTAAGGACAAGCTGTCCTCTGTGGGAGGCGTATCGTCATCGTCCTCCGTTTCCCCCCAGCCACGCACCAGTGATGGGCCCGAGCTGCGTTGGGTGCCACCCAGCTGTGAACATGCTTCATCCTCATCCTCATCCTCATCCTCCTCCTCGTCCTCCTCGTCCTCCTCGTCCTCCAGTAGTGGGCCCTGGCTGGCCACATTTGTACCTGGCCTCTGCTGTTGCAAAAAACCTCCCTCTGAGTCACTTCTAAGAGACTGGCCTGAAAGTGCTAAAAATGAGCTAGGGAGCATTGCAGAAGGTAGCACCACAGTTTTGTTCTGTGCTAGCTCATATACATATCCCCACTGGTATTCTGTACGCTTTGCAATTCATATAGGCGCCCCGGCGTGACTGGTGCAGGATAAGCGATGTGTGGCTTTTGAGTTAAAAGAACCACTACCTACCGACGTGCTTTTTCATACAGCAACTTCCTATTAACCCGCTGTCCTCTCTAAGCCTAGAGTGAGTTAACCGCTGCATCGCCGGGAAAATTTAAAGCCCCCGCCCTCACGCTCCCCGATACATCTCTATACATGAATGGTTTCAGTGAAGTCATTTTCTCCTATTTATTTCATTATCCGGTGACTTCCTATCTGCCCAGACACACTCCTGTCTGAACCTGCACACACCCGGCTTAGAAAAGGCGCTCTCGCTCTGGTACCAAATTTGCGTAGAACCATCAAACATTTGAATTTGATTAAACAGGGGAAAAAGAAAAAAAAAACTAATCTTAAATATCTACCAACTGAAGCGTACACATTGCAATTCACAGTCCGCATGGTGTGCTTCCATGCAATCATCTGTTGGAATATTTATTCCAACCGGGAGACTCGAAAGAATATGGAACAGAATAAAAATGGATGTATTAAATTTTTCACTCAGGTGCCCGGTTTTGATATTTGTAGGGAATTTAAGCTGCAGGCGATATAACCACCTGAACTGAGCTTCATGAATAAAAACATAACTAATATCGAAAATCCTGCAAAAAAAAAAAAAGCGACTGACGAGCGGAGAATAGGCGGTAACCCATCTGCATGCGGCGGGCTTGTCATTACTTCCACTGATCTGATGTAACCTTGATAAACATCGCTGGCGACTCTTTCACGCTGCGCCGGGCAAATAATGCTCATTGTGTCCTTGTAAATACAAATGAACTCTTTATCAGCCGGCCGTCTTAAATTATTGAGGAGCCAGCATCCGAGGACGTCAGCCTAAATCTCAGGCCGCGTTCTCACTGATGTGTCATTCATGTCCCTCAGCAAATAGTTCAATTTCCAAGTGAAAAAAAAATTAAAATATGAGCGGACGGAGGTGCCTTGAATTTTTTTTGTTTTGAAGAGGACGGCTTTCCTGATGCGTCTGTTTTATATTTACCAACATTGTAGTTGGGAAATTCGGTGCGTGAAAGGAACACCCACTGGGAACTCCCACATACACAAGCTCCGCCCTTCTTCTACTTGGTATTGCCTTGACCGTCTCAGAAAATTTGAAAAAGTCAGGACTGTCAGCAAGTATTCTGTTTTAGTACATACATGTATTCCCTTTCAAATCATATTTTTTGGAGCATATTTTTTTGTTTCAGAATTCTGCATTCCTCCTGAATATTTATGAATAAGTTGACAACTAGGACATTAGGGGCGTGCCCCCTGCATAGTCTGGCCCTGTCAGCTCTAATCAGACAGTAACAGTCTGTTTATGGACACCCCCCCCCCCCCCCCCCAGCTGGTAACACCCAATGGTCAATTTATTTATAGATTTCTAGGAGTATTTTTTTATTTTTTATTATTTATTTATTTATTTAGAAATAGTTTTCTGACAAATTCTCAGAATTAAATGGCTAAAAAGGCATTCCAGTAGGATGCGTGCCTAAAGGAGACAGTCCTGTTATCCAATGCCTAAAGGTACTTTCACACTTGCGTTTTTCTTTTCCGGCACTGAGTTCCGTCACAGGGGCTCTATACCGGAAAAGAACTGATCAGGTATATCCCCATGCATTCTGAATGGAGAGGAATCCGTTCAGGATGCATCAGGACATCTTCAGTTCAGTCGTTTTGACTGATCAGGCAAAAGAGAAAAATGCTGCATGCTGTGGTTTTATCTCCGGCAAATTTTTTCCAATAGAAATGTATTAGTGCCGGATTCAAAATACCGGAATGCCAGATCTGTCTTTCCGGCCTGAGCATGCACAGACCGGTAAAAGTGTGAAAAAAGATACAAGACGGATCCGTCTGTCCGCATCTCACAAATGCTTTCAGTCAGTGGCAGATCGGCGGATCCGGCGGGCAGTTCCGCAGGATCACACTGCCGCAAGTGTGAAAGTAGCCTTACTGTAAGCAACAAGCGGTGAAAATAATGAGGACCAGGGCCGCAGCTAAAGGCTCATGGGCCCTGGTGCAAGAGTTCAGCTTGGATCCATCCTTCCCTCAGTGCTTTGTGGCCAGGGGCAGGAAAGCACATAGCCTTTGTGCTGCCCGTGGCAAAAATTAAAACGCCCGCATCCGCCCATGCCAAATTCTCTACCTAACCCCTTCCCTCCGGCCAGAGGTGTAACTTGACCAGCATGCACTTTCTATAATACCGGTGTCTTCTTATGCAGCACAAGGATCTTTGGGCCCCCTCGGGCTCCTGGGCCCGGTAGCGACTGTCACCTCTGCACCCTCTATAGCTATGTCCCTGATGAGGACTGAGGCACAACTTGTCTTATGCCTCACTGATGCATTAACAAAAGTCAATGATGTACATGTAGTGACAAAAAAAGAAAAAAAAGCACCCAGATAGAAATATCGGATTGCTGCAAACTTGGCATGGTCCGATTAGACACTGGGCCTTGCCACAAGAGGGCATAAAAATGCTTCACCTGTTGCCCTATAAAAAATCTCTCAGAGGCTACTTTTGGGTAGTGTACCCATTGGTGAGAAATCGTTGACTGCTAGACATGCCTCTACAATGCACTCAAAGACATTTTGCCCAATTGACATACTTTGAGAGGTGGTTTATCATTGGAGTGAGAGAAGCAGGATGGTCTTTTCAATGAACTGCCCTCCATCTAGGACGTTCTGACCTAGGTGTTAGATGTTGGGAGCAGTGATTATGCACAGGCACACACACCGAACAAGCTCTGACCACCAGTAGAGAAGATCGTTTGTTCCACCAAGAAGCCCAAGCAGCTCCCACAGTTTTGTTGTCCATCATCTAGACACAGGTGGCACCTTCATTACACACCCCTGTCTCTGCTCGGACCATTTCCAGTCACAGTTGCCTTCATTTGCAGTTGTGTCATGAATGAGAAACCTGGACTGCTACGGACTGGAACCACATTGTCTTTAGTGATGAATTCAGATTCTGTTTGAGATCCCAGGTTGGTGAGCTATGAGTATGGAGGTCTCGTGGTGCGTTCTTCAATCCTGCCTTTGCTGTGGAGCAACACACTGCCCCAACTGCTGGTGTGATGATCTGGAGAGCCAGATAATGCTCGCACACAGCAAGTTTCCCAGGAATGTCTCTGCGAAACTGAAACGCTTCCTTGGCTACCCGGTCATCAGATTTATTGCCAATCGAGTATTTATGGGACCAGCTGGAACACCAGCTTCGACAACCTACTAGTGTGTTGGATCTACAGGCCCAACTGCAACATCTGTGGTCAAATGTGCCGCAGGATACCATACGGAACCTGCATGCTGCCAAGCCCATCCACGTCTCATCTTGTATACAGGCTAGAGGTGGTCCAACAGGGTCCCAGAACCACCTTACAGTTGTACAGTTTTTCCCAATAACCTTCTCCTATCTCTCGCACGGCAAGGTATGACGTCACCAAGCCGGCCGGTGATCATCACATCACCGCATGAGATTAAGGGTTGCGTGGTGTCTTCAATCAAGATGGCCGCGGTGGCTTCTATGCAATCAAATGGATAAGGTGAGGGGTTTTTTTTCCCCCACCGAATTAACCCCTGAAAGCCCTCAGCGTTCATCTCAGATGCAGCATTCATCGGGCACATTTGCCGTTACCTGTCATTGTGCCCGCTAATTATAAAGAATTACAAAGTAATTAGAAACTAAGCAAATTTGTTTGTGAAATCCTAATCACGTTCACACATAGATAGTCTGATTTGATTCCAACAACTCCTTCTTGGTGCATTCTTTTTTTTGTCAACAAGTGTATAGTATATAAACAGGTATGCACAGTAGCGTTCCCAGGGGTGTAGCTATAGGGGGTGCAGAGGTAGCAGTCGCTAACGGGCCCAGGAGCCTGAAGGGGCCCAAAGACACTTGTGCCGCATAAGAAGACACACAAAGCACTGAGGGAAGGGGGGCCCAAGCTGAACTCTTGCACCGGGGTCCATGAGCCTTTAGTTACACCCCTGAGAGTTCCTACTATGGAGGTAGAGCACAAGGCAGCTATAGGGTAAAGTAGAGGGAGCCCTGGTGCTAAACTGCTTCTCCTGTTCCCGACTTAGGTCCATCCATTTTTCACCAGCTAGAGGGAACTCGTGCAAAGAGATTACTTGCACTTTTCATTGACACATGTGGTAACTGTATAATTCCTATGCACTGAGCTCCCCCTAGTGGTGGCTGCCAGTTTTATTATCTAAAATGTGAAGGGAAGCAGGAAATGTATTAATGTGTGTATGCTCAATGGGACAATGGAAACCCACCTAAAAAGAAGATAATTGACCACCTAAAAACCAACAACTTATTAGACCCAAAACAGCATGGTTTTACAGGGTCGATCATGTCAAACTAATCTTATTGATTCCTTTTACTATGTAACAAAAGTGTTGGATGAAGAAGGTGTCGTGGATATTGCCTGCCTGGATTTTAGCAAAACCTTTCATACAGTGCTACACAATGAGCTGGTAGATAAATTACTGAAGATTGGACTTAATCCCTGGATAGTCCAGTGAATCCGCAGTCGGCTGTTCGATAGATATCAGACTGTTGTTGATAAGGAGGTACATTCTGAGGAGAGACGAGTCACAAGTGGTGGACCTCAAGGATCCTTCCTGGGTCCTATTCTTTTTAACATCTTTGTAGGGGACATAAGGTTTGTCTGTTTGGCGATAACACAAGAGTGTAGAATAGGGTTTATATTCCTGGAGGCATCTGTAACCTGGAAAAGGATTTAGCTTCACTAGATAAATTGTCCAAACAATGGAAACTGAAATGTACCCAAATGTAAAATAGTGCATTTGGGGAGAAGGAACCCACACTGAGTATCGTATTGGCAGTTCTGTGTTCGTGAGGAATTAAGAAGAGAAGGATCTAGGGGTCCACACAGTGTGGCCAGACAGCAGGGAAAGAAAGTTGGATCCTTGGCTGTAAAACTAGAGGTATAACCAGTAGGAAGAGAGAGATTGTGATCCCGCTGTCTAGAGACCACATCTGGAGTACTGTGTCCAATTCTAGAGACCCCACCTACAAAAAGACATAGGTAAAATGGAACGGGTGCAGAGACGGGCTACATAAATGGTGGAGGGTCTTAAGGGTGGGTCGGTCCTGTCCTATGGGAGGGTCTTAAGTAGTGTTGAGCAAATCGAGCTTTGGATCATGGAAAAGAGGTTGATTCTCTATACAGCAAGCATGCTCAACCTGCGGCCCTCCAGCTGTTGTAAAACTACAACTCCCAGCATGCCCGAACCGCCTACAGCTATCAGCCTATAGCAGGGCATTGTGGGAGTTGTAGTTTTACATTAGCTGGAGGGCCGCAGGTTGAGCATGCCTGCTATACAGGCGAGACTTCGGTGAATTAATTCGGTATTCATTTCTGCATCTTTAAAAACATTTAACATTAGGAATCTGAAGTCAGGTTTGGTACCGGCTGGTACCTCGGAGGCATATATTTTAAAGGGAATCTGTCACCTGCTTTTACCATTTTAAGCTGTCACCATGGCCATGTTCACTAAAGTACCTTATTTCCTGCAGTCTTCTTACTTTATTTCGTTTTGTCCTTTTGATAAAAAAGCCCTTTTTATGATATGTTAATGAGGCTCCAAGGTGCCCAGAGCGCGATCATCAACCTCCTCAGGGCAACAGCGCTCAGATTACGTCACTGGGCTCGGCGCATGCCCAGTGAGACTTTTGAGGCTGTTGCCCTGAGGAGGTTGATGATCGCACAGGCCGCATGCGGTACTGCGCCTGCACGAGATTTCTGACCGCCGACAGGAAGAAGGACGGGACATTTCTAGAAGGTAGACGATGACGTGGGGAGGGGGCGGAACCATTTGCCGGGGCTGTGGGAGGTTATTTGAGGATCAGGAGGCGTTCTTGGGATTCAAATTAAGGCGGGCTGGGCACTGCAGGGGGGCGTCACTGGGCACCAGAGAGGAAAAAAACGCCCCTCTGGGCACCTTGGAGCCTCATTAGCATATCATAAAAATGTATTTTTTATCAAAAGGACAAAACTAAATAAAGTAAGAAGAAGACTGCAGGAAATAAGGTACTTTAGTGAACATGGCGATGGTGACAGCTTAAAATGGGAAAAGCAGGTGACTGATTCCCTTTAATGCTGTACGGAGACAGAGTTAAAATCTAAATGTTTGAACAAATCGACTTCAAATCTCTGATTAGCTTAAGCCTAGTCTTAAGCATGCCAGGATAGAATGAAAAAACTTAGGGGGTCATTTATTAACCGGAAATACGCCTATATTAGGCGTATTTCAGGGGCAGATTGCAGTGCAATGGTTAGTTGTGCCGCAATCTGTGACCTTTCCCCGCAGGGAAGGGGACAGGTCGGCAGGCCAATCTCATTCATCATTTTCTACTCCTGTTTCAGGCATAGAAAAAGGTCTAAATGTCAGACAGCAAGGAAGCTGTCTTATATTTAGAAGCGGTACTGGATACGCCGAAGTTAGGGAGAGGCCGGCGCCTCTTCATCACTTTGGCGATCCACCGCCAGCGCTGAGGCTTTATTGGACCGGCATCTAAAAACGTCATCTTAATAAATGACCCCCTTAGTCTGTATAGCCTTGAGGAAGGAAGGGAAAGCAGGGACATGATCGAAACCTTTAAATAAGTTAAGAACAAGGGGCGCAATCTGGGGGTAAGATCAGGAGCAATGCCAGGAAATATTATTTTACTGAAAGACTGGTTGAAGCTTGGAACAAACTTCTGGCAGATATGGTTCAGAAATCTACAGTAAGTGAATTTAAACACACGTCTATCCTAAGATGGACCAGGTGGTCTTTTTCTGCCATCAATTTTCCACGTTTCCATAACGGTCAGCTGGCGTCAATACATTGAGAGACACGGTGGTCAGAACGAGCTCCATATTTACTGTATAAAGCTTGCTGATTTTTCCAAGTGCTGATTTTTATAAGTGCATTGGAGATATTCAGGAGATACTCAGGAGGTAATCTGGAGGTGGATACAATCTAAAAAAAGTAAGATTTGTTTGTTTAAAATCTTCCCCCTCTTTAAAATGGCAGACCTGGTTCTGTGCAGGAATTGCTGTCCTTTTATTTCAGGTTCCACTCTTCAGAGGTTTGGATGCTGTCTGATCTGTAGACAGTTCTCCATAATGCAGCAGGAAATTGCATTTTTGAAATCTGAGATTTGTAAATTAATCATTAAACTCAGGCTGAGAACGTTGCAATGCCACTGCCACAGAGGCCCCCTAGAAATATAAGATGGGTTACTGCAGGTTCTGGTAGACTGAGAGTTGTTGACAGAAGACATGTCCCACAGTCTGTGGCTCTCCATAATTCATTTGCAGCACTTTCAGAGTTAAAGAGCAACATGGAGGATGGCTCAAGCACTGTCACGGATGTAGTAGGGGAGAACACCAAAAAACAACAAGACGGAAGGGAAAAGACACTAGGCCTCACCGCTAAGGGAGGATAAGGGTCACCACCTATGAAACCCTGCTCCTGGCCCTAACTCCTATCCATATGGGCACCTCTCTATGGTAGCGATGCCCATACACAGGAACCTAGAAAACCCTGGTGGCCCTCAGATGCCCTAGACTTAATGACAGGGCAGAGACAACCCGCTCCTTCCCTGGTGAAGGAACCAGCGTCTCACTGAGGCCTAGTAAACAACAGAGGGGGGGGGAATACAAAAGACAACAAGCGGAACACTTAAGTTCTAAGGATGATGGATGATGGATGATCAGGACTTCAACTAGAACCACACTCCAGCTCTTCCAACACTAAATGAAGCTATCCAGAGCAAGGAGTGATGGGTGAAGTCAAACTAAATAGGGGGAGGTAAAGGTCACATGATCCACACCTGAACAGGAAGTGTGGACATACAAGCAACACACAGACAAAGTGAAACCAAAAGATGCTGTCAGATCACTAATGAGCAGATAATATTTGAGACCTTCTCAAACCTGTCACCAGTGTGACAAGCACAGTGGGTGAGAAACAATCATCTCCCATGCCTAAAGTATGCAAGACTGCAGCTAAAGACAAAAAGGAGAAGGTGAGGACTGATAGTAAGCAGCTGTTGGTGGGCGATTCCATGGTGCTACCGCTAGCAGGGATAGATGACGGATCCTTAATATTGTTAGGCAAGCAAAGCAGGAAAGGCAAGCAAAGCAGGAAAGGGAGGTGGATGTTATTGTCCATCTTGGGACAAATGATCTGGCTTGCAATGAGGTTTCAAAGGTGAAGGAAGCTTTTCACACACTTGGAAAGGATATACGGGAGGTTTCATCAACTGTTTCATTCTCTGCAGTTTTGCCTGTGCATAACCTTCAGCATGACAGGAAGATGCGCATTAAGGAATTCAATGTATGGCTTGGTAAATGGTGTCTGAACCAAGGGTTTGGCTTTGTGTCTCATGTTAGCTCTTGTTGGAATGGAAAAGAACTGTACAAGAAAGATGGTTTGCATCTTTTTCTCAAGGGAACGAATGTCCTCGGTGAACAGTTCCAAGTATTTACTAAGAAGCATTTAAGCTAGGAAAGGGGGGCAAAAGAGTGATAATCCAGCAGTCCAACTGCCCCCCGGAACAATGCCAGAAGATGCCAGTAGCACAAAGGTTGAGAAATGACAAGCTCAGATTCTTGTCTACAAATGTTCGCAGTTTAGGGAATAAGATCAATGAACTTGAGGCTATAATGGCATCTAAGAATATAGATTTAGTGGCTGTTACTGAGACGTGTTTCAATGGGAGTAATGACTGGGATATAACAATACCAGGGTTCTCTCTATACAGGAAATACAGACAAGTCAAGAAGGGGGAGGGGTGGCCCTGTATGTGAAAGATAGCATGAAATCTAATTTGATACAAGTTAGCGAGACCAATTTAGAGTCAGTTTGGGTTACCTTGCAGCTTGATAATCATAAGATAACTCGTGTAGGTGTGATATATAGACCACCTAGCCAAGTCAAAGAATTAGATGATCTACTAGTTGAGGAAATAGCTGAAATGACATTGAAGGGGGAAGTTATCATTATGGGAGACATTAATCTTCCTGATGTAAACTGGAAAACCAAAACAGCTAGTTCTGCCAGGAGTACAGATATTCTAAATTCCCTACTGGGATTATCTCTATAGCAAGTAGTTGAGGAGCCAACCCAGAAGAAGGCCATTTTAGATTTAGTATTCACAAATGGGAATTTGGTATCTGATATTACTGTAGGGGAAAGCTTGG
This sequence comes from Bufo gargarizans, assembly GCF_014858855.1. Classification (NCBI taxonomy): domain Eukaryota; kingdom Metazoa; phylum Chordata; class Amphibia; order Anura; family Bufonidae; genus Bufo; species Bufo gargarizans. Next base: position 29,987,545 of record NC_058086.1, read on the forward strand.
GATCTAGTGATTACAAGTCAGTGTGGTTTACTATAAGTACAGTGACTGAGTCACACCACACAAAAACAGAAGTTTTAGATTTTAGAAAAACGGACTTTTCAAAAATTAGATTAGTGGTATACGAGTCCCTATCAGATTTGAAAAGTTTCAATGGAGTCCAGGAGAAATTGGAATACTTAAAAGTGGCACTATTGAAGACAACAGAAAATTACATAAGGCTTGTCAGTAAAAGCAAAAAAAGGAAGAAACGACTGTGGTACTCAGCAGAAGTGGCCAAAATCATTAAAAACAAAAATATTGCATTTAGTAATTATAAAAAAAAAAAAAAAAACGAGGGTGACAGGCAAATTTATAAGATTAGGCAGAGAGAGGCCAAACAAGTTATAAGAGCTTCTAAAGCCCAGGCAGAAGAGAAATTAGCTCAGTCAGTGAAAAAAGGCGATAAGACATTCTTCAGATACATAAATGAAAAAAGGAAACTAAAACAAGGAATTACCTAATTAAAAACAAAAGAAGGAAGGTATATGGAAGAAGATAAAGAACTAGCCGACTGCCTCAATGAATACTTCTGTTCAGTTTTTACAAAGGAAAATTAAGGAAAAGGACCTCAGTTAGGAAAGAAGACTAATTAATCTTTTGATGCATGTGTCTTTACAGATGAAGAGGTTATAAGTCAGCTGTCTAAAATTAATACAAATAAGTCACAGGGGCCTGATGAGATACACCCAAAGCTATTAAAAGAGCTCAGCGGTGAACTAGCAAAACCATTAACAGATTTATTTAACAAATCACTGGTAACAGGAGTCGTCCCAGAAGATTGGAAATTGGCAAATGTGGTGCCCATTCACAAGAAAGGTAGTAGGGAGGAATCGGGCAACTATAGGCCAGTAAGCCTGACATCAATAGTGGAGAAATTAATGGAAACCATATTTAAGGAGAGGATTGTGGAACATGTAAAATCCCATGGATTGAAAGATGAAAAACAGCATGGGTTTACTTCAGGGAGATCATGTCAAACTAATCTTACAGATTTTTCTGATTGGGTGACTAAAATAATAGATGGGGGAGGTGCAGTAGACATCGCTTATCTAGACTTTAGTAAGGCTTTTGATACTGTCCCACATAGAAGACTTATCAATAAAGTGCAGTCTTTGGGCTTGGACTCCCATATTGTTGAATGGATTAGGCAGTGGCTGAGGGACAGACAACAGAGGGTTGTAGTCAATAGAGTATATTCAGACCAAGGTCTTGTTACCAATGGGGACCTCAGGGATCTGTTCTGGGACCCATATTGTTTAATATCTTTATCAGCGAATTTGCAGAAGGCCTCGGTGGTAAGGTGTGTCTTTTTGCTGATGACACAAAGATTTGTAACAGGGTTGATGTTCCTGGAGGGATACACCAAATGGAAAAGGATTTAGGAAAACTAGAGGAATGGTCAAAAATCTGGCAACTAAAATTTAATGTTGATAAGTGCAAGATAATGCACCTGGGGCGTAAAAACCCAAGAGCAGAATATACAATCAGTGATACAGTCCTAACCTCAGTATCTGAGGAAAGGGATTTAGGGGTCATTATTTCAGAAGACTTGAAGGTAGGCAGACCATGTCAGAGGGAGGCGCTCATGCCGCTCTACAGAGCACTAGTGAGACCTCATTTGGAGTATTGTGCTCAGTACTGGAGACCATCTCCAGAAGGATATTGATACTTTAGAGAGTTCAGAAAAGAGCTACTAAACTAGTACATGGATTGCAGGATAAAACTTACCAGGAAAGATGAAAGGACCTTAACATGTAGAGCTTGGAAGAAAGACGAGACGGAGGGGATATGAGAGAGACTGCTAAATACATAAAGGGAATCAACAAGGGAAAAGAGGAGAGAAGATGAGAAGATTTACAAGAAGGAAAACTGCTACAAGAGGACAGAGTGTTACATTAGAGGGGCAAAGGGTTAACAGTAATATCAGGAAGTATTACTTTACTGAGAGAGTAGTGGATGCATGGAATAGCCTTCCTGCAGAAGTGGTAGCTGCAAATACAGTGAAGGAGTTTAACCCCTTAGTGACCAAGCCTGTTTGGGCCTTTATGACCAAGCGTTTTTCTTCCTTTTTTCATGGTCTTGTTCCAAGAGCTATAACTTTTTTTATTTTTTTGTCTATATAGCTTTATGAGGGCTTTTTTTTTACGGGACAAGTTGTAGTTTTTAATGGCACCATGGGGTACACATAACTTTCTGATTAACCTTTATTAACTCTTTCTGGGAGGGAGATGGGGAAAAATAGCAATACTGCCACTGCATTTTTACATAATAAATTTTTCGGTACAAATAACATAATATCTTTATTCTCTGGGTCAGTACGATTACAGTGATACTAAATACTTATAATTTTTTTTAAGTTTTACAACTTTTTTTTCCAATAAAACCCCTTTTATTAACCCTAAAAATTATTTTGCATTGCCACTTCACAAGACCCATAACTTTTTTTTTCTTTTTGTATGGAGTTGTGTGAGGGCTTGATTTTTGAGGGACAACTTGTATTTTTCATTGGTATCATTTTGGAGTAAACGCCGCTTTTTAAACGCTTGTAATTACGTTTTTTTTATTTTATGGAATTTTTTTTATTTAATAAAAGTGTATTTTTTTCAACTTTTTTTACTACTTAAAAGTCCCACAAGGACTATAATATACAGTATATTGATTGCTTTTAAAATGTAATGCATTATCTCTATAATGCATTACATTTCAATAGCAATGCTATTCAAAGATTGACCAGCAGGCTGCGCCAGAGAGGCACAGCCTGCTGGAGATAACTGAAGACAGGCTCGGGGCCCTGATCGGAAGCGAGGTAAGCGTCCCAACACATCAGCACCCCACGATCGCATTTTCGGGGTGCTGATGGGAGACAGAGGGAGTCCGCTCCCTCTGTCAACACTTCACATGCAGCGGGCGCCATTGCGCCCGGCATGTAAAGGGTTAAACAGCCCGGATCGGCACTTCTGCCGGTCAGGGCTATTAGATCAGGGCTTAGACTGCAGCGCTTAGACTGGGCCGCCGTAAAAATGCGGCGGCCCAGCCTAAGGCCCCTTAGTGACCGCCGTAAAAATACATACGGGTGGTCACTAAGGGGTTAAGCATGCATGGGATAGACATAAGGCCATCCTTCATATAAGATAGGGCCAGGGACTATTCATAGTATTCAGTATATTGGGCAGACTAGATGGGCCAAATGGTTCTTATCTGCCGACACATTCTATGTTTCTGTTCCACTTTTTCAGACGTGGAGGTTGGAGGGCGACTTTCTACTGAACCCCTGTGGTCACCAATAAATGTCCAATATTAAATATAATATAAAATAATAATAATAAATATCCATATTCCAGTTTTTGCGGCTGCAGCTACAAGATCTCTACGTGATTAGAAATGAAGTTGCACGAGGTTTGAAGACAACAAAAGTTTACTTGACAAAAAAATTCTTCAAATGTAATATTGATTTCTTGCCTACGGCGTAACTTGCGTTTCACTCGTTCCTTTTGTCCCATAAGCAGCCTTATTACTAGCGCCGGTATTTCATGGCTCGCAGGCATATAGAATTTTCACGGATTTATATTTTTAATTGATGCAGAAGGTTCCTTTTTGTCACTAACTTGCGTTCAGAAATTAGAGATTTATCAGATTTTATTGGAAAAAAAAAAAATCTATAAGATATATTGGCCGGGGCGTTGATCAAGAGCGTATTCGTGGCGTTGTGTGAGTTCTGCTCCCGGTAAGCAAAGTGCATTGCTCAGCCTTTCAGACACAACTAATTATATTCAGGTCTATGCGGAACAATTGGGTTTCCATCTATATTACGCTCTGACTGCTTTCTGCCTTGATCTGCCTATTAACGGATTGGTAAACAGTGTCTCCGTGGTGGTCAGGGCAGACCGGTCGGCATGCTAATTAGGTCTTGAATATGTTTAAATGCGAATTCTGTTTACTATGGATTTTCATCCAGGTCACACAGGCACACGGGTTATTGATCCGGGAGACACGGACTGGAATTATATCAGCAGCCTTCATTATTATTCAACTTTTCTATAAAAAGCACCAGCGCAATATAAACAATAAAGGAGATCTTGTAAGGCAGGAATTTACCAGGCCGCACACGAGAATATGCCAGCGTTATGCCGGACTGAACCGCCACATGAAGCCTAGAATTTAAAGGTATTTTATAAGGGAGTTAGGTAAATGTTGATGACGAGAGATGAGGGCTCTGCTCAAAATTCAATTTGGGTTCAATTTGGCTGAATCGGTCAACCGACTTGATTTGTGGGTCTGAATCAATTCTCCCAGAATCAAGGGGCACATTTATTATGACCGCCATTTTAGACGCCGGTCTTAATAGACCACTAAGCTGGCGGTGGATCCTCCGGAGTTACGAAGAGGCACTGGTCTCTACATAACTTCGCCGCATCCAGTGCCAGTTCTAAATGTAAGACGGTTTCCTTGCTGTCTTACATCTAGACATTAGAAAATGGTAAATGAGACGGTTCCTTCCCTTCCCATGCCATGCCCACTTTTTTTTTTAGACCTGGCGTGAGCGCGGAGAACTGTTGCTTCGCAATCTGTGCCTGAAATACACCTAATTTAGGAGTATTTCCGCTTGATAAATGACCGCCGAAAAGTGTTAAAATTTGCCTAAAAATTCTCCCAGGCCTAATTTTTAAGCATTTTTTACCTGTATTTTTCTTGCTTTCTTTTTTCTCTTTCAGCCCTCCTCCTCATCCACAAAAAGAATAAAACAATTCCCAAATTTCACATCCACTACAATTTTTATATTTTTTTTTTTACTAAAGTTGAGTCAAAAATGATTCATTTATAATTGATTTGCTCATCTCTGTTGATGACCTATTCTCAGTATAGGCCATCAGTATCTGATCTTAGGAGGTCCAAGCCCTGGCATGCCCACCGATCAGTTGTTTGAAGGGGCAGTGAGTGTTATGGCCTCTTTTAAGCTACTTTCACACTAGCATTTTTCTTTTCCGGCATAGAGTTCCGTCACAGGGGCTCTATACCCGAAAAGAACTGATCAGGCATAGCCCCATGCATTCTAAATGGAGAGCAATCCGTTCAGGATGCATCAGGATGTCTTCAGTTCAGTCGTTTTGACTGATCAGGCACGCTACGGTTTTATCTCCGGCCAAAAAGACTTGCCTGAATGCCGCATTTTTTTTGCCATAGGAATGTATTAGTGCCGGATTTGGCATTCAAGATACCGGAATGCCGGATCCGGCCAGGCCGAAAAAAAGGTGAAAAAAAGAAATGCCGGATCTGTTTTTTCCGGATGACACCAGAAAGACGATCCAGTATTGCAATGCATTTTTCTGACTGACCAGGCATTTTTCAGACTGATTAGGATCCTGATCAGTCTTACAAATGCCATCAGTTGGCATACGTTTTGCCGGATCACTCTGCCGCAAGTGCGAAAGTAGCCTAAGGCTACTACTTTAACACTAGTGTTCGGGGCTCCGCTTGCGAGTTCCGTTTGAAGGCTCTCACAAGCGGCCCCGAACGGATCCGTCCAGCCCTAATGCATTCTGAGTGGATGCGGATCCGCTCAGAATGCATCAGTCTGGCACCGTCTGTCCTCCGCTCCGCTCAGAATGCATCAGTTTGGCACCGTCTGTACAAATAGGAGCGGATCCGTCTGTACAAATACCAGACGGATCCGCTCCAAACGCAAGTGTGAAAGTAGCCTTAGGCTAATACAAAGGTTTAGGGGTGAGCAGCACTCCGCTAAGTAGCTTCCTTGAGTAACCTCAGGTTAGATATAGAAAATATGAGTCCTCTTACGGGGAATGGTGGTGAAAGCAGCGCCAGGTCCTGGCTCGTGGTCCCAGCTGGTAGATACTCAACAGGATCTTCAGCGCTCTCCGGTTATTGCATAGTGGTATTTATTTACCAACAGGCATCAGTACATGCAACACTTCGACTAAAATGTCAGGATCCCGGAAAGAATTATGGAGGGATCCTCATGGGATTATAATCATCCCAGAGATTTTACATTTAGGGTTTTGGCGGGAATTTTTCCCGCCAAGAAGGTTAGGTATATGGGCTAAAAATGGTAAGGTTACTGGGCAGAGTGGCAGAGGTCATTCATTGGGTCGGGGAGGGACCTCATTGGGTCGGGAAGGGACCTATTAAATTCCGTTACTGGGCAGAATGGAATAGGGATGCCCAGCAACAGGTATAGGATTGGGTGGGAGCTTTGGGCTGGGACCAGGCTTGGGTTATAAGAAGTGGTGTCTGCCAGCCGTGTGCTGCCAGGCGAGGACCTGTGGAAGGATTGCTGCCCCGACCGCCCTTCCCCCTTTTTTATTTTTGTCACGTCTGCTTTATTAGAAGGAGGGTAAAAGTCGCTCCCTGATAAGGTGAGGGGACGAGTTGAGTCAGTAGTTTAGGCCGAGCTTATGGCTGGTCTAATTATTGGTTTGTTAATAAGATATTGATGATGATTTAATTAATTGATGATTTAATTAATTGATGATTTATTGTTAAATAACTTTCAGCTAATCTTTATTAAAAATGGCCGTGGCCTTATTTATTCCACCCATTAAGGTGTCCACGTGTATTTTTTATTGGGTTGAGCTATTGGTTATTTGGTTATAGGGTTTGGGTATGATTTATAATCCCATGAGTCTTTTTCATTTGAGTCGAAACGCCCCATGTATTGCTCCCTGTTGGTGAATAAAGACCAGTATGGACTAACTGGAAGAGCGCTGAAGATCCTTTTGAACATCTCTTCCTAGGCTACTGATGTCGCCGAACCTCGGTCCCATTGGGAAACTGCTTGACCCCACTACAAGAAAGTGGTCATGCAGTGTGTCAGGTGATCATTCTTGGCCAATCAGTGTGATCGATGCATTGTTTTTCATACAGTGCACACTTATATACAACTTATTACACCCTTCTATGGATTTTTGGGGGAGGGGTCTGCACCCATGGCGTAACTTATATTAGGGAAGTTTATGTGTGATTTGTTCCAGGCATTATTGAATGTGGTTTGCAGAAATCTATGTATATGATACAGACATCTGGTGCATGTGAACATAACCTTAGGACCCTGTCTGCCATGACACATAGATGTCGGACTGTAATGGCTTCAATGGAACATCTACATTGTCTTTCAGGGACTTTGAGAAAGGACTGCATTACTACTTAAAGTGACTGTCCAGTTAGGAGCTCAAAATGATATTTAAGGGCCCTTTCACACCTGCGTTCTTGTCATAGAGCCCCGACGACGGAACTCCATGCCGGAAGAATACTGATCAGGATTATCCTAATGCATTCTGAATGGAGAGAAATCCGTTCAGGATGCATCAGGATGTCTTCAGTTCCGGACCGGAACGTTTTTTGGCCGGAGAAAATACTGCAGCATGCTGCGCTTTTTGCTCCGGCCAAAAATCCTGAAGACTTGCCGCAAGGCCGGATCCGGAATGAATGCCCATTGAAAGGCATTGATCCGGCATTGATCCGGCCTTAAGCTAAACGTCGTTTCGGCGCATTGCCGGATCCGACGTTTAGCTTTTTCTCAATGGTTACCATGGCTGCCGGGACGCTAAAGTCCTGGCAGCCATGGTAAAGTGTAGTGGGGAGCGGGGGAGCAGCATACTTACCGTCCGTGCGGCTCCCCGTGCGCTCCAAAGTGACGTCAGGGCGCCCCAAGCGCATGGATCACGTGATCACATGGCACGTCATCCATGCGCATGGGGCGCTCTGACGTCACTCTGGAGCGCCCCGGGAGCCGCACGGACTGTAAGTATACCGCTCCCCCGCTCCTACTATGGCAACCAGGACTTTAATAGCGTCCTGGCTGCCATAGTAACACTGAACGCATTTTGAAGACGGATCGTCTTCAAATGCTTTCAGTTCACTTGCATTTTTCCGGATCCAGCGTGTAATTCCGGCAAGTGGAGTACACGCCGGATCCGGACAACGCAAGTGTGAAAGAGGCCTAAGTCAGGACCTGCAGAGGATGATCACCTGCTATTTATTTTCCTTAGATCTTGCTCCTTGGCTTCCTCTTAGCTCAGCTCTAATACGGCCGAGCTGTGATCTGTGACTACTTACAGAGCCTACAGAGAGTCTGCGGCAGTCTGAGACACGCCTCCCGTCTTATCATTGGTTCAAGATGCTGCTCTGTCCCTCCTCCTGCGACTCTGCCAACGGCGGACTGGGAACTTAAAGTGGCCCTAGAAAAAATTCTAGAAGTGGCCCCAGGTTGTAGGTGGTTCTAAAGTGAAAGAAGGCGTGAAAACACAAGAAGGCAGGGACAACGGAAGCAGACGGGGCCTGCAATACTGTAGTGCACAACAAAATACCGCCTCAGCAGAACCAAATATACTGCCCCAGCAGAACCAAATATACTGCCCCAGCAGAACCAAATATACTGCCCCAGCAGAACCAAATATACTGCCCCAGCAGAACCAAATGCCACAGTGCCGCACAAATACTGCCCCAGCAGAACAAATACCACAGTGCAGCTCAATATACTGCCCCAGCAGAACTAATTACCACAGTGCAGCACAAAATACTGCCCCAGCAGAACTAAATACCACAGTGCAGCACAAAATACTGCCCCAGCAGGACTAAATACCACAGTGCAGCACAAAATACTGCCCCAGCAGGACTAAATACCACAGTGCAGCACAAAATACTGCCCCAGCAGGACTAAATACCACAGTGCAGCACAAAATACTGCCCCAGCAGGATTAAATACCACAGTGCAGCACAAAATACTGCCCCAGCAGAACTAAATACCACAGTGCAGCACAAAATACTGCCCCAGCAGAACTAAATATCACAGTGCAGCACAAAATACTGCCCCAGCAGGACTAAATACCACAGTGCAGCACAAAATACTGCCCCAGCAGAACTAATTACCACAGTGCAGCACAAAATACTGCCCCAGCAGAACTAATTACCACAGTGCCGCACAAAATACTGCCCCAGCAGAACAAATACCACAGTGCAGCACAAAATACTGCCCCAGCAGAACTAAATACCACAGTGCAGCACAAAATACTGCCCCAGCAGGACTAAATACCACAGTGCAGCACAAAATACTGCCCCAGCAGGACTAAATACCACAGTGCAGCACAAAATACTGCCCCAGCAGGATTAAATACCACAGTGCAGCACAAAATACTGCCCCAGCAGAACTAAATACCACAGTGCAGCACAAAATACTGCCCCAGCAGAACTAAATATCACAGTGCAGCACAAAATACTGCCCCAGCAGGACTAAATACCACAGTGCAGCACAAAATACTGCCCCAGCAGAACCAAATACCACAGTGCAGCAGAAATTACTGCCCCAGCAGAACTAAATACCACAGTGCAGCACAAAATACTGCCCCAGCAGAACAAATACCACAGTGCAGCACAAAATACTGCAGTATAAAACTGTCATCAGGGGGGTAAAGCCGATACCCCAGTAAGGGGCCCGGACCCAGGGGGGAAGTCCGGCCGGTCCCGAGCCTTTTTTTTTTTTTTTTTTTTTTTTGTGTCCGTTAACTTTAAATCAGCACTCATATCTTTACTGTCTTACACTGACTCAGCTCCGGTAACAGGCAGCGCTGGCGCGTGACGTCAGTGACTGAGCTCTGCCGCCCGAACTGCCTGTTACTGGAGGGAGCTGAATGTAAGGTAGTAAAGAGATGAGCGCTGATTTAAAGTTACTGTCTGCAGGATACCGATTACAGTTTATAAATGTATACTACTGTGAGCGGCGGGGAGGGGGATCTATGGATGGCACTGTTATGGGGGATCTAGACTGTGGATGGCACTGTTATGGGGGGTCTGTGGATGACCTTATGGGGGGATCTGTGGTTGACACTTATGGGGGGGTCTGTGGATGACACTGTTATGGAGGGGATCTGTGGATGGCACTGTTATGGAGGGGGATCTGTGGATGACACTGTTATGGAGGGGATCTGTGGATGACACTGTTATGGAGGGGATCTGTGGATGACACTGTTATGGAGGGGATCTGTGGATGACACTGTTATGGAGGGGATCTGTGGATGACACTGTTATGGAGGGGATCTGTGGATGACACTGTTATGGAGGGGGATCTGTGGATGACACTGTTATGGAGGGGGATCTGTGGATGACACATAGCATAAGGTGCTATATACGGCATGTGTCATCCACAGATCCCCCTCCATAACAGTGTCATCCACAGATCCCCCTCCATAACAGTGTCATCCACAGATCCCCTCCATAACAGTGTCATCCACAGATCCCCTCCATAACAGTGTCATCCACAGATCGCCTCCATAACAGTGTCATCCACAGATCCCCCTCCATAACAGTGCCATCCACAGATCCCCTCCATAACAGTGTCATCCACAGATCCCCCTCCATAACAGTGTCATCCACAGACCCCCCCATAAGTGTCATCCACAGATCCCCCTCCATAACAGTGCCATTCACAGATACCCCCCATAAGTGTCATCCACAGATACCCCCCATAACAGTGCCATCCACAGATCCCCTCCATAACAGTGTCATCCACAGATCCCCCTCCATAACAGTGTCATCCACAGACCCCCCCATAAGTGTCATCCACAGATCCCCCTCCATAACAGTGTCATCCACAGATACCCCCCTTAACAGTGCCATCCACAGATCCCCCATAACAGTGCCCTCCACAGATCCCCCATAACAGTGTCCTCCACAGATCCCCCATAACAGTGCCATCCACAGATCCCCCATAACAGTGCCATCCACAGATCCCCCATAACAGTGCCATCCACAGATCCCCCATAACAGTGCCATCCACAAAAAGGGGCGGGTTAAAGGGTACATAAGTGCCTGATGTTCGTACATAGTTAAGTACCTGGCTGCCATGAGGAGGGTATAGACAGCCCTCTGGGCATCAGCCCACCGGGAAATTTCTCTGTAGGGGCTATGGCCAGTGTGCCCAGGGGATCTGCCTCCTGAAATTGGCTGCTGTGTATAAAATAGTCTATCACAGGCAAAGCAGAACGTCAGCGCAGATTGAGATAATTTTTAGTAGACAGAATGAAGTGCAGATTACTAAACCATCATTAAGATAAAGATGGACATCACGTAATATCTTAGGGTACTGGCTGTCTTTAAAGAGACCATCCCTGTATGGAGACTTACTGAAAGTGCTCCGTGGTATGAAGATGTGTTGGCAATGCTCCATGGGAAAACAATGTGCAAAGAGGTCCCTCCCAAGGAAGAGAACCATCTACTAGCACCAACTTGTGGAAGTGGCTCTCTATAAGGGAAAATAACCAAGCCAAATATACATCGATAGACAGCTGATTTGGGGTGTTTGGCCCTCATCAGTATAAAGCAGGATTCTGGTTGGCTGGGTGCAATGCCTTAAGGAAACCAGCCCTGGAGGGAGACTTACTGGAAGTGCTCCATCTGATTGGTGGGGGTCCTGGGTGTTGTCAGTTATTTGAAGAGGCTGTGGTGAGTGCGGAAGCCTCCTCGCAGCTTACCCACTGGCGGATCCAGGGGGGGGGGGCAACAGGTCAATTCCCGCCTCCCCCGATAATATAGTGAGAGAGTGGGCGCCGCTCCGTTCACCTGCTGTGGCCCTGTTACCTTCTCCTGCGCTGTATGGTAATTGCTACTGTCGGAAACACCAGGGAGGAGTCTGCCCTGTTTCTCCCTGGGCGTTCCTCCCAGACTGTGAGTTCTGCGCTGTGATTGGACAGCGCTACAGCCTGGGAGAAGGAGACGCCCAGGAGAACAAGGGCAGACTCCTCCTACTATAACCAAGTCCCCTAAGTCTCCGCCTACTATAACCAAGATCCCTAAGTCTCCGCCTACTATAACCAAGTCCCCTAAGTCTCCGCCTACTATAACCAAGTCCCCTAAGTCTCCGCCTACTATAACCAAGTGACCGAAGATACCGGAGGGCATAACGGGAGAACGGAGCGGAGCCCAGGGATAATAGTAAGTGCCGTGAGATTCCCGGGTGCCGCTGTATATGTCATGATATTTAGTTCACAATTTTTTGCCCGATGAAAGGTCCTCTTTAAGTAAATGGGGATAAGCTGCAATACCAAGCACAGCCCCTGTACAATGTATGGTGCTGTACTTGGTAAACTGTGAGTAGGCTGCAGCGCCTCTTCAAACAGCTGGTGTCTCAGGTGTCAGACCCTTACCGATCAGATACTGATGACCTATCCAGAGGTTATCATTATAAAACACTAGGAAAACTGCTATAAGGGCTCACGCACATGGCCATGTTTTGCAGTCCGCAAATAGCATATCCGCAAAACACGGGTGCCGGCCGAGTGCATGCCACTATTCCTTTTTAACTTCTGTAAAAATTCCCTATCTTTGTCCGCAAAATGGACAAGAATAGGACATGTTCTATATTTTTGCGGAGCCGCGGAATGGATGCGTGGGTGCTTTTGCGGCCCCACTGAGATGAATGGATCCGCATTCGATCAACAAAAAGCGTAGATCGGATGCGGCCCGAGACTGCAGCTGTGTGCATGAGCCCTAACTCTGCCATGGAAATCGGGACCATATTGGTTGACACCCGGTTTTCCGATCAGTAGCCATAACTGCAAAACAACAGAATAAAATTCACTTTCGTGGTCTTTATTTTATTTATTTTTCGCATTGGAAAATGTCTTTTAATACTTAGAAGCTACGAATGTTCTGCAGGCGCGATCTGTTTATTTATTTATTTTTTAACCCAAAAAGAAGAAAAATGTAACGCCTTATAACGTTAATAGGGAGAGGCAGATTATTATGAGTTGTAAATAGCTGCTGCAAATCAATTTCCTGTTGTGTCTTCAGATTTGCGCGCTTGGCAGTGAATTGTATTGATCGCAGGACGGTGAAGTTAGCGAGCGAAAGAGAATTAGGTACAGAAAACATGGAGAATGGATGAGGGATGCACAGCCAAATATAGACAGCGCAATCACAGAGGATTTCACAGGTTGCTTAATGTTCACCTCACTGAGATACCTGGAGCTTTTCCATCATCACCGAGGTTGGGATCTGCCGCAGGGAAGGACACAGCTTAGCACCTTCACTCGCCTTCGCTTTTATAGATATTGATTATTTTAGTATACGGCTCCAGGCTTATATGGCATCAAGACCTGCTATACTTCAGAGTAGGATCTTCAAAGGGGATCTGTCAGCAGTTTTGTACCTGTTACATGTGCGCTTGGCAGCTGAAGGCATCTGTGTTGGTCCCATGTTCATATGTGCCCGCATTGATGAGAAAAATTATGTTTTAATATATGCAAATGAGCTTCCAGGAGCAACGGGGGCGTTGCCGTTACACCTAGAGGCTCCGCTCTCTCTGCAACTGCTGCGCCCCCTGCACTTTGATTGACAGTGTGCAAGCACGTCCACCACTGCTGCTGGATTGCAGGGTGGTCGTAACCATGGAAACGGGCAGTGTATAACGTGATGGAAAAATGAATCCAGCCAGCAAATGAAGCAGTATGGATAATAACAATACATTAGTAAGTGGCTTGTATTAACTTCCTCTACATAATAAATGCTATTTGCTGAAGTAACACAAGCTGTGGCCGCGCAGTAACCAACCGCATTGCAACCGTGACATGACCTCACAGTGTACTCATACCCCTAACTGTTCCTGTTGGAATGGTATAATATAGGTTCTTGTGTCATAAAAAAAAACAACTAGTCTTGTACCCATTTTTGGGTAATTTAACCACCTCCCGACCGCTGTACGCGTATATGCGTCCGGGAGGTGGTTGCTTTATTCCTCCTGGACGCATATACGCGTCTTCTCGCGAGACGCAAGATTTCCTGTGAACGCGCACGCACAGGCGCGCGCGCTCACAGGAACGGAAGGTAAGCGAGTGGATCTCCAGCCTGCCAGCGGCGATCGCTCGCTGGCAGGCTGGAGATCCGAATTTTTTAACCCCTAACAGGTATATTAGACGCTGTTTTCATAACAACGTCTAATATACCTCCTACCTGGTCCTCTGGTGGTCCCTTTTGTTAGGATCGACCACCAGAGGACTCAGGTAGGTCAGTACAGTCGCACCAAACACCACACTACACTACACTACACCCCCCCCCCCCGTCACTTATTAACCCCTTATAAACCCCTGATCACCCATGATCACCCCATATAAACTCCCTGATCACCCCCCTGTCATTGATCACCGCCCTGTCATTGATCACCCCCCTGTCAGGCTCCGTTCAGACGTCCGTATGATTTTTACGGATCCACGGATACATGGATCGGATCTGCAAAAAGCATACGGACGTCTGAATGGAGCCTTACAGGGGGGTGATCAATGACAGGCGGGTGATCAGCCATATACACTCCCTGATCACCCCCTGTCATTGATCACCCCCCTGTCATTGATCACCCCCCTGTAAGGCTCCATTCAGACGTCCGCATGATTTTTACGGATCCGATCCATGTAGCCATGGATCCGTAAAAATCATGCGGACGTCTGAATGCAGTCTTACAGGGGGGGTGATCAGTGACAGGGGGGTGATCACCCTGATCACCCCCTGTCATTGATAACCCCCCTGTAAGGCTCCATTCAGACGTCCGCATGCGTTTTGTGGATCCGATCCATGTATCCATGGATCCGTAAAAAATCATGCGGATGTCTGAATGGAGCCTTACAGGGGGGGTGATCAGTGACAGGGGGGTGATCAGGGAGTCTATATGGGTGATCACCCCCCTGTCATTGATCACCCCAAACCCCCCCCCCCCCCCCCCCCCCCCGGTAAGGCTCCATGCAGACATTTTTTTTGGCACAAGTTAGCGGAAATTTTTTGTTTGTTTTTGTTTTTGTTTTTTCTTACAAAGTCTCATATTCTACTAACTTGTGTCAAAAAATAAAATCTCACATGCACTCACCGTACCCCTCACGGAATCCAAATGCGTAAACATTTTTAGACATTTATATTCCAGACTTCTTCTCACGCTTTAGGGCCCCTAAAAAGCCAGTGCAGTATAAATACCCCACATGTGACCCCATTTCGGAAAGAAGACACCCCAAGGTATTCCGTGAGGGGCACATTGAGTCCATGAAAGATTGAAATTTTTGTCCTAAGTTAGCGGAAAGTGAGACTTTGTGAGAAAAAAACAAAAAAAAATCAATATCCGCTAACTTATGCAAAAAAAAAAAAAATTCTAGGAACTCGCCATGCCCCTCATTGAATACCTTGGGGTGTCTTCTTTCCAAAGTGGGGTCACATGTGGGGTATTTATACTGCCCTGGCAATTTAGGGGCCCAAATGTGTGAAAAGTACCTTGCAATCAAAATCTGTAAAAAATGGCCTGCAAAATCCGAAAGGTGCACTTTGGAATATGTGCCCCTTTGCCCACCTTGGCTGCAAAAAAGTGTGACACATCTGGTATCGCCGTACTCAGGAGAATTTGGGGAATGTGTTTTGGGGTGTCATTTTACATATACCCATGCTGGATGAGAGAAATATCTTGGCAAAAGACAACTTTTCCCATTTTTTTATACAAAGTTGGCATTTGACCAAGATATTTTTCTCACCCAGCATGGGTATATGTAAAATGACACCCCAAAACACATTCCCCAACTTCTCCTGAGTACGGCGATACCAGATGTGTCACACTTTTTTGCTGCCAAGGTGGGCAAAGGGGCGCATATTCCAAAGTGCACCTTTTGGATTTCACCGGTCATTTTTTACACATTTTGATTGCAAACTTCTTCTCACACATTTGGGCCCCTAAATTGCCAGGGCAGTATAACTACGCCACAAGTGACCCCATTTTGGAAAGAAGACACCCCAAGGTATTCCGTGAGGGGCATGGCGAGTTCCTAGAATTTTTTATTTTTTGTCGCAAGTTAGTGGAATATGAGACTTTGTAAGAAAAAATTAAAAAAATAAAATCATCATCATTTTCCGCTAACTTGTGACAAAAAATAAAAAGTTCTATGAACTCACTATGCCCATCAGCGAATACCTTAGGGTGTCTACTTTCCGAAATGGGGTCATTTGTGGGGGTTTTCTACTGTCTGGGCATTGTAGAACCTCAGGAATCATGACAGGTGCTCAGAAAGTCAGAGCTGCTTCAAAAAGCGGAAATTCACATTTTTGTACCATAGTTTGTAAATGCTATAACTTTTACCCAAACCATTTTTTTTTTTGCCCAAACATTTTTTTTTTATCAAAGACATGTAGAACAATAAATTTGGCGAAAAATTTATATATGGATGTCGTTTTTTTTGCAAAATTTTACAGCTGAAAGTGAAAAATGTCATTTTTTGGCAAAAAAATCGTTACATTTTGATTAATGCCAGAGTAAAAATGCCAGCAGCAATGAAATACCACCAAATGAAAGCTCTATTAGTGAGAAGAAAAGGAGGTAAAATTCATTTGTATGGTAAGTTGCATGACCGAGCGATAAACGGTGAAAGGAGTGTAGTGCCGAAGTGTAAAAAGTGCTCTGGTCATGAAGGGGGTTTCACCTAGCGGGGCTGAAGTGGTTAACCAGGTTTGGGAAGCTGTGGGCTACTAATATAGAAAAAAAGATACCTATGTTTTTTTTTGTTGCTCTAGAGCTATCTACAGAAGGCTACCCTATGGAACACAGACAGGCCAATGGTGTATGTCCACCTGCAGCTCTTTCTATGGAAACGTAGAGCCAAAGGCAGTCAGCGACGGGAACAAGCCTCCCTAGCGTCACGGGTGCCACTAAGGAGGCTCATCCCCCATTGCTGCCTGCTATGGGATGTCCCCCTGACGCCGGATGTTTTAATCCGGTGGAGCTAGGTAAGTACAATCTGTGTGAGGGGCCCGGGCATTTGGGGGGCATTATAGGGCTTGGAGAATCTCTTTAAGGCCCCTTTCACACGAGCGAGTTCCACATATTGGTTGGGTAGCATTATATTGATTTATGATGCTATGTATCCCTTAGGCCTCTTTCACACGGGCGTATCCGTATAAGGTCCGGATGCGTTGCGGCAAACACGTGCGGGTAGGTACGCAATTGCAGTCAGTTTTGACTGCCATTGCGTTCCGTTGTTCAGTTTGTATCGTGCGGGTGCAATGCGTTTTGCACACGTGTGATAAAAAACTGAATGTGGTACCCAGACCTGAACTTCTTCGCAGAAGTTCAGGCTTGGGTTCGGTGTTCTGTAGATTGTATTATTTTCCCTTATAACATGGCTATAAGGGAAAATAATAGCATTCTGAATACAGACTGTATAGTACAATAGCACTGGAGGGGTTAAAAAAATAATAATAATTTAACTCACTTTAATCCACTTGTTCGCGCAGCCGGCATCTCTTCTGTCTTGTTCTGTGAGCAATAGGACCTTTGATGACGCCACTACGCTCATCACATGGTCCGTCACGTGATCCATCACCATGGTGAAAAACGCACAATATAGAGCTTGCTGCGATTTTCACGTAACACACAAGTGATGCGTGAAAATCACCGCTCATGTGCACAGCCCCATAGAAATGAATGGGTCCGGATTCAGTGCGGGTGCAATGCACTCAACTCAAGCATTGCACCCGCGCAGAAAACTCGCCCGTGTGAAAGGGGCCTTAGAGGTCTGGAATATATTGCACAACACTGACATAATGCTGGTGCGGAGGCACGGACAGATAACCACGGAAGTACTCCATAGTGTTTCGGTGCCTCTGTTCCGCACCGCACCTTCTGCTGTTTGCGGGCCGCAATATGGGTACCGGCTCAACTACGGTCGTGTGCATGTGCCCTAAGTTTACAGGTCCGGCAGAATGAAGGGGAGAGTGGGGTTGCCATTCATGCACAACCCCTTTAAACAATACAGTTCTGATTACACAAAGGTTACATTGCTGATATAACAGGTTTTTTTCCAGTTTTTATATTGATGACCTACCCTCCGACTCCCGGCGCGCCACCAATCAGCTGTTTGAAGAGGCCATGTGACTTTCAGGCTCTTCCAAGGCCAGTGATGTCATGTCCTAGGGCAGTGATGGCTAACTTCCGGCACCCCAGCTGTGGTGAAACTACAACTCCCAGCATGCTCCATTCCTTTTTATGGAGTTCTGAGAACAGCCAAGCAAGTCTGTATTTTGGGAGTTGTAGTTTTACCACAGCCGGAGGTCAGCCATCACAGTCCTAGCGGCGGCTCAGTCCTAGTCTAGTCAATGGGGCTGGGCTGCAATACCAAATACAACCACTATACAATGTACGGCGCTGTACTTGGCAAGCTGTTAGGCAGGGGTGCAGCGAGTCGGACCGCCACTGATCAGATATCCTGAGGCTATAGGCCAACAATACATTTGTCCCGAAAAGCCTCCTTAATGTAACTACTGTACCTCCAGGTTATCTCATAACTTATATAAAAAAGAAAAAAATATTTGACGTTGCTCCGTCTCTAGTTGTGAGCTGTCAAGTGTATATTATTTGTATGCTTTCTATGTCTTCATGTCATCTCTACAGAACTGTGAATATTCAATAGAAACCGAAGTAAAAAAAAGTTCAAAATTTTATTAAAAATAAAATTAGAATAAAGCATGGAAATAACTAAATGAGCAAAAATATAATACACTAAAATATGTATTAATAATATTTAAAAAATATTTTAATTACAAAAATAATAAACATTAAATTTTAATAAAACTAATAAATAAAAACACAATGAAATAGCATGCATTCAATAAACCTGCATTCATAAAGCAACAAAAATAAAATTAGAATAAAATATAAATAAATGCAAAGTGAAATAGAACTAATTAATTAAAATATTATATTGGGAAAAAAAATGAAATTGAATAAAATAAATAAATTAAATAAATAAATAAAAACACCTTGAAATGGAATTTATTAATTCGAAATGAATAAAATAAAAAATTGAGTAAAACACAGGTAGATAAATACAACAAAAATAATAAAACGAAATAAGGTTCATTTTATTTTTGTATCGTTTAATGCAGCGCCCTGTGTGACTAGAGCCAGTGTCCAGCATGCTGAGACCTGTAGTCCTACAGTGTGGTCCTCCCGTGCAGCCCATGCCAGGCTGAGCGCCCTGTACAAGCAACTGGCAAGGGTTCGGCACTCCATTACTCTCGCCTTCGCCGCATCCTTCGTTGCCACGGCAGCCGCGCCGTGGCTGATCGCCGAGTGAAGGACCCCGGGCCCGTCAGCGGGCGGAACATGTTCGCTTTAGTCCGCTTCTTAGATGATAACGTGTGTCGCACGTTGCCCGCCGCCCGGATGCCCGGCTTCCTGCCCAGCTCGACGGAAGATTTTGATAAGCGGAAGGTTTACACCGTGTACCGGAGCCCGGAGGAGGCAGAGGCCGGGGGGAAGGCGACGCTGCAGAGGGCGCAGATCCTGGCACTGGCAGGTAAGACTGGGGGGATGACAGCTCAGATGATAGCAAGGGGGAGTGGGGGTCATTATCTACTCCCCTCCCCCATGCCTAGGGGTACTTTGGGGTAGGCAGGCTGCCAGGCTGCTTGTGCCATACAATGCCCAGCGCATGCGACTTCGTACGACTTTGTATTCCACCATGTATAGGTGAGAGGATGGCGCTGTCCGACCTAAAATAAAATTACATGAGGGGGGACAAAACCATCACCCGCCTTTTCCGGTCCCCACTAGACTTGAAGACGTTCACCTCTCCTGACATTTCTAATTGGATTCCCATAATATGACAAATCTGGAGCGTCTGGTCCTCTGTTATTCCTCTTGGAAGTGTATAAATCCAATCAATAACTGGGTGTTAACATAAGGGTACGGTCCGGCATTGTGGACCGTACCCCCCCCTCGTGGACGTGGCCTGTCCGCATGCGGCTAGCTGCACCTTCAGGCCGTACCCCTATTACAGTCTACGCTATAAGGTACCACCCCCAACTGGTAACACCCAGATGTCAATTAGTTTATCAGTTTCTATCAGGAATAACAGAGGACGACGCACTGCAGAATGTTCTGAAAAACAGTCCCCAGAACTGCAAGCCTTTCTGAAAAGATCAGACCTGTCAAGACAGGTGACGGGTCCTCTGCCTCCGATAAAGGGGTGTGCGAAGGTTTTCCCTATCAAAAGGATAGGGGAGATAGCTAACTGATCGGCAAGGGTCTGATCACTGGGACTCCCACTGATCAGAGAACGGGGGTCCCGAGCATATTCCTGCCAAACTCCAGTCTCTGTAGGACCCCCAGGGATCGCTCTGCAGACATCAAAAGCTACTTTGATAAGGAGAAAAAGAAAGTTCAGCGACTCCACCAGTCACACAATCCAAATCGCTCTGGGCATCGGGGGCGTTTCTGGAAGGACAGTTTGGATTACCCGTCCTCTTGATAGGTCATTAATGGCCGATCAGTCCATCTTTTTTAATTATCTGGGACAGACCCTTTAGTAATTCACTACCAAATTGTGTCCAAGCTCCCATGCAAAACTTTTTGTCTCCATGGTAACAGACTACCCACAAACCCTGCGTAGTCTGATTCCAGAGTAATACCCACTTCTGCCTCCAGCTTCTTGCTATCCTACTAAATCTTTAACCACTAAGATGTATTCGTTGTCTGGAGAGTCTATGGGTATGACCTCCACGGGGGTAATGAATGCTGCCCCCCCCCCTACCAGTCGCTAAAACGGCTGTACACAGAAGAGGTAAGCATGGGTGCTGCGGACAGAAATTGCTAGGCTAATAAAGGGGTGTTCCCATTTGGGACATTGATGTCATATCACTAGGACATGCCATCATTGTCATATACGGGAGGTGTGGGACCCGCTGCTATCTAGAGAACGGAGCCCCCGAACACAAATAAATAGCGGTGGTGGGAACGTGCCCTCTCGCCAGCTTCTCCAACGTACCGTCCCATATAAATAATATTGCTTCTCTCCCTCCAGCATAGGGTTAATAAGCCCATGGGGGGGTCTGTACTCCAGACCCCCCAGGGGCTTATTAACCCTATGCTGGAGGGAGGGAAGCAAGCTATTGCAGCCAAGTGGTAAAGTCCAGTCCAATATGGTGGATCTTCCCTGTACCTTATCACTTGCTTTGTATTGACTGCAGCCTCCCCCCAGGAGCCGAGAAACTCCAGGCAGCCCCGACCAGCATTAAAAAGAAACGACACTTTTGATATGTCATAGGGACATATCAAAAGTGTTGATCGGCGGGGGTCCCAGCTCTGAGACCCCCCGTGGATCTCTATGTAGAGCAGTCTGATACGCTCAGCCGAGCGTTGCTTCTCCTCTGACTGAAAACAGTCTCATAGACTTTCTATTGAGGATGTCTTCACTACACAGACTGCTGATTATAGAGATCCACTGCCCAGTCCGCTGCAAATCGCACACCGCTGCAGGAGCCGCCCCCTCCGCATCTTCAAAGCGGTGCACCGAATGGTCCAGCAGCCCACCCAAACCAACCAACCAACCAATAACTAAGATCCCTGCTGCTGGGAGCTTTGTTATTGGTGATTTCAGGCGGCATTGGATGGATGGCAGGTTAGACTTTTTTTTTTTAAGGAGTAAAATTGCCTGAACAGGCGTCTGTGACGCTTGTACAGGCGTCATTGCGACCTCCGGATGATAGGCGTATGTAGACGGAGAACCCTTTTAACCTGAATGCAAGGATGCCCTGACCTGGACAGTACAAAGGAATTACATATATCCCAATATTTGTCAGGTAGCGGCCCCTTTAACTCAGATAGTAGACGACACATCCTTTTATAATTTCCATTCGATTTACTTGCACTAGAGAAGAAAAAAAAGGCCTCCTCTAGGTGTTGAAAGCAGAGGCGACGCGGCGCAGCTTTGTGCCGCGTTCTGCACGGTCTGAGGCAGAGAAAATAAACGCTTTAAAGAAAAGTTTTAAGGGAAAAGTTGAATTGTGAAATGGTCGGCACTCCCGATACACATCGTCCTTTGTTCCGCATCCATTGTAGAGACATAAAATAGTCTTGGCAAATTCTCGGCACCTCGAAGCCGCATCTTTTTAATGTTTGCAGCACAAAGCACGTTTTGATCTTCAAGAGAAGCCAAGTCCAATCTGTTTAATGCGCTTTCCATTTTTTTCCCCTGTATTCTTTAAGAAAACAAAACTGATCTGGAAACTCACGTAATGCAGAAAAAAATCAAAATCCCCAAGCTGTGTCTGAACCCCTCGGAAGGGTCCTGGGAGTTTAAAGAGAATGAAGAGGAGGAGGACGGCGAGCGGCGGCACAGTAAGGTAAGCGCATGAACTCGTGCAACCGACAAAATGAAGGGGTGGCAACCGTTATCTCGTGGACACCTAAATACTCTAAAATGACATTATCCTGCTTTATGTATTTGCAAGCCTTCAAGGGGTTGTCCAGGATATTTATATTGATGACCTTATCCTTAGGATATCCCACCGATATCTGATAGGCCAGGGTCTGACACCCCACATCTGTTCTGCAGCAGCTCAGGTACCAGACTACACAACTCCGTCCAATAGTGGGTGGTGCTGGTTCCTGCAGCGCTGTTCCATTGAAGTGAACGGGAACAGCTCTGCAGTAACTGCGTCCGTCCACAAGACAATGGATGGCGCTGTGTAGCTGCTCAGGAACGGCTGATCGTCAGGAGTGTGGGGTGTCGGACCCTCGCCAATCAAATATTGGTGGCCTCTGCTGAGGGTCAATATAAAATTTAAGGGATCATACATTGCCAGCAAATTAAAGGGCATCTGTCAGCAGATTTGTCTCTATGACACTGGCTGACCTGTTACATGTGCGCTTGGCAGCTGAAGGCATCTGTGTTGGTCCCATGTTCATATGTGCCCGCGCTGCTGAGAAAAAACATGTTTTCACATAGGCAAATGAGCCTCTAGGAGCAACGGGGGCGTTGCCGTTACACCTAGAGGCTCAGCTCTCTCAGCAACTGCCGCGACCGCTGCACTTTGATTAGCAGGGCCAGACATTATAATCTTTTCACTGCCTGGCCCTGTCAGTCAGAGTGAAGAGGGTGCAGCAGTTGCAGAGAGGGCAATGCCCCTGTTGCTCCTAGAGGCCCATTTACATATATATATATATATGTGTGTTAAAATTATTCTTTTTCAACAATGCGGGCACATATGAACATGGAACCAACACAGACGCGATAAAAATATATTTGAAATTATGTTTTATGAGAAATGTTGTTATTCTGACACGTTGCAGGCTGCTCAGTCCCGTTCAGTGTGAAATCTATCAGATGAACTCTCTGACGGCTCAGTCTGTTTGCCTTTTCTCTGCTGTCCTGAACATAAATCTAAGCCGACATCTTTACAACCTAATAAAATAAGCTTAAAAGGTTTGTCCGATTTCTGGAGAAAATCGGACAAACTTAACTGCCAGATCCCGCGCCGCCGCTTTGGTTCTCCCGGCTGGGCTCTTTTTACACGGCTGCAGCAGCGACATCATGTCGATAACATATGACCGTGGCAGCCAGTCACTGGCCTCATCGGGTGCACCGCTGAGGCCACTGATTGGCTGCAGCAGTCTTGTGTCTAAATAACCCATTTCATTCAAATGGGGTGGCAACTTTATGAGCGTTGACGACAGCACAAAGAGGCACTGCAGATCTAGCCATTAAAGAACTTGTCTGAAGGAGTTCACACTGAACGGGGCTGTGCAGCCTGCAGTGTATAAGAATATATGCAGGCTGCAGAAGACAAACAGTTGAATAAGATCTAATTGCACCCAAAGGTTTGCATAGTCTTTAAATGGGTATTCCCATTTTGGACATTGGGGGCATATTGCTAGGATATGCCCCCGATGTCTGCTAGCTGTGGGTACCACCTCTGGGACCTACACCTATCCCACAAAGTGCTGGAGGGCGCACCGCACATGTGCTGCTGCCCTCCATTAATATTTATTGGCGGTGCGCTCTGCTATTTTCAGAAGTTCCATTGAAATTAATGGTATGTGCACTGTGCAAGCGCAACCAACGCTTCATTTGCTTCTATGGGGCTTACTTTGCGGGCTCCGTTCTAAGTGTAGGTGCGGGTCCAGGAGGTAGGACCCACAGCTATCAGACATTGGGGACATATCCTAGCAATATGGCCTCCAATGTCCAAGATGTCCAATGTCCCTTTAATCTTTTTTCCCCGAGTCCCTTTTTTTTTGATAGAATACAAGCAAAAAGTGCTTCAGATGAGTTACTATTGTTATGACTCATATTTTACCTTATCAGTGGCCGTGATGATTGAGGGGTTAAATACCTTCTGAGTTTGGTCACATTAATTGCGCTAAAACAAGGAAAAAGAAGATGTGAACTAATCAAGTGTCGGAGCGGGATGCTGCAATCTTTATTAGCTCGTATTTCACACTGTTGTACATCTGCCAGAGAGAAGGTTAATGATGTATTCAAGCTGAACATCTCTGAACCTTGATTACGTTCACATAAAGCATTGCTTTAACTAATTATGTCTTAAGAAATCAGAACTCAAATAGAAGTTGTGATCACTGATTTCTCTTTTACACCTGATAAACTTTGTTACCAGGCTGATGTCATTGTCTAGTCCCTTTGGTCGCTCATTTTCCAGACTGGCTCCCACACCACATTGTTACTTAATAATTTTTTTATACTTTAATTTTTATTTTATTTTTTTAAATAAGGCTGTGTTCACATTGCTGTCAGAGGCTTTTTCAGCATTTTCAGTAGATTCCATAGGAAGAACAGCATTGTGAACAGAACCTACAGCAGAGCATGCAGGGGGCTCAGTGTACTGCTGCAAACACCAAGAAATGTTAACGAGCTGACATATCACTAGTTAATGGCCCAGTGATCCTGCATCCCCGGAAGTCAATCCATATGGGAGCCCAAGAGTGAAACCATAGAGGTACTGGAGCCCCAGGAGTGTAGCCATAAGGAGGCTGAAATCCAAGGAATTTAGCCATAGGAGTGATGGAGTCCCAGGAGTTTAGCCATAGGTATGCTCAAAGCCGACAAGTCTAGCCATAGGAGTACTGCAGTCCCAGGGGTCTAGCCATAGGAGTGATGAAGCCCAAGGAGTCTAGCCAGAGGGCAGCTGGAGCGCCAGGGGTCTAGCCAGAGGGCAGCTGGAGCGCCAGGGGTCTAGCCAGAGGGCAGCTGGAGCGCCAGGGGTCTAGCCAGAGGGCAGCTGGAGCGCCAGGGGTCTAGCCAGAGGGCAGCTGGAGCGCCAGGGGTCTAGCCAGAGGGCAGCTGGAGCGCCAGGGGTCTAGCCAGAGGGCAGCTGGAGCGCCAGGGGTCTAGCCAGAGGGCAGCTGGAGCGCCAGGGGTCTAGCCAATAAAAATTCTTGCAGACAGAGCAGAGCCTGTTACATAACTGTGAGCTCATACTTTGTTTAATTCACTTTGATGTGAAATGCATCCACGTATTTAGATGTAAGCGGTAGAGACCAGAGCAGCAGTGTCGTTGGACTGGTTTTGGCTTTAAGGGGTTATCTAAGTGTCTAATACTGATGACATCCTCAGGATAGGTCATTAGTATCTGATTAGTTGGGGATCAACCCCCGGTACCCCTGCCTTTCAGCTGTTTGAAGAGACCGTGGCACTACTGGAGCCTCCTTTTAGGTCAGTGACGTCATGTTCATCGGTCACATGGCCTAGACGCAGCTCAGTCCCATTCTAGTGAATGGGGTTGAGCTGCAATGCCAAGCACGGCTGCTATTCACTTGACGGCACTGTGCTCTTTAAGCCGCGAGGCGACCTCTTCAAATAGCAGATCGGCAGCGGCGCTCAGTGTCGGATCTCCACCAATAGCATACTAAAGTTAGGTCCACGTCATTAGATGGACATCTTCAGTGACTTCTGTTTCTGTTGATTTAGAGACCAGACGGGAGGAAACAAGTAGAAGGAACCCGCAAGAGCATTGAAGCTGTGGTGGCCCGCTTGGAGAAGCAGAACAGTGTGCCATCGAGTCACCACTCCAGCTGTGAGGACATCTTCCTGGAGCCCTGTCCGATGGCAGGACACATGGACACACTGGAAGATGCTTTGATACCCAGAGTTTTATATGAGGAGTTGCTGAGGAGCTATCAGCAGCAACAGGTGGAAATGAGGCACATCCAGCATGAGCTGGAAAGGACTCGGAGGCAGCTGGTTCAGCAGGCCAAAAAACTAAAGGACTATGGGACATTAGTCACAGAAGTGAAGGAACTCCGGGTCCTTAACAGAAGACTCCAGGATGTGTTGTTGCTTAGACTGGGCAGTGGTAAGTGATCAAATTGATATCCGAAACTTGCTCACAGTTAGGCTGGGTTCACACCTGAGCGTTTTACAGCGCGTTCCTACGCGCTGTAAAACGCACAACAGGCAAGAACCAACGATTCCCTATGGGAATGGTTCTCACCTGGGCGTTTTACAGCGCGTACGATCGCGCTGTAAAACGCCCGACGCTCAAACAAGTGCTTGAGCTTTTTTTTGGCCGTTTGTCGCGCGTTCCCGCACATAGAAATTCGGGAACGCGCGACAATGTGTGAACGCCAGTCTCTGTATGCGCGATTGTAAACGCCCGTACAATCGCGCATACAGAGCGCTCGTTTCAGAACGCTCAGGTCTGAACCCAGACTTACAGTTGCTCATAATCACCTTTTCTACCTGGATTTATCTAAAAAATGATCTTGTGGCTAGATATTTCTGTTATATACTTATTATGGCACGTTCTGCTTTTCTCTACAATTCCTCTCAGAAGATCCACCTCATATGTCCAGTGCTGGTGAGTAGAAGACATTTGTAGTGTGCTCACGGCACGCGCACACCGTGAATATACACGTAGGAAAAATTCACGGCAGGAATCCCAGGCTGACCCTCAGATCTGTGCCGTGGGTTTGTAGTTTGAATGGCGCTGATCCAATCGCAGATCATCCCCATTCAAGGAGGCTAATTCGCAAGAAGATACCTCCCGTGGTTTCCTTGGTCTCCTCTAAGGGCTCTTTCACACCTGCGTTCTTTTCTTCCGGCATAGAGTTCCGTCGTCGGGGCTCTATGCCGGAAGAATCCTGATCAGGATTATCCCAATGCATTCTGAATGGAGAGGAATCCGTTCAGGATGCATCAGGATGTCTTCAGTTCAGGACCGGAACGTTTTTTGGCCGGAGAAAATACTGCAGCATGCTGCGCTTTTTGCTCCGGCCAAAAATCCTGAACACTTGCCGCAAGGCCGGATCCGGAATTAATGCCCATTGAAAGGCATTGATCCGGCCTTAAGCTAAACGTCGTTTCGGCGCATTGCCGGATCCAACGTTTAGCTTTTTCCGAATGGTAACCATGGCTGCCGGGACGCTAAAGTCCTGGCAGCCATGGTAAAGTGTAGTGGGGAGCAGGGGAGCAGCATACTTACCGTCCGTGCGGCTCCCGGGGCGCTTCAGAGTGACGTCAGGGCGGCCCACGCGCATGGATGACGTGATTGCATGGCACGTCATCCATGCGCATGGGGCGCTCTGACGTCATTCTGGAGCGCTCGGGAGCTGCACGGACGGTAAGTATTATGCTCCCCCGCTCCCCACTACTACTATGGCAACCAGGACTTTAACCACCTCCCGACCGCTGTACGCACATATGCGTCCGGGAGGTGGTTGCTTTACTCCTCCTGGACGCATATACGCGTCATCTCGCGAGACGCGAGATTTCCTGTGAACGCGCGCGCACAGGCGCGCGCGCTCACAGGAACGGAAGGTAAGCGAGTGGATCTCCAGCCTGCCAGCGGCGATCGTTCGCTGGCAGGCTGGAGATCCGAATTTTTTAACCCCTAACAGGTATATTAGACGCTGTTTTCATAACAGCGTCTAATATACCTCCTACCTGGTCCTCTGGTGGTCCCTTTTGTTAGGATCGACCACCAGAGGACTCAGGTAGGTCAGTACAGTCCCACCAAACACCACACTACACTACACTACACCCCCCCCCCCCCCGTCACTTATTAACCCCTTATAAACCCCTGATCACCCATGATCACCCCATATAAACTCCCTGATCACCCCCCTGTCATTGATCACCGCCCTGTCATTGATCACCCCCCTGTCAGGCTCCGTTCAGACGTCCGTATGATTTTTACGGATCCACGGATACATGGATCGGATCCGCAAAAAGCATACGGACGTCTGAATGGAGCCTTACAGGGGGGTGATCAATGACAGGCGGGTGATCACCCATATACACTCCCTGATCACCCCCTGTCATTGATCACCCCCCTGTCATTGATCACCCCCCCTGTAAGGCTCCATTCAGACGTCCGCATGATTTTTACGGATCCGATCCATGTATCCATGGATCCGTAAAAATCATGCGGACGTCTGAATGGAGCCTTACAGGGGGGGTGATCAGTGACAGGGGGGTGATCACCCTGATCACCCCTGTCATTGATAACCCCCCTGTAAGGCTCCATTCAGACGTCCGCATGCGTTCTGTGGATCCGATCCATGTATCCATGGATCCGTAAAAAATCATGCGGATGTCTGAATGGAGCCTTACAGGGGGGGTGATCAGTGACAGGGGGTGATCACCCTGATTACCCTGATCACCCCCTGTCATTGATAACCCCCCTGTAAGGTTCCATTCAGACGTCCGCATGCGTTCTGTGGATCCGATCCATGTATCCATGGATCTGTAAAAAATCATGCGGATGTCTGAATGGAGCCTTACAGGGGGGGTGATCAGTGACAGGGGGGTGATCACCCTGATTACCCTGATCACCCCCTGTCATTGATAACCCCCCTGTAAGGCTCCATTCAGACGTCCGCATGCGTTCTGTGGATCCGATCCATGGATCCGTAAAAAATCATGCGGATGTCTGAATGGAGCCTGACAGGGGGGTGATCAGGGAGTCTATATGGGTGATTACCCCCCTGTCATTGATCACCCCCCTGTCATTGATCACCCCCCTGGTAAGGCTCCATTCAGACATTTTTTTGGGCACAAGTTAGCGGAAATTTTTTGTTTGTTTTTGTTTTTGTTTTTTCTTACAAAGTCTCATATTCCACTAACTTGTGTCAAAAAATAAAATCTCACATGGACTCACCGTACCCCTCACGGAATCCAAATGCGTAAACATTTTTAGACATTTATATTCCAGACTTCTTCTCACGCTTTAGGGCCCCTAAAAAGCCAGGGCAGTATAAATACCCCACATGTGACCCCATTTCGGAAAGAAGACACCCCAAGGTATTCCGTGAGGGGCACATTGAGTCCATGAAAGATTGAAATTTTTGTCCTAAGTTAGCGGAAAGTGAGACTTTGTGAGAAAAAAACAAAAAAAAATCAATATCCGCTAACTTATGCAAAAAAAATAAAATTCTAGGAACTCGCCAGGCCCCTCATTGAATACCTTGGGGTGTCTTCTTTCCAAAGTGGGGTCACATGTGGGGTATTTATACTGCCCTGGCTTTTTAGGGGCCCGAAAGTGTGAGAAGAAGTCTGGGATCCAAATGTCTAAAAATGCCCTCCTAAAAGGAATTTGGGCACCTTTGCGCATCTAGGCTGCAAAAAAGTGTGACACATCTGGTATCGCCGTACTCAGGAGAAGTTGGGGAATGTGTTTTGGGGTGTCATTTTACATATACCCATGCTGGGTGAGAAAAATATCTTGGTCAAATGCCAACTTTGTATAAAAAAATGGGAAAAGTTGTCTTTTGCCAAGATATTTCTCTCACCCAGCATGGGTATATGTAAAATGACCCCCCAAAACACATTGCCCAACTTCTCCTGAGTACGGCGATACCAGATGTGTGACACGTTTTTGCAGCCAAGGTGGGCAAAGGGGCACATATTCCAAAGAGCACCTTTCGGATTTCACCGGTCATTTTTTACACATTTTGATTGCAAGGTACTTCTCACACATATGGGCCCCTAAATTGCCAGGGCAGTATAACTACGCCACAAGTGACCCCATTTTGGAAAGAAGACACCCCAAGGTATTCCGTGGGGGGCACGGCGAGTTCCTAGAATTTTTCTATTTTTTGTCACAAGTTAGCGGAAAATGATGATTTTTTTTTTTTTTCTCTTTTTTCCTTACAAAGTCTCATATTCCACTAACTTGCGACAAAAAATAAAAAATTCTAGGAACTCGCCATGCCCCTCACGGAATACCTTGGGGTGTCTTCTTTCCAAAACAGGGTCACTTGTGGCGTAGTTATACTGCCCTGGCAATTTAGGGGCCCATATGTGTGAGAAGTACCTTGCAATCAAAATGTGTAAAAAATGACCGGTGAAATCCGAAAGGTGCTCTTTGGAATATGTGCCCCTTTGCCCACCTTGGCTGCAAAAACGTGTCACACATCTGGTATCGCCGTACTCAGGAGAAGTTGGGCAATGTGTTTTGGGGGGTCATTTTACATATACCCATGCTGGGTGAGAGAAATATCTTGGCAAAAGACAACTTTTCCCATTTTTTTATACAAAGTTGGCATTTGACCAAGATATTTTTCTCACCCAGCATGGGTATATGTAAAATGACACCCCAAAACACATTCCCCAACTTCTCCTGAGTACGGCGATACCAGATGTGTGACACTTTTTTGCTGCCAAGGTGGGCAAAGGGGCACATATTCCAAAGTGCACCTTTCGGATTTTGCAGGGCATTTTTTACACATTTTGATTGCAAAGTACTTCTCACACATATGGGCCCCTAAATTGCCAGGGCAGTATAACTACGCCACAAGTGACCCTGTTTTGGAAAGAAGACACCCCAAGGTATTCCGTGAGGGGCATGGCGAGTTCCTAGAATTTTTTATTTTTTGTCGCAAGTTAGTGGAATATGAGACTTTGTAAGGAAAAAAGAGAAAAAAAAAAAAAATCATCATTTTCCGCTAACTTGTGACAAAAAATAGAAAAATTCTAGGAACTCGCCGTGCCCCTCACGGAATACCTTGGGGTGTCTTCTTTCCAAAATGGGGTCACTTGTGGCGTAGTTATACTGCCCTGGCAATTTAGGGGCCCAAATGTGTGAGAAGTACTTTGCAATCAAAATGTGTAAAAAATGCCCTGCAAAATCCGAAAGGTGCACTTTGGAATATGTGCCCCTTTGCCCACCTTGGCAGCAAAAAAGTGTCACACATCTGGTATCGCCGTACTCAGGAGAAGTTGGGGAATGTGTTTTGGGGTGTCATTTTACATATACCCATGCTGGGTGAGAAAAATATCTTGGTCAAATGCCAACTTTGTATAAAAAAATGGGAAAAGTTGTCTTTTGCCAAGATATTTCTCTCACCCAGCATGGGTATATGTAAAATGACACCCCAAAACACATTCCCCAACTTCTCCTGAGTACGGCGATACCAGATGTGTGACACTTTTTTGCTGCCAAGGTGGGCAAAGGGGCACATATTCCAAAGTGCACCTTTCGGATTTTGCAGGGCATTTTTTACACATTTTGATT
This sequence comes from Bufo gargarizans, assembly GCF_014858855.1. Classification (NCBI taxonomy): domain Eukaryota; kingdom Metazoa; phylum Chordata; class Amphibia; order Anura; family Bufonidae; genus Bufo; species Bufo gargarizans. The sequence goes on from NC_058086.1 coordinate 30,018,862, forward strand.
GCAAAGTACTTCTCACACATATGGGCCCCTAAATTGCCAGGGCAGTATAACTACGCCACAAGTGACCCTGTTTTGGAAAGAAGACACCCCAAGGTATTCCGTGAGGGGCATGGCGAGTTCCTAGAATTTTTTATTTTTTGTCGCAAGTTAGTGGAATATGAGACTTTGTAAGGAAAAAAGAGAAAAAAAAAAAATCATCATTTTCCGCTAACTTGTGACAAAAAATAGAAAAATTCTAGGAACTCGCCGTGCCCCTCACGGAATACCTTGGGGTGTCTTCTTTCCAAAATGGGGTCACTTGTGGCGTAGTTATACTGCCCTGGCAATTTAGGGGCCCAAATGTGTGAGAAGTACTTTGCAATCAAAATGTGTAAAAAATGCCCTGCAAAATCCGAAAGGTGCACTTTGGAATATGTGCCCCTTTGCCCACCTTGGCTGCAAAAAAGTGTGACACATCTGGTATCGCCGTACTCAGGAGAAGTTGGGGAATGTGTTTTGGGGTGTCATTTTACATATACCCATGCTGGGTGAGAGAAATATCTTGGCAAAAGACAACTTTTCCCATTTTTTTATACAAAGTTGGCATTTGACCAAGATATTTCTCTCACCCAGCATGGGTATATGTAAAATGACACCCCAAAACACATTCCCCAACTTCTCCTGAGTACGGCGATACCAGATGTGTCACACTTTTTTGCTGCCAAGGTGGGCAAAGGGGCGCATATTCCAAAGTGCACCTTTCAGATTTTGCAGGCCATTTTTTACACATTTTGATTGCAAAGTTCTTCTCACACATTTGGGCCCCTAAATTGCCAGGGCAGTATAACTACGCCACAAGTGACCCCATTTTGGAAAGAAGACACCCCAAGGTATTCTGTGAGGGGCATGGTGAGTTCCTAGAATTTTTTATTTTTTGTCGCAAGTTAGTGGAATATGAGACTTTGTAAGAAAAAAATAAATAAAATAAATCATCATCATTTTCCGCTAACTTGTGACAAAAAATAAAAAGTTCTATGAACTCACTATGCCCATCAGCGAATACCTTAGGGTGTCTACTTTCCGAAATGGGGTCATTTGTGGGGTGTTTCTTCTGTTTGGGCATTGTAGAACCTCAGGAAACATGACAGGTGCTCAGAAAGTCAGAGCTGTTTCAAAAAGCGGAAATTCACATTTTTGTACCATAGTTTGTAAATGCTATAACTTTTACCCAAACCATTTTTTTTTTTGCCCAAACATTTTTTTTTTATCAAAGACATGTAGAACAATAAATTTGGCGAAAAATTTATATATGGATGTCGTTTTTTTTGCAAAATTTTACAGCTGAAAGTGAAAAATGTCATTTTTTTGCAAAAAAATCGTTACATTTTGATTAATAACAAAAAAAGTTAAAATGTCAGCAGCAATAAAATACCACCAAATGAAAGCTCTATTAGTGAGAAGAAAAGGAGGTAAAATTCATTTGGGTGGTAAGTTGCATGACCGAGCGATAAACGGTGAAAGGAGTGTAGTGCCGAAGTGTAAAAAGTGGCCTGGTCATGAAGGGGGTTTCACCTAGCGGGGCTGAAGTGGTTAATAGCGTCCTGGGTGCCATAGTAACACTGAACGCATTTTGAAGACGGATCCGTCTTCAAATGCTTTCAGTTCACTTGCGTTTTTCCGGATCCGGCGTGTAATTCCGGCACATGGAGTACACGCCGGATCCAGACAACGCAAGTGTGAAAGAGGCCCTAAGGCATATCCTGTCTTGAGGTGTTTTTGAAATCTGCACTGCAGCATGGACTCCCACTGAAAACAATGGAAGGCGAAATCAAGTGGATTTTGGCGTGGCATATGCCCCAGAATCTGCATGAAAATCCCACTGTGTGAACATGTCCTCATCGGCTGGTCTGCACACTAACAGATCTCCCTCTGCCACCCTGGGAACAAGAGGATCCAGGTGGTCTCACTGGTCATTGAGCAAGTGTGGTCATCAACACAAGACCCATGAACTGGACGTTCTGAGAGGGAATCGGAAGAACAGCAGGGGGCGCCATAATAAGAATGTAACAGCAATATCTAAACACAGGAACATTTTTTTAGGGGGGGTTGGGTGGGGGTCTAAAATGTTGTCTGCCTCAAATCTCCTTGCCATAACATTCTTACCCACTGCAGTCTATGGGGATATTGATCTTGTGGTCAGGGTCCACATACCAGGGGGGGGGGGGAGGAACATTCAGTAGCCTAATCTTGTTGGTGCAGTGGTCACTGTGTCTCTTTTATGGACCATTGATTGCCTCATTTTGCCCTTTACGTCTTTTTTTTTTTTGCAATTGGTGGTAGGGTAAGTCTACTCAGATGTTGGACCATTTAACATCTACTGCAGTTTCTCCTGTGGTACTGTAGATCTGCAAGATCTGCACTGTCCCATAGGTCTCAGACAGGGGCGTACATAGAAATCACTGAGCCACATGGCAAGAATCTGAATTGGGCCCCCTTGTGAGTGACCCATCGCACCCCTTAGGGTATGTGCACATCTACTGCAGAGGTTCCAGCAAAGCCTCCGTTGCAGATTCTAGCAAAAACAAAGGGCAAAACAATCTTAAATGACCGCATTATTGTGAATGGGATCCGGCAGGTGTCAGCAGTGTTTGGCATTTGCTGGATTTGGCGATTCTGGTATTCTGCTGGTATGCTGGAAGAGAATACCAAAATCTGATGGCAAGTGATTACCCGGCCTTACCCGATGAACTGTGCCCGCTGCTGCTACTTTTTATATAGTGTGTCATTTTTCTCGAAGGACTGTGCCCGCTGCTGCTTCACCTCCTCCCCGATGCTGACTTACCATTTGTGCTGCGGGCCTGGGGCAGATCTTCACAACACTAGTCTGGAGTCTGGACCGGTGACGGTGCGGGATCAGGTCAGGTCAGGTCACAGTGTGACGCGTGCTCGCAGAGGAGCAGGACAGGGACATTTTCCAAAGTGCACACACAGAAATCTAAAGGATTTTATCCAGTCACAACAGATGTTTTTCTGACTGCTGCAGAGCCTCCTAATACACACTTCAGCTGCTGCAGAACCTCCTTGGAAATTAGGGAGCAACACATGGAGAGGTAAAATGGAGAGAACTACAACCCCCAGCATGTCTAGGCTGTTATTATTGGATATAAGTAGATATTACACAGAGAGAATACAAGGCCGAGTTCACATCACCGTTTAGTTTTCCGTTCTTCTGATCCGTCAGATGAACAGAAAAAACGGATCCTGTATTTCAAGCATCAGTTCTGCACATTTGGCATCCGTTTATGGCATTTCTGTCAGAGATCTGTTATTTTAGACGGAAAAAAGTCCTGCATGCAAAACGGAAAACTAAACGGTGATCTGAACCCAGCCTAAGAAGAGAGAACTACAACTCCCAGCATGTCCCGATTATTATAGGACATCATCGCGTTGTACTAGGCGAGGGCTTTAAAAAGAAATAACTATAACCCCCAGTATGGCCAGATTAATTATGGGGCATCAGTATACATTACAGAGAGGGGGTATAAGAGAAGAGAACTACAACTCCCAGCATTGCCAAACTGTACTAGGGCATAAATTGAAATTACATGGAGAGGGATACAATAGGACAGAAGAACTACAACTACCAGACTGTACTAGGGCATACGTTTAAATTACATGGATAGGGATATAATAGGACAGAACTACAACTCCCAGCTTTTCTAGGATGGTATGGGTTATCCCAGAACACCACTAACCTCTCCTCCAGGCACCACACAGAAGCTCCACCCCGGATATGCCACAGGTCTTTCACCAGTCCTCTGCACTGGTCATATGATGATGACATCACCAAAGGCCCTTTAGACTTCTGCTGCTCTGCTATTCCTTGGTTTCCTGCACTGGTCACATGGTTGATGACATCACCAAAGGTCCTTCTCCACCTCTTACATTCTAAGGTAGCCATACAAGTGTAATTAGTGGGCGGGGCCTATCATCCACTGCGGGCCCCCTTCCTCCAGGGGCCCCATAGCAGCTGCGTGGTCTGCCTCTATTGGAGGTACGCCACTGGTCTCAGGTGTTATTATTCATATTGCCTTTATAGAGATTATATGTTACTCAGGCGACTATGTATGTTAGTGCATGCTTTTGTGAAAGTTTCCACATTTTAATGTCCATGGACCTTTTTGTGGTTCTGCTGATCCAAACTAAGACCACCATAGAGCTTCAAGAAGAGTTCAGTTGAACTACAGGAGGGGGCTTTATTGTGTCTATAGCGCTAACACTAAAATGTGGCTGCACATCGGCTGTCTGAAACCAAGCTTAAAGGGGTTATTCCATGAGTATTTAAATCAGACATCGTATAGGACATGACAATACCTTTCTAACAAAGCTAGAACCAGCCCTGTACCTCGCATGGATCCATAGATCTCCCCATTCATTGCTCTGCTAGAATTATATTAGGCTGAAGGGGAGAGTCTTTTCTGCTGCAGCTCAGGGGGCGTGTCCATGCTCTCCCTATCACAGCTCAGGGGCGTGTCCATGCTCTCCCTATCACAGCTCAGGGGCGTGTCCATGCTCTGCCTATCACAGCTCAGGAGGCAGTTGAAGGATGAAACTGAGCATGTGCGGCCACCTCAGTGAGCAGGACGAAGATATAAGAAAATAAAAAAAACAGCAGGTGGCGCTATACAGATACATTTTATTGAATAACTCATAGGCTATATAAAATGTTTTATTACATTCAACAAAAGTATTCAGATCCTGGTGCTGGTTTGAAAACTGTGGAATATTTTTCATGGGACAATCCCTTTAAAGGGGTTCTGCACTTTCATTTAACTGATGATCTATCCTCTGATAGATCATCAGCTTCTGATCGGCCGGGGTCCGACAACCGGGACTCCCGCCGATCAGCTGTTTGAGAAGGCAGCGGCGCTCCAGCAGCGCTGCGGCCTTCTCACTGTTTACCGCCGGGCCGCCCTGTTCACTTGAATGGAGCTTAGCCGCGCCCACGCTAGTTGATACTAGTCGTGACGTCAGTTAGAAGGCTGTGGCGCTGCTGCCTTCTCAAACAGCTGATCGGCGGGGGTCCTGGGTGTCGGACCCTGGCCGATTAGAAGCTGATGATCTATCCAGAGGATAGATCATCAGTTAAATGAAAGTGCGGAACCCCTTTAAGGTGGAAGTACGCTTGTTCAGTCGACAGCTGTCCCTCTTGAGACATTCGTACCCATGCATGCTGGGCTTGGCTGAGTGTGCAGGTACTCTCCATAGGCAGAGGGGAATGAGCAACTGGCAGAAAACGGACATGAAATCCAACTGCCTGATCCTTCTCTCCCCTGACATCCGCCATGACGGGAGAGTCAGGACACCATTGTACACATTAGAGGGTTGGTCGGTCGCACCAAAAAACATTTGGTCTGAAGACATTCATCTAAGGCCACATTCACATGACTGTGTGACAGCTGCGTCTGTTTTTGCGGACTGCAACATGGGCATCGGCCGTGCGCACCGTGTGCAGATCCGTTGACTTCAATGGGTCCGCAATCTGCAAGAACAGCTAAGCAAGTATGCATGATGGAAATTGTAGTTTCACAACAGCGGAAGTGCCTGAGGTTGCTGACCCAAGCGAGTGTGCCTGCTGGGATTTGTAGTTTCACAACAGCGGGAATGCCGGTGGTTGCGGACCCCTAATCTATTGTGTATAACCAGCCTTACTCCTAATGCAAATTCTGCAGCCACGTCCAGCTAAGGCTCACTGCGCAGCGGGTCCGGTTTATATGCATTCATCATAGTTAGCTGCATCATCGAGATAAAGTTTGAGGTTTAAAGTTTCTCAAAGTTGTAATTTCCTGATTTTCCCTGAATCTGCGTGTCTTACGCGCTTTGTGCCCTCTCTGCCCCCCCTCATATGAATCACATAAGGCTTTTAAATACTGTCTGATTTATCTACCTCCTATGAACCTTAAACCATTTTAGTAGCCCCTCTTCCCACAATTTATTTCTCTCATTTTGAGCACAGAACTCTGGGTGAAGCCAGCAATCTATAAACCGACTTGAAACCCGTCGGCTGCTAACAAATCTCTGTGTGCTGTCAGTAGCTCTGTCCCCGCACAACCTGGAGATCCTGCTGACTTCAGTACATTGCTTGCCTCGTCTCATCAGAGCACAAACGCTGCTTACCTTTTTTTCCCCCAAAGTTAATATGATATGTTTTATTCCGCTCCTCCAGCTTTCAGGATAAAGGCGCGCTGCTGGCTGTGTCCCATGTGTACCTTGTGATAAAGATGTAATGTATACCGTATTTTTCACACTATAAGATGCACCTAGGTTTTATAGGACAAAAATAAGGAAAACAATATTTTTCATCAGGCTTAAGATCAGACCCTCAATGTTAGGCCTCATGCACACGAACATTGTATTGGTCGGACCCATTCACTCCAGTGGGGCCGCAAAAGATGCGGACAGCACTCGCCTCTCCTGGTCCGGGCGCTGCTGCCTCCTTTCCCAAGGTCCAGCGCTGTTCCTGTCGTGCTGTGACCCGACGTTGCACAGTGTGAGGTCACAGAATGCGCCGCCGTCCTCGCTCTGTGCGCAGGTCACAGTACAGAGTGCAGCAGCCGGCAGAAGAAGAACAGGGAGTGGTAAGTACAGCCAACACAGGAAGCGTTGCATTCACTGGAATGGATCTCATTAGTATTTTCCCTATAAGGGTACTTTCACACTAGCGTTATTCTTTTCCGGCGCTGAGTTCCGTCCTAGGAGCTTAATACCGGAAGAGAACTGATCAGGATTATCCCCATGAAATGAATGGAGAGCGATCCGTTCAGGATGCATCAGGAGTTCAGGACGTCTTCAGTTCAGTCTTTTTGCTTTTTCAGGACTGAGATAATACCGCAACATGCTACGGTTTTATCTCCGACCAAAATTCAACTTGCCATTAAAATGCATTAATGCCGATCCGGCCTTGAGCGTTCCAGCAAAACGAATCCAGCATTGCGGTCTGCGCATGCTCAGACTGCAAAAAATGTGAAAAAAAATAAATGCCGGATCCGTTTTTCCGGATAACACTGGAGAGACGGATCTGGCCTTTCAATGCATTTGTCATACGGATCTTGACGTTTGCATACGTTTTGATGGATCCGGCAAGCAGTTCCGGCGACGGAACTGCCTGCCTGGAATCCCCTGCCACAAGTGTGAAAGTGCCCTAAGACGCACTGACATTTTCCCCCCACTTTTGGGGGGAAAAATGTGTCTTAGGCCACATTCACACGACTGTATGTGTTTTGCGGTCTGCAAATTACGTATGGCATCCGTTTGTTTTGCGGATCCATTTTAACAATGCATATTCTTGTCAGCAAAACGGACAAGAATAGGACATGTTCTATTTTTTTTGCGGGGCTATGGAATGGACATACTAATGCGGATAGTACACGATGCGCTGTCCACATTTTTTGCGGACCCATTGAAATGAATGGGCCCGCATCCTATCTTCAAAAAAAAACAAAAAACGGAACAGACACGGAAACAAAATACGTTTGTGTGCATGAGGCCTAATAGGGTAAAAAATACAGTCTATGGAGAAGGGTTTTAAAAAGGAAAACGCTACAAAACCTAAAAAACATGAAATCGACAATGCAGCCACAGTTTCTATATATCTATCTATCTATCTATCTATCCCACATCTATCTATCTATCTATCTATCTATCTATCTATCCCACATCTATCTATCTATCTATCTATCTATCTATCTATCCCACATCTATCTATCTATCTATCTATCTATCTATCCCACATCTATCTATCCCACATCTATCTATCTATCTATCTATCTATCCCACATCTATCTATCTATCTATCTATCTATCCCACATCTATCTATCTATCTATCCCACATCTATCTATCTATCTATCCCACATCTATCTATCTATCTAACTATTGAATGCAAAAAGAAAAAAGCGTCAGAGGTAAAGATTAATGGGTGCAGTCCCCCCTGAATCGGTGACCAAGATCCACTATTGAGACAAAAACTAAATGAAAAAAGGCAGCACTCCGAAAATCAAGTTAAAATGTGGATGTCTTTATTCCCACCTGCATCCGCAACGTTTCAGCTCTACTGAATGGAGCCTTTGTCAAGCATTGTGTCATCTGCCATTCAACATATTGATACACACGTGTATTAAATAATCAAAAAAGTGCATAATTATTACAATCCTAAATAATCGTGATGATAAAAATTCTTTACATGATTTCAAATATCAGTCTGTAAATATAGGGTCCAAGTACCGTGATTTAAATGTGCAAAAACCATGAATCTGTTCATTTACTTGGTGAAATAACCGTTAATACATAATAATGAATAAATTAACAGATTTATGTATTTATTTATTTTTTGGACATTTTAAATCGTGGTGCGACTTTGACTCTATTTATAGATTGATGTAAAGAATTTTTATTATCGCGATTATTTTATTGCCCCGCAAAACGGACAAGAATAGGACATGTTTTATCTTTTGATATATATGGGTCTGCATCCGATCTGCAAAAAATGCGTCTCGGATGCAGACCGACCATGCGGCGGTCGCGTGCATGAGCCCCTGTGAGGAAGGAGGGGTACATGGCTGAGATACTGGGACACATAGAGAAGACTTTGATGTACATTTCTTAGTCATAACTGCAATATCAGCCAAAATAGGATCAAAGGAGAGGAGTAGAATAACTGAGGAGGTGCTGGGACTTTGGGGAAAATCCTGGAGAATGACACACCGCGGGGGCCAGATTATCTCCTACTTAGGGCTCATTTAGATGAAGGACTCCGTGCCTGTGTTGCTGACTGCACACACAGCTGTGTGCACTCCATGGTGCGGATGTGGACCCATTGACTTGAATGGATCTGCGATCTGCAAGATATAGCAAAAAATAGGACACGTCCTATCGTTTGGAGTGCGGAGGCACAGACCTGAAAGCCCACAAAAGCGCCTTGTAGTGTTTCCGTGGGCTTCCGATCCATGCCTCCGCACCGCAAAAGATAGAAGATATCCTCTCTTTGGCGTTATCTTACAGATCGCTGACCCATTCAAGTCAATGGGTCCACATCCGCAACCGCGGCCGGTGCCTGTATATTGCAGACCCTCCGCTCGTGGTCCACGGCACGGAACCCTTACAGTCGTATGAATGGGCCTTACTTCTATCATCCCTTCTTTCATGTCTAGGGTGATTGTTCCTGACAGATTTACCATTTTAGTTTGTATCATCAGAGTCCTGACCCTAAAGCTGCCGGGTGAGATTTTCCGTAAGATCCTTCCTGATAGAATTACATATACAGAGCAGCGCGGACTTCTAGAAACTATTCTCACATAGATCCTCATTGTTTCCGCTCTGGGTAAACCTTATCCCCCCCCCCCCCCCCCCGTATCCTTATTTCTTTCCCATATTTTCGAGTGCTCCTTGTTAACAGCGACTCCCTCACCTCCCGCTGACCCGCAGTCGGCTTTTCTCTAGTTCTCTGCTGCCATCTCTACATCTGAAGTCTAACAGAGTATGGGATGGGATGTTTCTTCCATCCTTCCCTGCTCCCGGGAGGTCTCAGATGTGCTAGCGAAAACGCGTATAGAGGACCGAGGTTAGACAAATACCTTTAAACATCCTCAAATTTCAGTGCAGTAAGCAAAAATAAAATGAAAGGCAGTCTAAAGCCCAGACATCTGCCTTTCGATGCAGGTAGCATATGACGTACACTCTCTGATTTCTCCTGTTTCTTGCACATTTAAATCACAAATCACTGATCTTCATCATATCTTTTATGAAATAACAGATGACTGATCTCCGAAGGGAGTAGACTGCAGAAAATTCCTGATGGAATGATGACAATCTCAAGATATAATAATTATTAAACAGGGGTAGGGGTCCCTAGAGTAGGAGGCAATCCAAACACATTAATAAACCAGAATGAGTACTAGTAATACGGCGGGTGGGCACTTACAGAAATTTTGAGTACCCTACTCCCTAGTCCCAACATGTTTCCCCATTAGGCAGTGGTTCCTCAGGGGACAATGTGAAAAGCCGCACATACGACAGTGGCGTACAATACACGTTACAGAATCGTATAGAAGAAATAAGGGCGTCAACCTGAATGGAGGACGCTGATATTGGTGACACAGGGGATCAAGAGACAGACCATTGGGGTTATGTTGAAAAAAGGAGGCGGCGTACTCCATGGAAGCCCCCGATCTACCGTCTGTATGCAATATAAGACGCGTTATTGTCTGTGAGGCTTAAGGCCTCATGCACACAACCGTTCAGTTTTTGTCAGTCCGCAAATCGCGCATCTGCAAAAAACGGGAGCAGCCCATTGTAGAAATGCCTATTCTTGTCCGCAAAACGGACACGAATAGGACATGTTATTTTTTTTTGCGGGGCTACGGAACGGAGCAATGGATGCGGACAGTGCTGTCCGCATCTTTTGCGGCCCCATTGAAGTGAATGGGTCCGCATCCAAGCCGCAAAAACTGCGGCTCGGATGCGGACCAAAACAACGGTCATGTGCATGAGGCCTAAACCGCAGTATTTAGCCGTTCAGAAGGTTTCACAAACTGGAACAGAAACCATTGTTTGTGCCCTGCAATTATTAATATGACTGAAATTACCTTCGTCATGTGAGTTCAGCGACAAAAGTCTATGCCCATCAGTTTTATTAATACTGCACTACGTTTCCTGGACACGTGGTGCATCCAATGATGCGTCACACAATGTGTCCAAAACACGGCAGCCATGAAGAGCCACATCGGAGAGCAACCAAACCGGTAGAGAAAAAGAAAGTACGGCTAAACAGACGTTGTGGGGATGGGGAAGGCTCTCTACACTGGTCGATAGGTGTGGGTATCGAATAGGAAGGCTCCCTCGTCTACCACATATGCTCTAGGGGCAAATATGGGAAGAGTTTGTCCGCGAAAATCCTTTAGCAAATGCATTGCACCGATCCAGAACCCTTATTATACTCCAAAGCTGCAATCACAATTCTGCTAGTTATTATTGGGGACAAGTAGCATCTTCTGCTACGCTGAGCCTCTTTGACATTGTAGGGCAGTTAGCTTTAGATTGCGACTGTCATTAGGTGAAATTTTGACAGGTCTTAGTGACATGTCAGAGGTTCTGATTAGGGATGAGCGAATCAACTTCGGATGAAACCTCCGAAGTCGATGTGCATAACACTTCGTGGGTTTTTTACAATGGTAACTAGTTTATGAAGTTATTATGGGAAGTCTCGCGAGACTTTGCAAAGTGATAACTTTGGCTCAGCTGAGCCAATACATTCTAATACTGTACGGAGCTTCGTACAGTATTGAAGCAAAGTATTATGCGAATCAACTTCAGATGTTTAATCCGAAGACAATTCGCTCATCCCTAGTTTCTGATTGGTGAGGGTCTAGGTGTTGAGACACCAGGGGTGTGGAATTCCTATCGCCCGACGCCCCGGACATGCAGTTCCGGGCGCCGGGCAGGTAGTTTGTGCAGGCAGCTTTTCCCTGCGGGCAAGTAGCAGGGCTAGGGTTGCGCCGTGTTTTCCTCTAATACACAGCCCGGTGCAGCAAGTCCGGGCTGCTTACCGCAGTGTTATCAGCGCTCCTGTGCAGGCCGGAATTCGGGCGCCACGGGCTGGAAGTCAGCTCCCAGTGGAGGCACACGTTAGTCAGCGGCTGTAGTAGGAGCTCCTGACATGGTGGCAGCCCGTGTCGTGATAGATGGCCCAGCAGGTAGTGTGTGTGGTGACTGCTCTGGGTCAGCTATGCTCTGCTGTCAGGCTGCCGCTCTGCTTCTTCTCCCTGGCATTGAAGTGTCAAAAGGAGTGCTGCCAGGTTCCAACTTCCAGCCACTCACCCTCCATGAATAGGGGGGGGACGGGGACTTCCCCAGTATGGCATGTACATCAAGGGGATTCACTGCCCCAGTATGGCATGTACATTAAAGGGATTCACTGGCCCAGAATGGCCTGTACATTAAAGGGATTCACTGGCCCAGAATGGCAGTATGGCATGTACATTAAAGGGATTCACTGCCCCAGTATGGCATGTACATTAAAGGGATTCACTGCCCCAGTATGGCATGTACATTAAAGGGATTCACTGCCCCAGTATGGCATGTACATTAAAGGGATTCACTGGCCCAGAATGGCCTGTACATTAAAGGGATTCACTGCCCCAGTATGGCATGTACATTAAAGGGATTCACTGCCCCAGTATGGCATGTACATTAAAGGGATTCACTGCCCCAGTATGGCATGTACATTAAAGGGATTCACTGCCCCAGTATGGCATGTACATTAAAGGGATTCACTGGCCCAGTATGGCATGTACATCAAGGGGATTCACTGCCCCAGTATGGCATGTACATTAAAGGGATTCACTGCCCCAGTATGGCATGTACATTAAAGGGATTCACTGCCCCAGTATGGCATGTACATCAAGGGGATTCACTGCCCCAGTATGGCATGTACATTAAAGGGATTCACTGCCCCAGTATGGCATGTACATTAAAGGGATTCACTGCCCCAGTATGGCATGTACATTAAAGGGATTCACTGCCCCAGTATGGCATGTACATTAAAGGGATTCACTGCCCCAGTATGGCATGTACATTAAAGGGATTCACTGCCCCAGTATGGCATGTACATCAAGGGGATTCACTGCCCCAGTATGGCATGTACATTAAAGGGATTCACTGCCCCAGTATGGCATGTACATCAAGGGGATTCACTGCCCCAGTATGGCATGTACATCAAGGGGATTCACTGCCCCAGTATGGCCTGTACATTAAAGGGATTCACTGCCCCAGTATGGCATGTACATTAAAGGGATTCACTTAAATATGGTTTTGATTTAAAATTACTTTTTGTATCAGGACAAGTAGATTGAGACCCCGCTTTAGTCCTTCGACAAGTAGTTTTTTTTAAAATTTCCACACCCCTGGACACCCTCCTTTAGATAAAATGAAGTGGCAGAAGCGCTCAGATGAGCATTGTGCCATGCCACTTTGGTTTTTATTTTGGTTCTGTACACCACATTCTGGGTCAAGGTGAGCACTTCTGCTGCTTTGGAGCCAAAACAATGTAAGTCAATGGGGACGGATCAGTTTTCACTGACACAATATGGTGCAGTTGAAAACGTATCCGTCCCCCCATTGACTTTCAATGTAAGTCAGGACGGATCCGTTTTGACTTGGACTTTTTTTAAAAAGAATAATGCAAACTGATCCGTTCTGAACAGATACAAGCATTTGCATTATAGGTGCGAATCCGTCTGTGCAGATTCTAGACAGATCCGCACCTAACGCAGGTGTGAAAGTAGCCTTAACGACATCCTACTACCGAGCCCTTACTTGTAGAAAGGCAGATATTGAGGCATGGAGGCGAGCTGGGATATTTCGGCTTTGTGCATGCAGCTGTAGGCTAGAAAACTTGGCATACCTCTGGATCAGTAAGTTAAAGGGATTATCCAACCCCTATAATGACCCCCCTCCTAATACCCGGGCTCCTGAAATAGGTTATACTTCCCCTGCTCTCTGGTACCCATGTCGCTTCTGATCCCCGCACGGCTGCCACTGCATCTCCGGCGACGCGGGAGCAGCCAATAGCAGGCCGTGACAGGGGCGAGCCTCCCTAGCACTACCAGCTATGCAATGCGTTGCAGGACAACACTGGGGCACATTTACTAAAGTGTTTGTGTCGGTTTTTAGTCTAAAAAATGTTGTTTCAGACAGTTTTATTTTTTAGTCACATTTACTACTGAAATAGCACCTGTTTTGGAGGCTTTTGCGCCTCGTTACACAATTTTGATATTTTTTTAGACAAATTCTGACAAATTCTGATTCTCTAACTTTTGCGACTTTTTTCCGATGCATTTATGTAGGTGCGCCTTTTTTGTGCCTGAATTTTTCTAACATTTCTACCCCACCCCAGAGCTGGTGTACATGTCTTCATCTGTTTTCAGTGCTGAAGTGCAACTTTTATTTCATTAAGAGACGCAGTTTGCTGGAGACGTGACTTTTTACATGCGCCAGTGAATTAGACCAGTCGAAGTGAATATGAACCTGTAATACTGAAAAACAACCACCAGAGGTCAGACTAATAACAATACGCCGAGTCTAATTCGTCAACGGCCGTGAGACTTTTAATAAATAGTCTGCAAATGAAAGACAGCCAAACGTAATACTCCAGTCAAATTTGTGGCCTAAAAACAGGCAAGCTTGATAAATGTGCCCCACATTTTATGTAGAATAGTGAATGGATGGAAGCACCAACTCCCGTGTTGAACAATAGAGGCTTGGTTTCAAGGAAGGCTTGAGACTCCTAAAATTGGTTTTAAAGCAAGCAAATAGAGTAGGTGCCCAAAAACATAACTTTATATACATATAAAGGTATAAAATATACCTTTTGCATCTACGCGAATAAGGTCTTCAGAGCACCATGGGTGGGGCCGCTCCGTTCTATGCACCCGACTTAGGCCTGGGCTACTCTGCGACTTTTCGTTGCGGGAGAGATCGATTGATTGACAGCTACACTCCACAAGATTGCATTCAGCAAGAATTTTTGCATCTGGACTGCAGTTGTCATTCAATGGTTAAAATCAATAACTCGCTCTACAAAAAGTCGCTGAGTAGTCCTGGCCTTAGTCTATGTCAGGGATCAGCAACCTTTGGCACTCCAGTTGTTGGGAAACTACAATTCCCAGCATGGCCATTCATTTCTATGGGAGTTCTGAGAAGAAAAGAGCAAGTAGGCATGCTGGGAGTTGTAGTTTCACAACAGCTGGAGTGCCGGAGGTTGCCTACCCCTGGTCTATGTCATTGCTACCGGCTGTAAAATCCAAGGGAAGGTCAATTGAACAAATTGGGGACGCAATGGTGCACTAAACGGAGCAGTCCCTCCCACGGTGCACTAAAAACCTTTTTTTTTTTTTTCAAAAGAATAAAAAGAGTCATTTGTCAGGGGGAGGGGACAGGATTTTTGCATGAAAGTGCACTAAAAATCACATGACATCCTTATTCTGCCTTATTTTTTTCCGTTATGGAAAAAGAGTAGCTCTGGAAGTCCCTTATGTAGTGAAGTAAATGGGAGCAGCGTTGCAGTTTCAGGCTCTGGCCACTACGCAGCGGATGGAGCCGTGTTCTGGCACCGGAGCTACTCTGAACCAGCTGATCAATGGGGTTTAAGACCCCTGCCGATTGGATATTGATCACCTATCCTGAGGATAGATCATCCATGTTACTCATTTTTGGCTAAAAATCATTTTTTCAATTGGTCTTTATTAAAAATATTGAGCTGTTCTGTCACAAAGGGTTAACTGTTTTTCTAGCTGAGTGACTGGTGCTTTCGCTTTGTGCAGTCATCTAATAAACCTTATCTCTAAACTACTGAGAGGTCCTAAAGACTATTAAGCTACAGTCAAAAAGCAGAGATAAGGAGTCTGTCAGCTCCTGGTCTGACAGAAAATCCAACAGGTGCTACTATAGCATGTCTGCTCTGTACGGAAAAAAGGACGCCATATTTTTAATAAAGACCAATTAAAAAAATTATTTTCAGCTCAAAATGAGTACAATGCAATAATTAAAAAAAAATGACCCGCAAAGGTGTACATATCCTTTAAGGTTAAGGACCTTAAAGGGCTTTTTCCATCTCAGCGATATGCCCCCATTGTCTGATAGGTGCGGGTCCCACCGCTGGGAACCGTACCTACACTGAGAACGGAGGCCAGATAGTTGTGGAGGGCGCACTGCGCATGCGCAGCCGCCCTCCATTGATTTCTATGGGGCCGCCAAAAATAGCCGAGCGGGTTTTGCAGGATCCGGCCACCACCAAGCACTCTCCCGATAAAAATTAATGGGAGCGGTGAACGCGCAACTACTTTCAGTACTATGGGGAGAGCGCTTGGTGGTGGCCAGATCTTTCGAAACCCTCCCTGCTCTGTTCTTGGTTTAGGTGAGGATCCCAGAGGTGGGACCTGCACCTATCAGACAATGGGGGCATATCCTAGCGATATACCCCCATTGTCTCAGATGGGAATACCTCTTTAACTAAGGAAGTTACGATGAAGCAGCAGCTCGGGTCTGTCCAGTCATTTCATTTCTGTGGCGTTTCACAGATTTTTCTTTCGTTAGTGACTAGGTTCATACTAATTTCTGCCGCACTCCTCTGGATCTCACAGACTGACTGAGAGCAACACTCTGCTTCTCTAAGGGTACTTTCACACTTGTTTTAAAGTTTTCCGGTATTGATTTCCGCCCTAGGGGCTCAATACCGGAAAAAGACGCTTCAGTTTTATCCTAATGCATTCTGCGGCCAAAATTCCAGAACACTTGCCGGAACACCGGATCTGGCATTAATGTATTAGTGCATTAAAATTGCCGCATTGATGGATCCGGTCTGCGCATGGGCAGACCTTTTATAAATGTGAAAAATAAATAAATAAAGGATCCGTTTTTCCAGATGACACCGGAGAGACGGATACGGTATTTCAATGCATTTGTCAAACGGATCCGGAAACAAATGGTTTCCATTTTGCATACAGTTTTCCTGATCCGGCAGGCAGTTCCGGCAACAGAACTTCCTGCCGGATTCCTCTAACGCTAGTGTGTCCGTACCCTAATTACAATTATTTTCCTCCGGATTCATGTAACTTATAACTCTGGCTTTATCAACTTTAACATCTAATCAGATCAAATCTGTGGCTGCTCGGGGGCCCGACTTGCTTCGTAGGCTTTGATGTACCTGCTCCTTCACTTCTGAAGAAGAAGCAGGACTGGTCGCCTTTTAAAGCAACCTCATAAAAATAAAAAATAAAAAGGATTCATTTAAAATATTTCCTTATCTGCGGAGATGTGCGATCTTTGATTCCAGTTGTTTTTACCTTTAAGTTTCTGTTGGGGATATTCTTATGTGCTACTTTTAACTTTTTCTTCTTCTTTTTGTTTTATATATTCACTTAGAACCCCAGATTGCTTTGTGAAATCACCTTAATGATTGAATCCGATGGATCTGCTCATTAATCGGTCTGATCACAGTGATCTGTGGGATGTGAAGGATTCGTCAGATAGGAACTGTGTCCATTGGAAATAGTCTTGTTAATCACCCTAGCAAATTCATCTATTGTCCTGCTTAGACCTAAATTTAGTGTTAAAGGCGTTGTCCAGTTTAAAAATAAAAATACATCTTTTCCATTTCGTTCACCATGACGGCTTAACCATGATAACCATGAGATTGAGCCCCTTGACCTCTGTAGGGGCAGGAACACAGAGTTTAAAAGGCCACCACCCACTCTCGCCCTCAGTGTTTCCTGTCCCTTGGGGCACCTCACGGAGAGACCTCCTGTGGGAGGTGAAGTTTTTTTTTATTTTAAATACTTCTGTGAAGGTCTTTTCCCTTTTCCTCTGCCCTCCTGCGGTTTATTCCAAAGCTGGGCAGAGGAGGACATTCTGGAGTAGATCTCGTCCCTGTATAGCGGGGGCCTGCTATCTCTCCGCATTCGCAGGGTCCTCCTTCCCCTTCTCGGTGGAAGCTGACCGCGCAATACAGAATACGCTGCACGCTGACCTCAGCGCGAAGCCGCAGCCCTGTACTCTGTTCTCGGCCTGCAGGGGGGGCGGAGCTTGGAACCCACGTGAGCGCTGATGACGTCTGACGCGTCGCCAACTTTAAAAGCGGCAGATTCAAAAAAGACACCGCTGCTTCCAGAGTGGTGTTTTTCCTCCAGAATATGACGTCAGCTCCTGATGCCCCTGCAGGCCAGATGGATCCTGCAGACACCCCCTCGGCTAGAGTTGTTGCGATACCACATTTTTGATTTGGTTTCGATACCATGAAAAAGTATTGCGATACTCGATACCATTCGATACCACGCGAAAAAAATAAATAAATGCCACGTGCATTCCGCATTTTTAAAAATGGCAGCTTTTATTTATTTTTTCTGTTCCGGCATTCACCACCTAGATTTTTTTTTATATTTTAATAGTTTGGACTTTTCTGACATGGAGATATGTAATATGTTTATTATTTATATATTTTATATGTGAAATTGGGAAAAGGGGGTGATTTATACTTTGCATTTTGGTGTGTTTTTTTTTTTTTTTTTTTTACACTTTTTATTTAATAACTATTTCCCCCCTTAGGGGCTAGAACCTGGGATCTTTCATCCCTTGTCCTATTCAGCCTGATAGATCTCTATCAGGGTGAATAGGACTTCACACTGTCCCTGCTGCTCTGTGCCTTGTGCACACAGCATCAGGGATGTTACCATGGCAACCAGGGCTTCTGTAGCGTCCTGGCTGCCATGGTAACCGATCGGAGCCCCAGGCTTACACAGCTGGGGCTCCGATCAGAAGCTGCCACTGCACCACCAATGAGGGGGAGGGGAGAGGACCCTGTGCCCACTGCCACCAATGATTTTAATACTGGGGGGTTGAGAGGGGCCGGCGCACTGTGCCACCAATGATTTTAATTGGATGGGGGGTTGAGGGGGGGCACACTGCACCACCAATGATAATTACCCCTTTATACAGGAGGCGGTTACTGGCAGATCAGCGGCAGTTAACCCCTTAGGTGCCGCACCTGAGGGGTTAACTGCCGCTGATCGCAGCTCCCTGTCAGGGGCAGGGTGCCGGCAATGCGATTCTGCTGCCGGCACCCGCCTCCTGTATTTTGTTAAAGACTGACTACTTTCACTATTAGGCTACACAGAGCGGCGCCCAGCGATGTCCCAGCACTCACCATTAGTCCTGGGCGCCGCTCCGTTCGCCCGCAGTGCCCCATTACTGTCTCCTCTCCTGCTCCACATGCTGCTGATTACTATCGGAGTGATGGGAGGAGACATCAGCTTCACTAGTGGGCGTTCTTTCTCCCTGGCTGTAGCGCTGTCCAATCGCAGCGCAGGGAGAAGGAACGCCCACTAGTGAAGCTGATGTCTCCTCCCATCGCTCCGATAGTAATCAGCAGCATGTGGAGCAGGAGAGGAGACAGTAATGGGGCACTGCGGGCGAACGGAGCGGCGCCCAGGACTAATGGTGAGTGCTGAGACATCACTGGGCGCCGCTCTGTGTGGGAATAGTCCTATCATTGGTGGCGCAGTGCGCCCGCCCTTCCTCCACCCCTCTCTTCTCATTGGTGGCGCAGTGCGCCCGCCCCTCCTCCGCCCCTCTCTTCTCATTGGTGGCAGCGGCAGCAGCACAGGGGGGGGGAGACAGCTTCCTTCTCCCCGTGCTGCTGAGAGAACATGAGCGCACCGATAGCAGCGCGCTCATGTTCAGAGATACTGGACTGCGCAGAAGCGCAGCCCAGTATCGAAAAACGGAAATCCCGGCACAGAAGTATCGATTGGGTATCAAAATTTTGATACCAGCAACAACCCTACCCTCGGCTACTCCAACCGTGAGTTTCCCTCTGGGGAGAATATGTATCACTCTGACATGCTTTTTGTGTATGGTCTTCTGATACCTGGTTGCTCCTCTCTTATAGGGAGTGAAAGAGCCCAGAATTAAACCCAAAGTCTCTAGATGTGCAACTTGTACCAAGAGACTTCCTGAAAATCATAAAAAGAAGCTCTGTCAATCTTGCATTAATGAGCTTGTAAAAGAAGAGCAACCATCTATCCTTATGGAAGTTAAATCCGATATCCAGAACGATATAAAATCCTCCCTGGCCTCCCTTAAATCTGTTCCTCCTGCTCCAAATGCGAAAAGGTCTAAGATGTCCATTCCATCCTCCTCGGAAGCAGAGGACATGGATGAGGAGGCTTCCACCTCTAGACAGAACATTGATATTGATGCTCTATCAGAGGGAGAAATTGTGGAAGATAGTAAAAAATATTTTCTCTCTTCTGAGGATATGGAGGAATTGTTGGGAGCTGTGAGAACTACAATGGGCATTGAGGACATACAAAAGCCCCGGTCAGTCGAGGATGAGATGTTTGGTGGACTTAGAACAAAGAAATCCGAAATGTTCCCTGTAAATGAAAATATTAAAGAGATGATTCTGGACGAGTGGACGGATCCAGAAAGGAAATAAGGTGTCTTTAGGGAGTTTAGGAACAGACTGCTGTTTGATCAAGCTGAAGTAAAAATCTTTAATGAAACACCAAAGATTGATGTCCAGGTAGCAAAGGTTGTCAAAAAGACCTCCCTTCCTTTCGAGGATTCCTCTCAACTACAGGATCCAATGGAAAGGAAGGCTGATGCTCTACTGAAAAAATCTGAAGCATCCATGTTTGGAATAAAAACGAACACAGCGGCAACATCAGTGGCTAGATCCCTGTATTTTTGGATCAGTGAATTAGAAAACCATATTAAAAACGGGACTCCTAGAGTGGAAATCCTAAACTCTATTCCCCTTCTCAGGTCAGCCACAGCATTCTTGCGGATGCCTCAACTGAATCCGTTGATGCGTCGCTCTCTAATTCAGCGAGAAGAACATTGTGGATGAAGGCCTGGGGGGGAGATAGAACATCCAAAGCTAAGTTATGCTCTATTGCTTTTTCTGGAGAGTACGTGTTTGGTCCGGTCTTAGACTCTATTCTCGAAAAAGCTGCTGATAAAAAGAAAGGGCTCCCTGAAGAGAATAAAAAGAAGCCCTTTCGTGCCTTTAACCCTCAGTCTAGATCCTACAGGGGCAAAGGGAAATCGGGGAGGTGGAGTTATCAAAAAGGTGGGAAGGGGAAGAATCTGTCGAGAGGCGTAACCTGGTTGAGAAATCCAGAAGTCCAGATCATTACAGATGCAAGCGGTATGGGATGGGGAGCAAAGGTAGCCTCCTCAAACTACCAAGGAAGGTGGTCAAACAAAATAAGACAAAGATCATCAAACTACCGAGAGTTGAGAGCTGTCTGGGAGACTCAAAGTATCCCAAGATCTATTGTCAGGAAAACATCTAAAAATATTCTCCGACAATGTAACAGCTGTGGCCTACCTAAAACACCAGGGGGGGGCACAAGATCTCCAACCCTAAGGGGTCTGGCGGAAAGAATATTCTTCTGGGCAGAAAGAAATGTACTTTCAGTCACAGCGACCCATCTAAAAGGTTCAGAAAACATAGAAGCCGACTACCTCAGCAGAAAATTTTTAGACCCAGTGGAGTGGTCCCTAAATCAAGAAATTTTTCAGAAAATTTCTAAAAGATGCAGCAAAAAACAACATGAAAGTGGGGCGTTTTTGTTCTCTAAACCCCAGAGAAGAGCCATGGGCAGTCAACGCCTTTTCAATCAGGTGGACCTGGAACCTCGCTTACACTTTTCCTCCCTGGGCCCTAATCCCTCAGGTACTGCAGAAAATAATAACCGATCCTGTAACAGTAATACTGGTGGTTCCCATTGGCCAAAGAGAAATTGGTTCCCCGTCCTGAAGGAATTAGCTCTGGAAGAGCCATGGAAAATACCTCTCCAGAAGGACATTCTATCACAAGGTCCCATCCTTCACCAAGTTCCCAGCCTGTTCAAATTATCAGCATGGATCCTGAACGCGAGATCTTAGAAAGTAGAGGTCTTTCAGATAAGGTTATTAATACACTAAAATCCAGCAGGAAAAGAGTTACTTCTGCAATCTCTCTCAAAATCTGGAGAAAATACTGCAGTTGGCTGGCACAAGATTCACCAATAAATTCTACACAAAGTATCGAAAAGATTTTAGATTTTCTCCAGAGGGGGCTGGATATGGGCCTCAGACCCAGTACACTAAAGGTACAGATATCAACTTTGGGGGCATGCTATGATACAGATCTAGCCAGCCATAGGTGGATAAGAAGATTTGTAAGAGCTGCTTCTAGATTAAGGCCATCTATAACGCCAAGGATTCCCCAGTGGGATTTAAACCTGGTCTTGAAGGGTCTAATAAATTCTCCATTTACTCCCTTACAGGACATTTCAATTAAACATCTTACTTTCAAAACTGCTTTTTTAATAGCTATAACATCAGCTAGACGCCTGGGAGAGATTCAGGCTCTCTCCTGCCGAGAGACCTAACTCTCTATCGGATAGTTTTGAAACTGGATCCGGGTTTTCTTCCAAAAGTCATCACGGATTTTCATAGAGACCAAGAAATTGTCCTCCCTTCTTTTCCTGAAGATGTAAAGAATTAATCTAAGGAACAATTCCAACTCCTGGATGTCAGGGAGACTATTATACAATACCTAGCGTCAACAATTTTTTTCCGAAGGGATGACAATCTCCTTATTCAGTTTGCTGGGCAAAACAAAGGTAGGAAAGCATCCAAGACTTCTATAGGTCGTTGGATTAAGTCAACTATATCCTGCTGTTACCAAGTGTCAGGCCTTACTAGTCCCACAAATATAAAAGCCCATTACACAAGAGCACTGGCTTCTTCATGGGCTGAAAGAGCGGGCATTTCCCTAGACAAGATCTGTAGGGCTGCCACCTGGTCTAATGTAAATACATTCATAAGACACTACTGTATTGATGTGTCTGCTTCTGCTGATTTGACCTTTGGACAGAAGGTCCTCCAAGCAGTCTCCCTCCCTACTAAGTAATCTGATAGTTCTCATGGTTAAGCCGTCATGGTGAACGAAATGGAATAACCGTAATTAGACTTACCGGTAATTCTGTTTCCTTGAGTCCACCATGATGGCTCGTAAATTCCCCCTCTGAGATTATAAGAGGGGCTAGAGTATAATACTCCCAAAAAAATAATAATAAAAAAAGTAAATATATATATATATATATATATATATATATATATATAATTTTGTTTTAGGGCTGCACCCACTTGGTAATTTGTAAACACTGAGGGTGAGAGTGGGTGGTGGCCTTTTAAACTCTCCTGTGTTCCTGCCCCTACAGAAGTCAAGGGGTCAATCTTATGGTTATCATGGTTAAGCAGTCATGGTGGACTCAAGGAAACAGAATAACCGGTAAGTCTAATTACGGTTTTTCATATATCCCAATAGGGAGTTCTGGATTAATAGGATCCTCATCCCCTGAACAAAGTGGAGAGCGTTCCAAAGAGCGTATTTTTCTCTGGAGGACCTGTCCTAGCTTGTCTATTTCCACCTGCCCCATAGAAATGAATAGGAGCAGGGGCTGCACGTGCGCGGTAGGCTCCCATTCACTTCTTTTGACGCAGCGGGGAGCAGCGCTTGGTGGTGGACGGACCCCGGGAAATCCGGGGTCCTCCAGCCACAGAGCTCTCCCTGCTCCGTTCTCGTTGTAGGTGCTTAAATGGGGTTGCGTCATTTCAGCAAGTGGCATTTATCATGTAGAGAAAGTTAAAGGTGTTTTGCCATCTCAGAAAATGGGGCATATCGCTAGGATATGCCCCCATTATCTGATAGGTGCGGGTCCCACCTCTGGGACCCGCACCTATCAGACAATGGGGGCATATCCTAGTGATATTCAGACAATGGGGGCATATCCTAGTGATATTCCCCAATTGTATGTGATGGGAATACCCCTGTAATACAAGGCACTTACTAATGTATTGTGATTCTCCATATTGCCTCCTTTGCTGGCTGGCTTCATTTTTCCATCACATTATGCACGGTTCGTTTCATGGTTACAACCGCCCTACAATCCAGCAGTGGTGGTCATGCTTGCACACTATTGGAAAAAGCGCCGGCCTCTCTGGTGGCTGGTGCTTTTTTCTACAGCGTACAAGCAAGGCCATCGCCGATGGATTGCAGGGTGGTCGAAACGAGCAGTGTATAATGTGATGGAAAAATTAATCCAGCCAGCGAAAGAAAGCAATATGGACAATCACAATACATTAGTAAGTGCCTTGTATTAACTTTCTTTACAGTAATGTATGCCATTTGCTGAAGTGACGCAACCCCTTTAATCTTCCCTGTGGTGGCGCTGCAGAGCAATTTATAGAGAAAGTATATTCCAGTGTGTGCAAGAGCTTAGAAATTAGCTAAATGGAAATGCAGGGGGCAGGTAAAGGTACCAGGACAGTGGCATCCTAGGCAGGTAATACTTGACTAATGCAAATTCTACTCAGATTTGGTCTTTTAAACTTCAAATTCTTTTAATAAAAAAAAATATATAAGAAGAATCTTAATTTATTGCAATGGCACTTTCTGTGATTGTCGCTCTGATTTTAGGGCCCGACATGATCTTAAGAGTTTTTGGGGAACAACAACTATTCATTGGTTAGGGGATAACTGCTAGTAAGATTGGGTGTCGGACTATTGGGTCCCCCTCTGATCATGAGAACAAGGGTCCCATGTCCCTGATTATAATGTAGCGGTGGTCGAGCAGGCGCTGTTCTGCTCCATTCAAACTCTAAAATTCAGTAGGACTGCTGTGGTCTATCTTCGGCCGTCCAGTAAGCTTTGAATAGAGCGGTGGTGAGTGCACTCGCCCGTTACTCTTTTCAAAATCAGGGACACCGTTCCCCCCAACCTCATGATTAATGACGGTCCATGCAGATAGCTTATTGTTTTAATATATGCAAGTGAGCCTCTAGGAGCAACGGGGGCGTTGCCATTACTCCTAGAGGCTCTGGTCTCTCTGCAACTGCCGCACCCTCTGCACTTTGATTGACAGGACCAGGCAGTGTAAACATGATCACACCTGGCCCTTACTTCTTCTAAAGTCTTGCGCCGTGCACTTTAGTATCTAGCACAGGCGCAGTACTGTAGGAGTAATGGCAACGCCCCCGTTGCGCCTAGAGGCTGATTTGCATATATTAAAACATTATTTTTCTCAGTAATGCAGACACATATGAACATGGGAGCAACATAGATGTTTTCAGCTGCCAAGCTCACATGTAACAGGTCAGCCAGTGTCATAGGTGGAGATCTGCTAGTAGATGGTAAGAGGACGGATAATTCCCAGTAAAGAAATGTGTTTTCAAATAGAGGGGACTCCATTATTTGGGACCTTCATCAATCGGTGGAGCAGAGAGCGACTAGAAGTGAACATCTCTTTCTCTGAAGGACCCATCATTTATTTCAGTGCACACTATGCAATGCTTCATTTTACCTATTGATGGCGCTGCAGGAATTGAACATTTGTTACCAGGTTTAACAGCCGATCACTGAAATATCACCCGGTGATCGGCTTACAGTCGCGGGTTTCCTCCTTACAAAAAGGGATTTTCTGGAAATAATTGTCATTTTTCTTTTGACCTGTTCAGATAAACACGACCTCATATTATGTTATGTTTGTTTTATAGTCTCTCCCTGGAATTACAGATCGAATGGAATTCATGGTTCATCTCCGGTGGCAATAGTTCCCGAAAATACAGACATTTCCGAAACAAACGAAGGTCAGGCTCCCTTTCTACGATAAAATAATAAAAGCCTATCAGCCGCACTCGGAGAGCAAATTCTTTACATTATTGAAAGACGACAGATGCACGAGTGGTTTTATCCGCACTCGGCAGAGTCATGCTTTTACATGTTTATTCTATGGCTGAAAAATTCACGGTGTATGGATGCCGTCATTCATTAAGGCTACTTTCACACTAGCATTGGCGTTGTCCCCTGCCGGATCCGTACTAACGCTTGCACACTTGTGCTGCTGGAATTCCGCCCCGGCTCCATTCACTATAATGGGGACGGGCAGGAGATGCGGCCGCAGCACGGCAAACGCGCTGAGAGGCGGTCGGACAAAAAAGGCAGCGACGAGTTAAAGAGGATCGGTCACCTCTCCTGACATGTCTGCTTTATGTTGTGCCATTCCTCTATTATTTCTTTTAGACGTTTATGCATGAGGATACAGCTGGGGGTCTTTCTCCTGCACAGTCTGACACTTTCCAGTCAGTGCTGCCAGTGTCAGGATGTGCAGGGGCACATCTCCAACTGGAAACACCTAGTTGTACCTTCATTCATCCATTTCCAGCAGGAATAATAGAAGAACAGCATGTAGTTCCATAGTTAATACAGTTAAAAAAAAAAAAGACATATATCCTTCAATTCATCCAAGGGATAGTTTGTTAGTTAGAAGAAAAGATGCTTCAGAATTGGTACTGTATGGGGAACGCAAGTAATTACTAAAAACGACATGTCAAGAGTGGTCGCAGGTGCTCATATGTGTTAATGGGGTTTTCTGAGCTTTTAAAACATACAGAAAAGTACCTAAGTTTATCTGAATGTAAACTGTAGGTCAGATGTAGTTATTTTTCATATGGTTTGCTCAGATCTATGCAGCACCTTTGTTTTGATGCTACTAGGGCTTGCTGTGGGTGGGATTATCATGTAAAGCATTACACTTAACCTCATGGTCATTGCCTCTGTTTGCAGCCACCTGTATTACAAGATGTAAGGTAATGCTGCAGTTACTCACTGTCTTCACACACAACCAGAGACCATACTGACACACAGCTCTGCTGTACCTCTGCTCACTGGACGCTGCATTCTGCTGCCCAGCATGTAAAACACAATTGCTCCAGAAACATGGAAGGAGGAGGTCGAGCCAGCAGGCTAGATAAGCGGCATGTAATGTGTGACGCCCTGTATTCTGGGGAGGGAGAGGTAATCACATGTTTAAAGGACGTCACACAAGCAGAAGATAAACACCAGGAGCATGGTCCTGTGACTACATCCGAGCCGAGCTTACAGGGTCATCAGCAAGAGTACATTAGTAAGGGGTTCACTTTTGGCAATCTCATTTTGTTAGTCCCCAAAAATTAAGCTGATGGACCGTCTCCTTCTATCGGGACCTTCAGCAATTGGCTATTATCCGTTAGGAAACTTAGCACCAAGTGTTACATTTTTCTGCAGCACCCCATCAGGTGAGATTTGGTATTGCACAGTTCTCATTAAAGCAGCTGAGCTGCAATACCAGTGATTAGGTGGGTATTTCCAGTGTGCCCACATGATCACTGCCAGGACGACAACTCCGCCTTGTTCTGAAGCAGGGTGGTGCGTCACTGCACATGTACCATTTAGGAAACTGAAAGCACCAGCTGGAACCCACTGTGGTAACCGAATACCTGCCACCCAGCTTTCCTAGTGGCAATTACAGCAACTTTTCACCTCAAAAACAGCAACACCCTGGAAAATATCAGTTGCTGATTTTCTTAGATTTTTATTCTTTCTGAATTTTATTCATAAAACCTCCTGACGCTGACACATTGTGCAGATCGATTAGAAATAAAAGCTGAATCGTAAGTGGACAGTTAATGTCTCAGTCCTGAAACACTATAAACCCAATTAACTTTTAGTGATTTCCTAATTTTATTTTGAGTTCATCTGCAAGAAAAGTATAGACTTTTTCATGTGCTAGAAAAACAAGGCAATAAACCGGCATTGAAGGCCAGAATTATGCAGATCAATGGCATCATATTTGCTTACGAGGGCACTTTCCTCCTGTCTGTAGCAGCGGGGGAGTGTCTGCCATTACTTTTCTTTGAAGACTTACTTTCTTTTTTTTCTT
The DNA here is from genome assembly GCF_014858855.1 of Bufo gargarizans. Taxonomy (NCBI): domain Eukaryota; kingdom Metazoa; phylum Chordata; class Amphibia; order Anura; family Bufonidae; genus Bufo; species Bufo gargarizans. The sequence goes on from NC_058086.1 coordinate 30,046,205, forward strand.
AAAGGCTATGAACACCTTCAGGTTTTTTTTTTTTTTTTTATAATTGCATTTTACTCATTTTGGGCTACAAATCTTATTTTTTTTTTTTTTTTTTTCAATTGGTCTTTATTAAAAAATATTCGTCCATTTCTGAGATGCTGTACAAGGGTTAAAAAATCAGTCTGTTTGCAAGGTGTCACTTTATGTTGACGGCTCATGTGTAGTTCTGTAGTTCTTAGCTCAGTTTGATAAGAATTGAATTCTAATGAGTGTTGTGTCAGGTCAGGAGATCAGAGATAAGACCTACACATGAGCTGACAGCTGAAGGGATTCAAAGGAAACACAAAGTGACACTTTGTAAACAGACTGATTATTATTTTTTTTAACCCTGTAGCTCAGAAATGGATGAAGATGGAAAAGAATTGGAAAAAATGTATTTGTAGCCAAAAATGAGTAAAATCCAATCATAAAAAAAATGACCTCAAAATGTGTCCATAGCCTTTAAAAGGGTTTTCCAAGAGTATTTTACTGATGACCTATCTTCGGGATTAGGTCATACATATCTGATCTTTTGAGTCCGACACTTGGGAACCCCCAGCCGATCAGCTGTTTGAGAAGGCAGCAGTGCTCGCAGTAACACCATGGTTTACTCTCAGCAAACCAGACACGGTGCCGTACATTGTACTCTATAACGGCTGTCCTTGGTATCGCAGCTCAGCCCTATTCACTTCAATGAGGCTGAGCTGCGCCTATGCCATGTGACCGATGAAAGTGACATCAAGCTGAGAGAAGGCCAGGGCTCTAAAGTGGGCACCGCTGCCCTCTCCGTGTGTCGGCCCCCGCAACGATCAAATATTCATGACCTAGCCAATAAAAATAAAAATAATTCTCGGAAAACCCCTTTAAAGGGGTTGTCTCACTCCAACAAATGACATTTATAATGTAGAGATTGTTAATACAAGGCACTTACTAATGTATTGTGATTGTCCATATTGCCTCCTTTGCTGGCTGGATTTATTTTTATATGACGTTATACACTGCACATATCCAGGGGTTAGGACCACCCTGCAATTCAGCAGCAGTGGTCATGGTTGCACAATATAGGAAAAAGCACTGGCCTCTCTGGTGGCCGAGACCGTGGGAGTAAGCATAGTCCAGCACTTTTTCCTATAGTGTGCAAGCACGACCACCACTGATGGATTGCAGGGTGGTCATAACCCCTGAACATGAGCCGTGTATAATGTGATAGAAAAAAGAATCCAGCCAGCAAAGGATGCAATATGGACAATCACAGTACAATAGTAAGTGCCTGGTATTCACTTTCTGTACATGATAAATGTCATTTACTGAAGTGACACAACCCCTTTAACACACTTTGGGACCTCAGGTCATAATCTGGTTCTGTAAAATTAGTGAAAGCGCAGCACTCAAAGATTGTGATGCAAATACATTTGGCTTTATTCAGAGGTCCAAATAGGATTCTGTGTCGGTAAGGCTACTTTCACACTAGCGTTCGATCGGATCCGTTCTGAACGGATCCGATCATATTAATGCAGACGGAGGCTCCGTTCTGAACGGATCCGTCTGCATTAATAACTTAGAAAAAATTCTAAGTGTGAAAGCAGCCTGAGCGGATCCGTTCAGACTTTCAATGTAAAGTCAATGGGGGACGGATCCGCTTGAAGATTGAGCCATATTGTGTCATCTTCAAGCGGATCCGTTCCCATTGACTTACATTGTAAGTCTGAACGGATCCGCTCACCTCCGCACGGCCAGGCGGACAGCTGAACGCTGCAAGCAGCGTTCAGCTGTCCGCCTGTCCGTGCGGAGGCGAGTGGAGCGGAGGCTGAACGCCGCCAGACTGATGCAGTCTGAGCGGATCCGCTCCATTCAGACTGCATCAGGGCTGGACGGAGGCGTTCGGGTCCGCTCGTGAGCTCCTTCAAACGGAGCTCACGAACAGACCTATGAACGCTAGTGTGAAAGCAGCCTAAGGCTACTTTAACTCTTGCGGGAGTGTGATCCGACATACAGTTCCATCGCCGGAACTGCCTGCCGGATCTGGCAAAATGTTTGCCAACTGATGGCATGTGACTGATCACGATCCTAATCAGTCTGAAAAATGCCTCCTGATCAGTCAGAAAATTGCATTGAAATGCCGGATCCGTCTTTTCGGTGTCATCCGGCAAAACGGATCCGGCATTTATTTTTTTCACCTTTTTTTCGGTCTGCGGCTCTGCGCATAAATGCCGGATCCTTAGGAGTAACGGAAGAAGTCTTGGTCCTGCAGACTGGATTAGACAGTCCACTGATATTGGGCACATGGAGATATCACACACTATATTTTGACTCCCCCCTTCGGCATTTTTTGGGTGCTGTTTCGTACTGTAGGTTTATAGTACGCACTAGTATCTATCTGGTCCGTGCAGGTGACATGATGTCCTTCACCGCTCTACAACAGGAACACATAAAACTTCAATTTCATTTAAATCAATGGGGCTGTAAATGGAAATGTAGGACTATGGTTTTGTATCACACTGCAGCTAATTGATGCATTCCTCGCACCGCAGTATTTTCCTCCTAATAACTGCTCCTGTTATTTGTGCGCCCAGGATTCACCATGGAATTAAAGACAGAAAACCCAGAACTGTGCGATCCAGAACCAGAACTACAGAAGCCAGTCCCTGAAGAGGCAAACACGTCCTCCTCCTATCCTACTCCATCCCCTGTCCTGGACAAATACATTCTGGAGAATGGGAAGGTAAAGGAGCACTTTTATATGGTTATATTGTCTGAAGGCCACATTTTGGGTTTATCAGGAAGAAACCCCCCAAAAATAACCTACATACTTTAAGTGAAGCGTTACTTTTCTCCATCTAACTACATTATCTCTAGATCATCAGTGGAGATCCATAAAGGGATTTTTCCATTACAAAATTTTATCATGTATCAATAGGACATGTGATAAATGTGTGTCTGCTCAAACCCCCACCAATCACTAGTACGGAGGACTTGAGCCCCACGTTCCTCCTCACTAGCCCTTCCCTTGTGTGAAGAAGCTGATTTGTTAATTGTAAGTCTGCTGCCCCTCCATTCATACTCCATAGCACCGTCGTGGATAGCCAAGTACAACGCTTGGCTTTCTCCAGCAGTCCCATGAAGACTGAATGGAGCGGTTGGAGTCCTAGTGTTCTGACCACCACTGATCTGATACCTGGTCACAGCACTGGTGTAGAGCTGCATCCTCTTCACAGTTTTTTCCCTGCACAGTGGTGTCCCAGCCACTAGACCAGTGGTGGCGAACCTATGGCACAGGTGCCAGAGGCGGCACTCCGAGCCCTCTCTGTGGACACCCGAACCCTGGAAAAAGTCTATGGTGTACCAATATTCCATTCATCAGCGCAGGGAGCACTATGAACGGCACAGGCAGTGCACTGAATGTAGGGCAGGCGATTATAGCTAAATGATAAAGTACATGGAAGATATACTATATTGGACTGTAGTATTCAGGTTAAATTGCCGCGTTGGCACTTTGCGATAAAGTTGTGAGATTTTGGGTTACACTTTTGGCACTCGGTCTGTAAAAGGTTCACCATCACTGCACTAGACACTGTGCAGGGAACTGGAGCACGCTTCAATTAAAAAAATTGCAAAAAATGAGGAGATGACCTAACGCTACCCTACACCATTGCTGCATTCACAGGATTGATGGAGGTCCCAAAGGTCGGACTCCCAGTGATATTATAGCCATATTCCATCACTATATGGGATTGGAATACCCCTTTAACTGCTGTTGCTCTATACTTGGAGGAATAGGAAAATAGTGCTCCATACGAGCGATCAACGGAGGTTAGTGAACTAACATGGGACCCCCACCAGTCATTAGAATGGCTGAACTTTGTCTCCTTGCTTGGATCATTTTACAGCCATTAAAGCGGTTGCCTCACTTCAGCAAATGGCATTTATTATGTAGACAAAATTAACACAAGGCACTTACTAATGTATTGTGATTCTCCATATTGCCTCCTTTGCTGGCTCGATTAGTTTTTCCTTCGCATTATACACTGCTCGTTTCCAGGGGTTATGACCCTGCAATCCATCAGTGGTGGCTGTGCTTGCTCACTACTGGAAAAAGTTCTGGCCTATGCGCATTCCTGCGGTCCTCTCAGCTTTTTCATGAAGTGTGCAAGCACGACCACTGTGGCTGGATTGCAGGGTGGCCATAACCCCTGAATACGAGCAGTGTATAATGTGATGGAAAAAGTCAGCAAAGGAGGCAACATGGACAATCGCAATACATTAGTATGTGCCTTGTATTAACTTATTCTACATGATAAATGCCATTTGCTGAAGTGGTTGTCCAAGTTATTTTTTTGTTCTTTGTATGTTTCTAACTAATCAAATGTAACAGCTTTACCATGCACTTACTGCATCTGTAGTTGCTCCTTTCTCAGATTTCACTGAGGGTCACATGACCTGTGACGTCAGCTTCTCTCCCTGCTCTGATAATGTTTCGTGCACAAGCCTGAAAGCTGTAGATGTCGCTGTGCTGTGCTGTCTGTCCTGTGTCTCCCTTCCATTGGATACTTCAGGAAAGATTAACCCCTTCAGTAGCACATACTCAGGGTTTAAGGCTTTACTGAGTAGCTGCAGGCAGTGAGGAGACAAATGCTGGGCACAGGAGCTGACAGACTAGAGGAGTTCAGCACAAGAACAGGTTGGGGGAAGATCATGTGTATATCAGCAGTGTCATTGTACAGCTGGGACTTGTAGTCCTACACGTACAACATGCTGCAGAGTCTCCCAGCAGGCTGACATGTCACTCAGGGCAGCTCTTGTATTCACTCCCTTTGCAGAGCAGGGGGAGGGGCAGAGAGTGTTGTTATTGCATGTAAACAAAAGGGCCAGAAGAGAACCAGGGAAATGAGGAAATATAAAAAATTTTACTAACATTTGCTTAGCTCAGTTATATATTGCTGCCCATCAGATTTACAGTGCTATATATATTTTTTTTTCATAACTCTGACAACCCCTGATATACCCCTGAATAATGATTTCACATAATGACAGTAGTGGGTGTTTTGTTTAGTTTTTTTGTCTGATATATTCACCTTCTAAATTCTGATGTATGTATGTATATTCAGTGGATATAAAAAGTCTACACACCCCTGTTAAAATATCAGGTTTCTGTGCTGTATAAATTAGACAAAGATAAATCATTTCAGAACTTTTTCCATCTTTAATGTGACCTATAAACTGTACCACTCAAATGAAAAACAAACTGAAATCTTTTAGGTGGGAAGAAAAAAAAATAAAAAATTAAATAATATGGTTGCATAAGTGTGCACACCCTTAAACTAATACTTTGTTGAAGCACCTTTTGATTTTATTACAGCACTCAGTCTTTTTGGGTATTAGTCTATCAGCATGGCACATTTTGACTTGGCAGGTTTTGCCCACTCTTCTTTGCAAAAACTCTCCAAATCTGTCAGATTGCGAGGGCATCTCCTGGGCAGATCTGTCAGATCACCCCACAGATTTCCAATCGGAATCAGGTCTGGGCTCTGACTGGGCCATTCCAAAACTGTAATCTTCTTCTGGTGAAGCCATTCCTCTGTTGCTTTGGGTCGTTGTGATGCTGAAAGATGAAGTTCCTCTTCATGTTCAGCTTTCTAGTAGGGATCGACCGATATTGATTTTTTAGGTCCGATACCGATAATTTGTGAACTTTTAGGCCGATAGCCGATAATTTATACTGATATTATGTGAATTTTCATTTTTGAAAAATAAAATACAAATTCCTGCTGAAAATGAATGTTTATTGTTAATGTGTATTTTTTTTTTTTTTTTGTAAATCTTTCTTTTTCATGTATACTTAATATTTTTTTTTTTTTTTTTACTAACTTTTAGCCCCCTTAGGGATTAGAACCCTTGTCCTTTTCACCCTGACAGAGCTCTATCAGGGTGAATAGGAGCTCACACTGTACCTGGTGCTTTGTGCACACAGCAGCATGGGGCTTACTATGGCAGCCAGGGCTTCAGTAGCGTCCTGGCTGCCATGGTAACCGATCGGAGCCCCAGCATTACACTGCTGGGACTCCGATCGGAGGAGAAGGGGATCCTGTGGCCACTGCCACCAATGATTAAAACAGCTGAACTTTATTTGGGGTTAATCAGAGGCCCTTTAACCCCTTAAGGACACAGGGCGTACAGGTACGCCCTTGTGCCCTGGTACTTAAGGACACAGGGCGTACATGTACGCCCTGTGCATTTTCGATCACTGCCGTGCGGCTGGCAGTGATCGGAACCCGGTGCCTGCTCAAATCATTGAGCAGGCACCTAGGCTAAATGCGCGGGGGGGTCCCGTGACCCCCCCATGTCGGCGATCGCGGCAAACCGCAGGTCAATTCAGACCTGCGGTTTGCTGCGATTTCTGCAGTTTCTGATCCCCGCGGTCCCTGACCGCGGGGATCAGAAACTTTTGCATTTGTAAAATATAAATGTATCCCTCCCCCCTGCACCCCTTAGTGATTTTTGCCCGGTGGGAGGTGCAGGGGGAGGGTTGCGGGCGGTGCGGGCGGTGCGGGAGGCGGGCGGTGCGGTAGGCGGGATCGCGATCCCCCGCCCGCCTCCCATTGCGTAATCGTTGGCGTCTAGTGGGTTATACCAGGGTGCCAGCACATTGCTGGCACCCTGGTATAAACGGCTGACATCGGTGATGCGATGTCAGCCGTTTAACCCTTTCCATACAGCGGTCCGTACGGACCGCTGTATGGAAAAGGTTAACAGTAAGAGGGAGCTCCCTCCCTCTCCGATCGGGGGGCTGCTGTGCCTTTGCAGCCCCCCGATGGGAGAGGGAGAGAGCTCCCAGGCAGCCCCCCCAAGCCCCGTCCTTACCCTTCCCCGTCTGCGAAGTTCTGGCCACTACTGAGCAGACGGGGAAGGTTCCCATGGCAACAGGACGCCTCTCAGGCGTCCTGCTGTCCATGGTGCTGAACAGATCTGTGCTGAAAGCATAGATCTGTTCAGTGTAAGTAAAATACAGTTACAGATACCTATATAGGTTCTGTACTGTATTTTACAGACATCAGACCCACTGGATCTTCAAGAACCAAGTGGGTCTGGGTCAAAAAAAAAGTGAAAAAAGTGAAAAATAAAGTAAAAATCAAAAAACACATTTATCACTGATTAAAAATGAAAAAAATAAAATTCCCTACACATGTTTGGTATCGCCGCGTCCGTAACGACCTGATCTATAAAACGGTCATGTTACTTTACCCGAACGGTGAACGCCATAAAAATAAAAAATTAAAAACTATGATGAAATTGGAATTTTGCCCACCTTACTTCCCAAAAAAAGGTAATAAAAGTGATCAAAAAAGTCGCATCTACGCCAAAATTGTAACAATCAAACCGTTATCTCATCCCGCAAAAATCATACCCTACCCAAGATAATCGCCCAAAAACTGAAAAAGTTATGGCTCTTAGACTATGGAAACACTAAAACATGATTTATTTTGTTTCAAAAATGAAATCATTGTGTAAAACTTACATAAAAAAAAAGTATACATATTAGGTATCGCCGCGTCCGTATTGAACGGCTCTATAAAAATATCACATGAACTAACCCCTCAGATGACCACCGTAAAAAAATTAAAATAAAAACGGTGTAAAAAAAGCCATTTTTTGTCATCTTCCGTCACAAAAAGTGTAATAGCAAGCAATCAAAAAGTCATGTGCACCCCAAAATAGTGCCAATCAAACCGTCATCTCATCCCACAAAAAATGAGACCCTACTTAAGATAATCGCCCAAAAATTTAAAAAACTATGGCTCTTAGACTATGGAGACACTAAAACATTTTTTTTGTTTTAAAAATGAAATTATTGTGTAAAACGTACATAAATAAAAAAAATTGTATACATATTGGGTATCACCACGTCCGTGACAACCTGCTCTTTAAAATTACGTCATGATCTAACCTGTCAGATGAATGGTGTAAATAACAAAAAAAAAAAACGGTGCCAAAAAAGCAATTTCTTGTTACCTTGCCGCACAAAAAGTGTAATATAGAGCAACCAAAAATCATATGTACCCTAAACTTGTACCAACAAAACTGCCACCCTATCCCGTAGTTTCTAAAATGGGGTCACTTTTTTGGAGTTTCTACTCTAGGGGTGCATCAGGGGGCTTCAAATGGGACATGGTGTCAAAAAAACCAGTCCAGCAAAATCTGCCTTCCAAAAACCGTATGGCATTCCTTTCCTTCTGCGCCCTGCCGTGTGCCCGTACAGCGGTTTACGACCACATATGGGGTGTTTCTGTAAACTACAGAATCAGGGCCATAAATAATGAGTTTTGTTTGGCTGTTAACCCTTGCTTTGTAACTGGAAAAAAAATATTAAAATGGAAAATCTGCCAAAAAAGTGAAATTTTGAAATTGTATCTCTATTTTCCATTAAATCTTGTGCAACACCTAAAGGGTTGACAAAGTTTGTGAAATCAGTTTTGAATACCTTGAGGGGTGTAGTTTCTTAGATGGGGTCACTTTTTTGGAGTTTCTACTCTAGGGGTGCATCAGGGGGGCTTCAAATGGGACATGGTGTAAAAAAAACTGTCCAGCAAAATCTGGCTTCCAAAAACCATACGGCGCACCTTTCCCTCTACGCCCTGCCGTGTGCCCGTACAGCAGTTTACGGCCACATATTGGGTGTTTCTGTAAACTACAGAATCAGGGCCATGAATAATGAGTTTTGTTTGGCTGTTAACCCTTGCTTTGTAACTGGAAAAAAAATATTAAAATGGAAAATCTGCCAAAAAAGTGAAATTTTGAAATTGTATCTCTATTTTCCATTAAATCTTGTGCAACACCTAAAGGGTTGACAAAGTTTGTGAAATCAGTTTTGAATACCTTGAGGGGTGTAGTTTCTTAGATGGGGTCACTTTTTTGGAGTTTCTACTCTAGGGGTGCATCAGGGGGGCTTCAAATGGGACATGGTGTAAAAAAAACTGTCCAGCAAAATCTGGCTTCCAAAAACCATACGGCGCACCTTTCCCTCTACGCCCTGCCGTGTGCCCGTACAGCAGTTTACGGCCACATATTGGGTGTTTCTGTAAACTACAGAATCAGGGCCATGAATAATGAGTTTTGTTTGGCTGTTAACCCTTGCTTTGTAACTGGAAAAAAAATATTAAAATGGAAAATCTGCCAAAAAAAGTGAAATTTTGAAATTGTATCTCTATTTTCCATTAAATCTTGTGCAACACCTAAAGGGTTAACAAAGTTTGTAAAATCAGTTTTGAATACCTTGAGGGGTGTAGTTTCTTAGATGGGGTCACTTTTATGGAGTTTCTACTCTAGGGGTGCATCAGGGGGCTTCAAATGGGACATGGTTTCAAAAAAACTGTCCAGCAAAACATGCCTTCCAAAAACCAAACGGCGCACCTTTCACTCTACGCCCCGCTGTGTGGCCGTACAGTAGTTTACGGCCACATATGGCGTGTTTCTGTAAACGGCAGAGTCAGGGCCATAAAGATACAGTCTTGTTTGGCTGTTAACCCTTGCTTTGTTAGTGGAAAAAATGGGTTAAAATGGAAAATTAGGCAAAAAAATGAAATTCTCAAATTTCATCCCCATTTGCCAATAACTCTTGTGCAACACCTAAAGGGTTAACAAAGTTTGTAAAATCAGTTTTGAATACCTTAAGGGGTGTAGTTTCTTAGATGGGGTCACTTTTATGGAGTTTCTACTCTAGGGGTGCATCAGCGGGCTTCAAATGGGACATGGTGTCAAAAAACCAGTCCAGCAAAACATGCCTTCCAAAAACCAAACGGCGCACCTTTCACTCTACGCCCCGCTGTGTGGCCGTACAGTAGTTTACGGCCACATATGGGGTGTTTCTGTAAACGGCAGAGTCAGGGCAATAAAGATACAGTCTTGTTTGGCTGTTAACCCTTGCTTTGTTAGTGGAAAAAATTGGTTAAAATGGAAAATTAGGCAATAAAATGAAATTCTCAAATTTCATCCCCATTTGCCAATGACTCTTGTGCAACACCTAAAGGGTTAACAAAGTTTGTAAAATCAGTTTTGAATACCTTGAGGGGTGTAGTTTATAGAATGGGGTAATTTTTGGGTGGTTTCTATTATGTAAGCCTCGCAAAGTGACTTCAGAGCTGTAGTATTCCCTAAAAATTGGGTTTTTGTAAATTTCTGAAAAATTTCAAGATTTGCTTCTAAACTTCTAAGCCTTGTAACATCCCCAAAAAATAAAATATCATTCCCAAAATAATTCAAACATGAAGTAGACATATGGGGAATGTAAAGTCATCACAATTTTTAAGGGTATTACTATGTATTACAGAAGTAGAGAAACTGAAACTTTGAAATTTGCTAATTTTTCCCAATTTTTGGTAAATTTGACATTTTTTTATGCAAAAAAAAATATTTTTTTTAACTTTATTTTACCAGTGTCATGAAGTACAATATGTGACGAAAAAACAATCTCAGAATGGCCTGGATAAGTCAAAGCGTTTTAAAGTTATCATCACTTAAAGTGACACTGGTCAGATTTTCAAAAAATGGCCTGGTCCTAAGGTGTAAAAAGGCTGTGTCCCTAAGGGGTTAAATGATGGCCGTGTATGCTGACTCCTATTCAACAGGATTCTGAATGTGATTGCTTAATTCTGAACACAGCTACATCCCCAGTAGGGATGAGCGAACTCGAACTGTATAGTTCGGGTTCGTACCGAATTTTGGGGTGTCCGTGACACGGACCCGAACCCGGACATTTTCGTAAAAGTCCGGGTTCGGGTTCGGTGTTCGTCGCTTTCTTCGCGCTTTTGTGACGCTTTCTTGGCGCTTTTTGAAAGGCTGCAAAGCAGCCAATCAACAAGCGTCATACTACTTGCCCCAAGAGGCCATCACAGCCATGCCTACTATTGGCATGGCTGTGATTGGCCAGAGCACCATGTGACCCAGCCTCTATTTAAGCTGGAGTCACATAGCGCCGCCCGTCACTCTGCTCTGATTAGCGTAGGGAGAGGTTGCGGCTGCGACAGTAGGGCGAGATTAGGCAGATTAACTCCTCCAAAGGACTTGATTAACTGATCGATCTGCAGCTGTGGATCATTGAGCTGCTGATCCTCAATTGCTCACTGTTTTTAGGCTGCACAGACCGTTTGTCAGTCTCATTTTTCTGGGGTGATCGGCGGCCATTTTGTGTCTTGTGGTGCGCCAGCACAAGCTGCGACCAAGTGCATTTAACCCTCAATGGTGTGGTTGTTTTTTGGCTAAAGCCTACATCAGGGTGAAGCTGTCACACCAAGTGCATTTAACCAGCAATAGTCTGTTCATTTTTTGGCCATATACAAAATCAGGGGCAAGCTGCGCCTGTCACCAAGTGCATTTAACCCTCAATGGTGTGGTTGTTTTTTGGCTAAAGCCTACATCAGGGTGAAGCTGTCACACCAAGTGCATTTAACCAGCAATAGTCTGTTCATTTTTTGGCCATATACAAAATCAGGGGCAAGCTGCGCCTGTCACCAAGTGCATTTAACCCTCAATGGTGTGGTTGTTTTTTGGCTAAAGCCTACATCAGGGTGAAGCTGTCACACCAAGTGCATTTAACCAGCAATAGTCTGTTCATTTTTTGGCCATATACAAAATCAGGGGCAAGCTGCGCCTGTCACCAAGTGCATTTAACCCTCAATGGTGTGGTTGTTTTTTGGCTAAAGCCTACATCAGGGTGAAGCTGTCACACCAAGTGCATTTAACCAGCAATAGTCTGTTCATTTTTTGGCCATATCCCAGTCTAATTCTGTCACTAAATCCATACCGGTCACCCAGCGCCTAAATACTAGGCCTCAAATTTATATCCAGCTAAATCTGTCCCTAGTGCTGTAGCTGGGCGAGTTATTTAGTGTCCGTTCAAGCACATTTCTTGTTCTGGGTTGAAATACAATTCCCAATTTAGCAATTTCATAATTTAGTGGTTCCTGCTATATCAGAGCTATTTGAAATCTATCCCAAAAAGGGTATATAATATTGAAGGTGCACATTGGGTCATTCAGAATAACTTCACACACACCCGCTACTGTGTATTTCCAAGTCTAATTCTGTCACTAAACCCATACCTGTCACCCAGCGCCTAAATACTAGGCCTCAAATTTAAATCCCTCTAAATCTCTCGTTACCCACCGCTGTACTGTTGTTGCTGGGCAAGATATTTAGTGTCCGTCAAAGCACATTTTTTGTTCTGGGTTGAAGTACAATTCCCAATTTAGCAATTTCATAATTTAGTGGTTTCTGCTATATCAGAGCTATTTGAAATCTATCCCTAAAAGGGTATATAATATTGAAGGTGCACATAGGGTCATTCAGAATAACTTCACACACACGCTTCTGTGCATTTCCAAGTCTAATTCTGTCACTAAATCCATACCGGTGACCCAGCGCCTAAATACTAGGCCTCAAATTTAAATCCCTCTAAATCTCTCGTTACCCACCGCTGTACTGTTGTTGCTGGGCAAGATATTTAGTGTCCGTCAAAGCACATTTTTTGTTCTGGGTTGAAGTACAATTCCCAATTTAGCAATTTCATAATTTAGTGGTTTCTGCTATATCAGAGCTATTTGAAATCTATCCCTAAAAGGGTATATAATATTGAAGGTGCACATAGGGTCATTCAGAATAACTTCACACACACGCTTCTGTGCATTTCCAAGTCTAATTCTGTCACTAAATCCATACCGGTGACCCAGCGCCTAAATACTAGGCCTCAAATTTAAATCCCTCTAAATCTCTCGTTACCCACCGCTGTACTGTTGTTGCTGGGCAAGATATTTAGTGTCCGTCAAAGCACATTTTTTGTTCTGGGTTGAAGTACAATTCCCAATTTAGCAATTTCATAATTTAGTGGTTTCTGCTATATCAGAGCTATTTGAAATCTATCCCTAAAAGGGTATATAATATTGAAGGTGCACATAGGGTCATTCAGAATAACTTCACACACACGCTTCTGTGCATTTCCAAGTCTAATTCTGTCACTAAATCCATACCGGTGACCCAGCGCCTAAATACTAGGCCTCAAATTTAAACCCCTCTAAATCTCTCGTTACCCACCGCTGTACTGTTGTTGCTGGGCAAGATATTTAGTGTCCGTCAAAGCACATTTTTTGTTCTGGGTTGAAGTACAATTCCCAATTTAGCAATTTCATAATTTAGTGGTTTCTGCTATATCAGAGCTATTTGAAATCTATCCCAAAAAGGGTATATAATATTGAAGGTGCACATTGGGTCATTCAGAATAACTTCACACACACCCGCTACTGTGTATTTCCAAGTCTAATTCTGTCACTAAACCCATACCTGTCACCCAGCGCCTAAATACTAGGCCTCAAATTTAAATCCCTCTAAATCTCTCGTTACCGCTGTACTGTTGTAGCTGGGAAAGTTATTTAGTGCCCGTCAAAGCACATTTTTTGTTCTGGGTTGAAGTACAATTCCCAATTTAGCAATTTCATAATTTAGTGGTTTCTGCTATATCAGAGCTATTTGAAATCTATCCCAAAAAGGGTATATAATATTCAAGGTGCACATTGGGTCATTCAGAATAACTTCACACACACCCGCTACTGTGTATTTCCAAGTCTAATTCTGTCACTAAACCCATACCTGTCACCCAGCGCCTAAATACTAGGCCTCAAATTTAAATCCCTCTAAATCTCTCGTTACCGCTGTACTGTTGTAGCTGGGAAAGTTATTTAGTGCCCGTCAAAGCACATTTTTTGTTCTGGGTTGAAGTACAATTCCCAATTTAGCAATTTCATAATTTAGTGGTTCCTGCTATATCAGAGCTATTTGAAATCTATCCCAAAAAGGGTATATAATATTCAAGGTGCACATTGGGTCATTCAGAATAACTTCACACACACGCTTCTGTGCATTTCCAAGTCTAATTCTGTCACTAAATCCATACCGGTCACCCAGCGCCTAAATACTAGGCCTCAAATTTATATCCCGCTGAATTTGAATACAATACATTGGGCCAAATAATATATTTGTTGTTGTGGTGAACCATAACAATGAGAAAAACATCTAGTAAGGGACGCGGACGTGGACATGGTCGTGGTGGTGTTAGTGGACCCTCTGGTGCTGGGAGAGGACGTGGCCGTTCTGCCACATCCACACGTCCTAGTGTACCAACTACCTCAGGTCCCAGTAGCCGCCAGAATTTACAGCGATATATGGTGGGGCCCAATGCCGTTCTAAGGATGGTAAGGCCTGAGCAGGTACAGGCATTAGTCAATTGGGTGGCCGACAGTGGATCCAGCACGTTCACATTATCTCCCACCCAGTCTTCTGCAGAAAGCGCACAGATGGCGCCTGAAAACCAACCCCATCAGTCTGTCACATCACCCCCATGCATACCAGGGAAACTGTCTCAGCCTCAAGTTATGCAGCAGTCTCTTATGCTGTTTGAAGACTCCGCTGGCAGGGTTTCCCAAGGGCATCCACCTAGCCCTTCCCCAGCGGTGAAAGACATAGAATGCACTGACGCACAACCACTTATGTTTCCTGATGATGAGGACATGGGAATACCACCTCAGCATGTCTCTGATGATGACGAAACACAGGTGCCAACTGCTGCGTCTTTCTGCAGTGTGCAGACTGAACAGGAGGTCAGGGATCAAGACTGGGTGGAAGACGATGCAGGGGACGATGAGGTCCTAGACCCCACATGGAATGAAGGTCGTGCCACTGACTTTCACAGTTCGGAGGAAGAGGCAGTGGTGAGACCGAGCCAACAGCGTAGCAAAAGAGGGAGCAGTGGGCAAAAGCAGAACACCCGCCGCCAAGAGACTCCGCCTGCTACTGACCGCCGCCATCTGGGACCGAGCACCCCAAAGGCAGCTTCAAGGAGTTCCCTGGCATGGCACTTCTTCAAACAATGTGCTGACGACAAGACCCGAGTGGTTTGCACGCTGTGCCATCAGAGCCTGAAGCGAGGCATTAACGTTCTGAACCTGAGCACAACCTGCATGACCAGGCACCTGCATGCAAAGCATGAACTGCAGTGGAGTAAACACCTTAAAACCAAGGAAGTCACTCAGGCTCCCCCTGCTACCTCTTCTGCTGCTGCCGCCTCGGCCTATTCTGCTGCTGCCGCCTCGGCCTCTTCCTCCGCCTCTGGAGGAACGTTGGCACCTGCCGCCCAGCAAACAGGGGATGTACCACCAACACCACCACCACCACCTCCGTCACCAAGCGTCTCAACCATGTCACACGCCAGCGTTCAGCTCTCCATCTCACAAACATTTGATAGAAAGCGTAAATTCCCACCTAGCCACCCTCGATCCCTGGCCCTGAATGCCAGCATTTCTAAACTACTGGCCTATGAAATGCTGTCATTTAGGCTGGTGGACACAGACAGCTTCAAACAGCTCATGTCGCTTGCTGTCCCACAGTATGTTGTTCCCAGCCGGCACTACTTCTCCAAGAGAGCCGTGCCTTCCCTGCACAACCAAGTATCCGATAAAATCAAGTGTGCACTGCGCAACGCCATCTGTAGCAAGGTCCACCTAACCACAGATACGTGGACCAGTAAGCACGGCCAGGGACGCTATATCTCCCTAACTGCACACTGGGTAAATGTAGTGGCAGCTGGGCCCCAGGCGGAGAGCTGTTTGGCGCACGTCCTGCCGCCGCCAAGGATCGCAGGGCAACATTCTTTGCCTCCTGTTGCCACCTCCTCCTTCTCGGCTTCCTCCTCCTCTTCTTCCACCTGCTCATCCAGTCAGCCACACACCTTCACCACCAACTTCAGCACAGCCCGGGGTAAACGTCAGCAGGCCATTCTGAAACTCATATGTTTGGGGGACAGGCCCCACACCGCACAGGAGTTGTGGCGGGGTATTGAACAACAGACCGACGAGTGGTTGCTGCCGGTGAGCCTCAAGCCCGGCCTGGTGGTGTGTGATAATGGGCGAAATCTCGTTGCAGCTCTGGGACTAGCCAATTTGACGCACATCCCTTGCTTGGCGCATGTGCTGAATTTGGTGGTGCAGAAGTTCATTCACAACTACCCCGACATGTCAGAGCTGCTGCATAAAGTGCGGGCCGTCTGTTCGCGCTTCCGGCGTTCACATCCTGCTGCTGCTCGCCTGTCTGCGCTACAGCGTAACTTCGGCCTTCCCGCTCACCGCCTCATATGCGACGTGCCCACCAGGTGGAACTCCACCTTGCACATGCTGGACAGACTGTGCGAGCAGCAGCAGGCCATAGTGGAGTTTCAGCTGCAGCACGCACGGGTCAGTCGCACTACAGAACAGCACCACTTCACCACCAATGACTGGGCCTCCATGCGAGACCTGTGTGCCCTGTTGCGCTGTTTCGAGTACTCCACCAACATGGCCAGTGGCGATGACACCGTTATCAGCGTTACAATACCACTTCTATGTCTCCTTGAGAAAACACTTAGGGCGATGATGGAACAGGAGGTGGCCCAGGAGGAGGAGGAGGAGGATGAGGAAGAGGGGTCATTTTTAGCACTTTCAGGCCAGTCTCTTCGAAGTGACTCAGAGGGAGGTTTTTTGCAACAGCAGAGGCCAGGTACAAATGTGGCCAGCCAGGGCCCACTACTGGAGGACGAGGAGGACGAGGATGAGGAGGAGGTGGAGGAGGATGAGGATGAAGCATGGTCACAGCGGGGTGGCACCCAACGCAGCTCGGGTCCATCACTGGTGCGTGGCTGGGGGGAAAGGCAGGACGATGACGATACGCCTCCCACAGAGGACAGCTTGTCCTTACCCCTGGGCAGCCTGGCACACATGAGCGACTACATGCTGCAGTGCCTGCGCAACGACAGCAGAGTTGCCCACATTTTAACCTGTGCGGACTACTGGGTTGCCACCCTGCTGGATCCACGCTACAAAGACAATGTGCCCACCTTACTTCCTGCACTGGAGCGTGATAGGAAGATGCGCGAGTACAAGCGCACGTTGGTAGACGCGCTACTGAGAGCATTCCCAAATGTCACAGGGGAACAAGTGGAAGCCCAAGGCCAAGGCAGAGGAGGAGCAAGAGGTCGCCAAGGCAGCTGTGTCACGGCCAGCTCCTCTGAGGGCAGGGTTAGCATGGCAGAGATGTGGAAAACTTTTGTCAACACGCCACAGCTAACTGCACCACCACCTGATACGCAACGTGTTAGCAGGAGGCAACATTTCACTAACATGGTGGAACAGTACGTGTGCACACCCCTCCACGTACTGACTGATGGTTCGGCCCCATTCAACTTCTGGGTCTCTAAATTGTCCACGTGGCCAGAGCTAGCCTTTTATGCCTTGGAGGTGCTGGCCTGCCCGGCAGCCAGCGTTTTGTCTGAACGTGTATTCAGCACGGCAGGGGGCGTCATTACAGACAAACGCAGCCGCCTGTCTACAGCCAATGTGGACAAGCTGACGTTCATAAAAATGAACCAGGCATGGATCCCACAGGACCTGTCCGTCCCTTGTCCAGATTAGACATTAACTACCTCCCCATAACCATATATTATTGGACTCCAGGGCACTTCCTCATTCAATCCTATTTTTATTTTCATTTTACCATTATATTGCGATGCTACCCAAAGTTGAATGAACCTCTCCTCTGCCTGTGTGCTAGGCCTAAATATATGCCAATGGACTGTTGCAGTGGTGGCTGACATGAAGCCTGATTCTCTGCTATGACATGCAGACTAATTCTCTGCTGACATGAAGCCAGATTGTCTGTTACGGGACCTCTCTCCTCTGCCTGGGTGCTGGGCCTAAATTTATGACAATGGACTGTTGCAGTGGTGGCTGACGTGAAGCCTGATTCTCTGCTATGACATGCAGACTGATTCTCTGCTGACATGAAGCCAGATCGTCTGTTACGGGACCTCTCTGCTCTGCCTGTGTGCTAGGCCTAAATATATGCCAATGGACTGTTGCAGTGGTGGGTGACGTGAAGCCTCATTCTCTGCTATGACATGCAGACTGATTCTCTGCTGTCATGAAGCCAGATTGTCTGTTACGGGACCTCTCTGCTCTGCCTGTGTGCTAGGCCTAAATATATGCCAATGGACTGTTGCAGTGGTGGGTGACGTGAAGCCTCATTCTCTGCTATGACATGCAGACTAATTCTCTGCTGACATGAAGACAGATTCTCTGTTACGGGACCTCTCTCCTCTGCCTGTGTGTGTGCTGGGCCTAAATATATGCCAATGGACTGTTGCAGTGGTGGCTGACGTGAAGCCTCATTCTCTGCTATGACATGCAGACTGATTCTCTGCTGACATGAAGCCAGATTCTCTGTTACGGGACCTCTCTCCTCTGCCTGTGTGCTAGGCCTAAATATATGCCAATGGACTGTTGCAGTGGTGGCTGACGTGAAGCCTCATTCTCTGCTATGACATGCAGACTAATTCTCTGCTGACATGAAGACAGATTCTCTGTTACGGGACCTCTCTCCTCTGCCTGGGTGCCGGGGCCTAAATATCTGAGAATGGACTGTTCCAGTGGTGGGTGACGGGAAGCCAGATTCTCTGCTATGGAACCTCTCTCCAATTGATTTTGGTTAATTTTTATTTATTTAATTTTTATTTTAATTAATTTCCCTATCCACATTTGTTTGCAGGGGATTTACCTACATGTTGCTGCCTTTTGCAGCCCTCTAGCCCTTTCCTGGGCTGTTTTACAGCCGTTTTAGTGCCGAAAAGTTCGGGTCCCCATTGACTTCAATGGGGTTCGGGTTCGGGACGAAGTTCGGATCGGGTTCGGATCCCGAACCCGAACATTTCCGGGATGTTCGGCCGAACTTCTCGAACCCGAACATCCAGGTGTTCGCTCAACTCTAATCCCCAGTGATAAGAGGGTGTGAACACTTATGCAACCACATTATTTTATTTGATTTTTACAGCACAGAAACCTGACATTGTAACAGGAGTGTGTAGACTTTTTATATCCACTGTGTGTGTGTATATATATATATATATATATATATATATATATAACTTTTACAACTTTACTTCCTACCTCTTAAATATAGGTCCATCTGGGGAGCGGTGTATGGGTGAATGAGGAGAAATGGCACCAACTGCAGGCGACGCAGGGAGATTCCAAGTACACCAAGAATCTGGCTGTAATGATCTGGGGCACAGACGTTCTGAAAAACCGAAGCGTCACCGGCGTGGCTACAAAAAAGAAAAAAGATGCGAGTCCCAAACCTCCGCTGTCGCCTCACAAACTAAGTGTTATCAGAGGTAAGCCATGTAGCCCTACTGCACAGCTCCTAATATTGCAATTCCAGTGTCATTCCACCACATTATCTGTGGATCAGGATTCTTCAGTCCAGTCCAGAGAAAAAAATAATCCTGAATGAAATATCATGAATTGAAGTGGTTATCCCTGAGCAGGAGTGTAAGGCGTTCAAAGCTCCATACCGTGTCGGTGACATCCGTCACGGTGAGAGCAGCCCTTGGAGCGCCGCTCTCCGCAGGAAGAAGCTAAATTGAAGTTGGGAACATTAAAAGATAGTTTCAGTGATGGGAACAATGATGCTTCTCACTGTTCTCTTTTCAGTCTAGTTCCTTCCAGCCCTGATCTTTACACCGCACTCTCTTCTCTCCCGCGCTCTCTGATGAGTGTCACCAAGGAGACAGGCTCAAGGGGGGACTCCGGCAGACTACACAGGTTCATTCTCTGCCGTCTTAATGGTAGGCTGCTAAAGGAGATGCTTCTGAAATACAGACGACTTATTCTTTATATTAGGAAAGAGATTCCACAATAAAGCTGGTAGAAGACCACCCTTGTAAGCAGCTATACGCACTGGGCAATGATTGACATCCACAATGAAAGGCTCGGCAGCCCCGCTCTGATGGTGCACATCTGAGAAGCCTGTGATCTTTGCCTCTTAATCCTATGAAAGTCACGACCAGTGCTGATCCCCTGTTGATCATGGCATCTCTGTATAAGGCCCATAACTAGTCCAGGTATTAAAAAAAAATGTAAATTAGAAATCTACCTGTGAGATTTTAAAAAATTGTGAAAAAAATCCAGTAAATTGCAGTAAATGCACTTTAAAGGGGTTTTCCGGGATTTTAATACTGATGACCGATCCTCAGGATAGGTCATCAGTATATGATCGTGGGGTTCCGACACCCGAGGATCAGCTGTTTGAGAAGGCACCGTCGCTCCTGTTAACGCCGCGTCCTTCTCCCCGCTTAACCAGCACAGCGCTGTACATTGTATAGGGGCTGTGCTCAGGCCCATTCACTTCAATGTAAGCCACAAGTCATAAAATAATATGCAGATATTTGGTATCGTCATATTCATAATAAGTAAATAAACATAAACAGCAGGTGGTGGAGCTGGAACTGGAACCAGGTAAGTAGGATCACCACCATGGGCCTGGCCACTCTGTGGGGTGTGAAAAAAAATTGCACAACCCCTTTGTCCCTATGACACCGGCTGACCTGTTACATGTGCTCTTGGCAGCTGAAGACATCTGTGTTGGTCCCATGTTTATATGTGTTTGCATTAATGAGAAAAATAATGTTTTTAATATATGCAAATGAGTCTCTAGGAGCAACGGGGGCGTTGCCATTACACCTAGAGGCTCCGCTCTCTCTGCAGCTGTCACACCCTCTGCACTTTGATAGGGCCAAGCGTTATGGTTAGTCTTGAGCAAATCGAGCTTTGGATTCGTTCGGAAGTCGATTCGTACAGCATTAAAATGTATGGGCTGCACGCAGGTAAAATTCGTATCGCCCGAAGCTGCACGAGACTTCAGTGGATTAATTCGGTATTCCTATCTGCGTCTAAAAAAAAAATTTGAATTAAAAAGTCGAGGTACTAGCTTCAGATTCCTATTTTGAATAGTTTTTAAAGCCGCAGATCGGAATCCCGAATGAATTCACCGAAGTCTCACACAACTTCGGGCGATACAAATTTTGCATACATTTTCATGCTGTACGGAGACCGCATTAAAATCGAAGTCTTTGAACGAGACGACTTTGGACCTATGATCCGAAACTCAGTTCGCTCAAGGCTAGCTATAATATTTTCACTGTCTGGTCCTGTCAATCAAAGTGCAGCGGGTGCGGCAGTTCCAGAGAGAGCAGAGCCTCTAGGTGTAACGGCAACGCCCCCGTTGCTCCTAGAGGCTCATTTGCATATATGAAAACATTATTTTTCTCAGCAGTGCGGGCACATATGAACATGGGACCAACACAGATGTCTTCAGCTGCCAAGCGCACATGTAACAGGTCAGCCAGTGTCATACGTACAAAACTGCTGACAGATGCCCTTTAAGGCAAATTAATGCTAATGCGTTATAACCAACAGCTGTTTTGTGAATCTTCTCCCTTTCAGTTGCCTTTTTGTGTGTTTTGCTTTTTCTCCAGAATGTGTGTATGACCGAATAGCACAAGAGACTATGGACGAGAATGAAATTGCACAAAGGCTCTCCAAAGTCAACAAGTACATCTGCGAGAAGATAATGGACATCAACAAGTCTTGCAAAAACGAGGAAAGGAAAGAGGCGAAATTCCTCCTCCAATAAATCTGTTATGTTTTGTAAGTTGGGGGTGGTTGTCTTCTTCTACCCGTTTCCAGTGTTTTGCCTGTTTCGCAGCGTGAACCAAAACACATGCGTGACATGACATTTGTGTGATCGTAGGCGCGGACACTGCAGCACAACAACGCATTTCTTAGCGGCAGAGAATTGCGAGTTCTTATCGACAGTGGAACTGAAAACGCTAATTTATGTTTGACTCCGTCACGGGATTTTCTGCCTCTGCTCTCCGGCCGCTCAGATTTTTACGGCCAGTTCTAGTTTGCGTCGGAGCTGCTCATGTTTTGCACTCTTCACTGCCAGGATTGCCAAAATCTAAATGTTGCTAAAAATTGTGTTTAAAAGTATTTCCCTCTAATATATAAAAAAAAGTTGTATTCAAATATTAACCCTTGAACATAGCGATACTGATCCTATGTGGAGTAACTGGACAACGTTTCTTTTCAGTCTGAGAAAGATAAGTGATAACCCATATACTGTATAATCTACAAGGGCAGCCATATTGTTTCTGGTGACATGGCAACAATAAGAGGCTGTTCACACGCATCAAAATTAGTCACCATCACAGTTTCTGCAGCGGTTGTTCACTGTAGATGCTGCAGGCCCTCCGTGGCTTTAAGCAATGTCCGTGCAGACACCATACCAAGAAGGGACATGCCCCTTCTTGATGCGGTTGCAGCTTTAAACCGCTGGTCGGAGAACTGCAGCACTGCTTTCCATTGAAAAGAATGGGAGGCAGACATCATGCGGCTGCCGGCAGAATTGTGGCTCTGTGTCCGCACCAAAATTCCACCTGCAAATACCTCCATGTGAATGGCCCCTTAGCTCCTTGAAGGGTTGGTGCTACCTTTCTCAGACTCCTGAAGTCATTTCATGCACAGACTCTGTACAAGGGTACACAGTTCCCAAGCCAAGTGGAAAGGTAAGGAAAGACACACCTGTACAATGCTAGCCCTATAGGTTGTCACCCAGCTTTCTCTGAAACCACGGCTGAAAAGAATTTGTGGGCGACTCAAAACAGAATTATATATTTAAATATATATATATATATATATATATATATATATATATATATATATATGTGTATATATATAGTCAGATCCATAAATATTGGGACATCAACACAATTCAAACATTTTTGGCTCTATACACCACCACAACGGATTTGAAATGAAACGAACA
Source organism: Bufo gargarizans (assembly GCF_014858855.1). Taxonomy (NCBI): domain Eukaryota; kingdom Metazoa; phylum Chordata; class Amphibia; order Anura; family Bufonidae; genus Bufo; species Bufo gargarizans. The sequence goes on from NC_058086.1 coordinate 30,068,954, forward strand.
AGATGTGCTTTACCTGCAGACTGTCAGCTTTAATTTGAGGGTATTTACATCCATATAAGGGTGAACGATGTAGGAATTACAACAGTTTGCATCTGTGCCTCCCACTTGTTAAGGGACCAAAAGTAATAGGACAGAATAATAATCCTTTGCAGTCAATTACAGCCTGAAGTCTGGAACGCATAGACATCAGACGCTGGTCTCATCCCTGATGACGCTCTGCCCGGCCTCTACTGCAACTGTCTTCAGTTCCCGCTTGTTCTTGGGGCATTTTCCCTTCAGTTTTGTCTTCAGCAAGTGAAATGCTCAATCGGGTTCAGGTCCGGGGATTGACTCGGCCATTGCAGAACATTCCACTTCTTTCCCTTAAACTCTTTGGTTGCTTTTGCAGTATGCTTTGGGTCATTGTCCATCTGCACTGTGAAGAGCCGTCCAATGAGTTCTAAAGCATTTGGCTGAATATGAGCAGATAATATTGCCCGAAACACTTCAGAATTCCTCCTGCTGCTTTTGTCAGCAGTCACATCATCAATAAATACTAGAGAAGCAGTTCCATTGGCCGCCATACAGGCCCACGCCATGACACTGCCACCACCATGCTTCACTGATGAGGTGGTATGCTTAGGATCATGAGCAGTTCCTTTCCTTCTCCATACTCTTCTCTTCCCATCACTCTGGTACAAGTTGATCTTGGTCTTATCTGTCCATAGGATGCTGTTCCAGAACTGTGAAGGCTTTGTTAGATGTCGTTTGGCAAACTCTAATCTGGCCTTCCTGTTTTTGAGGCTCACCAATGGTTTCCATCTTGTGGTGAACCCTCTGTATTCTCTCTGGTGAAGTCTTCTCCTGATTGTTGACTTTGACACATACACCTACCTCCTGGAGAGTGTTCGTGATCTGGCCAACTGCTGTGAAGGGTGTTTTCTTCACCAGGGAAAGAATTCTTCGGTCATCCACCACAGTTGTTTTCCGTGGTCTTCAGGGTCTTTTGGTGTTGCTGAGCTCACCGGTGCGTTCCTTCTTTTTAAGAATGTTCCAAACAGTTGTTTTGGCCACACCTGATGTTTTTGCCATCTCTCTGATGGTTGTTTTGTTTTTTCAGCCTAATGATGGCTTCACTGATAGTGACCGCTCTTTGGTCTCATCTTGAGAGTTGACAGCAACAGATTCCAAATGCAGATACCAGACTGGAGATGACCTCTGGACCTTGTATCTGCTCATTGTAATTGGGATAATGAGGGAATAACACACACCGGCCATGGAACAGGTGCGAAGCCAATTGTCCCATTACTTTGGGTCCCTTAACATGTGGGAGGCACAGATGCAAACTGCTGTAATTCCTGCACCGTTCACCTGATCTGGATGTAAATCCCCTCAAATTACAGCTGACAGTCTGCAGGTAAAGCCGACAGTCTGCGGGTAAAACTGACAGTCTGCAGGTAAAGCTGACAGTCTGCAGGTAAAGCCGACAGTCTGCAGGTAAAGCTGACAGTCTGCCGGTAAAGCTGACAGTCTGCAGGTAAAGCTGACAGTCTGCAGGTAAAGCTGACAGTCTGCAGGTAAAGCTGACAGTCTGCGGGTACAGCCAACAGTCTGCAGGTAAAGCTGACAGTCTGCAGGTAGAGCTGACAGTCTGCAGGTAAAGCTGACAGTCTGCAGGTAAAGCTGACAGTCTGCAGGTAAAGCACATCTTGTTTGTTTCATTTCAAATCCATTGTGGTGGTGTATAGAGCCAAAAAAGTTACAATATTTATGGACCCGACTGTGTGTGAGTGTATATATATATATATATATATATATATTTATTTATTTTTAAAAAATGTATTTTATTTTTTTAAGGGATTTCCCTATCTTATAAAGTGATGATGAATCCATAAGATATGCCAGTTGTGAGGTGCCCGATCTCTAGGACCACCACAGATCCTGAGCTGTGCAGGGAAATACAGTGAAGGGGGCACAGCACGGAAGCAGCACTGTGGCCCCATCATCCTCAGGATATGTCGGGGTCCCCGAAGTTGGATCCCCACTGATCAGAAAGTAATGCCATATCCTAGAAATATTTTGTCACTTTATACGTTAGGAATTACCCTGTAAGTGGATATGTGCTTAAAGGGGTTTTATGGCCTCTTAAAGGGGTATTCCCATTTGAGACAATGGGGGCATATCACTAGGATATAACACCAATAGAAGTATATGTGGTTTAATCATAAATAGCAAGCTAATCACACATCCGTCATGGCTCTAGTATCAAACTTTTATTAAACATATTTCGCAGACGTGATTGGCATACACAAATAAATTAAAAAGGTTAAAAACGCCAACGCAGTGGTGGTGACCATACGGCAGGATAAATGTAATAAAGTGCAAGTGCAAAAAGTATTTTGAGGGAGGTACTATAAGGTGCAGATTCAGGAGTACTTCAATAAGTCTTATACACACAGCCTAATGGTATGGCTATAAATTGTACTGATCAAATAACATGTAAAAAATATGCAATGCAGTGTAATACAAAGTATATAGGCAGATATCTCTATAGTATCAACCAAATAATTGTGTCCAGCCTCAGGTCAGACCCCCACGCCCCTTATTAATTTGTCTACGCCAATCATGTCTGCAATATATGTTTAATAAAAATGTGATACTAGAACCATGATAGATGTGTGATTAGCTTGTTATTTATTATTGAACCACATATACTTCTATTGGTGTTCTATTCTATGGTGTATATGGGTTGATTATAGGTGGGGATATAGGTTTGGTTTTTATATCACTAGGATATGTCCTCGTTGTCTGATAGGTGCGGGTACCGCCGCTGCGACCCACACATATATCGAGAACGGAGCAGAGAAAGTTGTGGCTGGAGGACCCAGGGATACCACCAAGCGCTCTCCAGAAGTGAATGGGAGCGCACCGCACATGCACAGCTACTGCTCCCATTCATTTTTACGCCTGACGCAAATAGCCGAGGCAGCGCTCAGCTATTTTCAGCGACCTTATAGAAATAAATGGAGGGCGGCTGCGCAGTGCGCCCTCCACCACTGTCAGGGCTCCGTTCTCGGTGTAGGTGCAGGTCCCACCTCTGGGACCCGCACCTATTAAACAATGAGGGGCATATCCTAGTGATATGCCCCCATTGTCTGAGATGGGAATACCCCCTTAATATTGATGACCTGTCGTCAGTATCTGATCGGTGAAGGTTCAACACCTGGGACCCCCACCAACCAGCTGTTCCCCGCAGGCCCTAAGTCTAGCACTTTGAAAAGAACTGGAAGCTCGGCGCCATTCTCAGTGTAGCGGTTGTACTTTTAAGTGCAGTTTACTTCGCTTTGTTCACTTTTATGTTGTCAGTTATTTTTATATGTTATTTCTGTCTTTGATACTGTGTTTGCCCCTGTCTTAGGGGCACTGTTCATGTATTCTAGCTCGGTTCTGCTCTGCTGTTTTGCACATATTATGCTACATGCCATGAGTTTTCTTGACATAGTACTTGAATGTGAGTTTTCTTATAGTGAATTAATGCACTTATTCTGATGTATTAAAAATGCCTCAAAGCAAAAGTGACCTTGTTACCCCTAGCAGCCATTCGGAGTCCGCGTTTTCTAAGCTGCAGTCTGATTGCTTCTTAGGGGTCTCATAAAGACTAATTTTCTTTGAGACATGAGGTCCATCTTTCCGTTTCAATACGGTCAAAAATCTGCTGCTGATTGGTAAAATTTTTCATCGCGTTTCATCTACATCTGTCAAGCAGAACAGGACCGTATTAGGCTTGCATTTAGGGGTTTCTGTCAAGCTTTATGATATTTTTGATGGCGCGAATAGCCCAGTGTGCAGCTCCGCCATCAAAAATGTCAGAAGGCCGTTAGGTCCTATTAGAATATTTCTCCACAGTCAGGTTTCCAGATGCAGTTTTGCAAGCCAAAGTCAGGAGTGGATCGTCAAAGCAGAGAAATTATTAGGGTCCATTCACACGTCCGTAGAACGGATAATTGTGGAACGGGTGCGGACCCATTCATTCTCTATAGAGCAGGAATGGACACTGTGCTGTCCGCATCCGCATTTCCGGAGCGTGGCCCCAAACTTCCGGTCCGCGGCTCAGGAAAAAAAAAAGAACATGTCCTATTCTTGTCCGCAATTGCGGACAAGAATATGCAGTTCTATGGGGCTGCCGGCCGGGTGTATTGCGGATCCGCAATACACTACGGACGTGTGAATATACCCTTAAGGACAAATAAGACTTCTCTTTTTTGAATTCACTCCTGGTTTTGGTTTCTAAAACGGCATCAAGAAACCTGACCGTGTGACCGCACCCTTAGGCCCCTTTCACACGGGCGAGTATTCCGCGTGGATGCGATGCGTGAGTTGAACGCATTGCACCCACACTGAATACCGACCCATTCATTTCTATGGGGCTGTTCACATGAGCGGCAATTTTCACGCATCACTTGTGTGTTGCGTCAAAATCGCAGCATGCTCTATATTCAGCGTTTTTCACGTAACGCAGGCCCCATAGAAATGAATGGGGTTGCGTGAAAATCGCAAGCAAGTGCGGATGCAGTGCGATTTTTACGCACGGTTGCTAGGAGACTATCGGGATGGAGACCCGATTATTATTATTTCCCCTTATAACATGGTAATAAGGGAAAATAATAGCATTCTGAATACAGAATGCATAGTACAATAGCGCTGGAGGGGTTAAAAAAATAAAATAAAATGTAACTCACCTTAATCCACTTGCTCGCGACCTTTGGTGACATCACAGTCATCACATGGTCCGTCACATGATCTTTTACCATGGTGATGGATCATGTGATGACTGTGACCTGTTGCTACACAAAGATAAGATGAAGACAGAAGAGATGCCGGCTGCGCGAGCAAGTGGACTAAGGTGAGTTACATTTTATTTTTATTTTTTTAACCCCTCCAGCGCTATTGTACTATGCAGTCTGTATTCAGAATGCTATTATTTTCCCTTATAACCATGTTATAAGGGAAAATAATACAATCTACAGAACACCGATCCCAGACCCGAACTTCTCTGAAGAAGTTAGGGTTTGGGTACCAAACATGCGCGATTTTTCTCACGCGAGTGCAAAACGCATTACAATGTTTTGCACTCGCGTGGAAAAATCGCGGGTGTTCCCGCAACGCACCCGCACATTTTCCTGCAACGCCCGTCTGAAAGAGGCCTTATAGTTTTTGGGAGACTTCCAATGTCTGTTTGCATTGCATGTTCCAGGCATTAAAATGGGAGCCATGATGTCTACGAGTAAACAGATACCCTGTGGTGTGACCTGCCGTTTTCTGGAGATCATACCTGCTATAACGATTAGATACATATTCTGCAGTATTGTGTCTGCCCGTCCACAACCCATTCTAGGAAGGGAAAAAACGCTCGTCAGTAGCTTTCGTAACGTAAGCATAAAGTGGGGCCCAACCAGTTAGATGAAAGCACACGTTTTCCAGCACAGGTCATACAATGACTGATGTGATCTGCTTGGCTGCTGTGGGTACAATGCGTAATGTGCTTTTGTTCTCTTGGCTCTTTTATTTTATTTTTATCAAGGTCCCAAGATCAAGGTTTATATATTTGGTGGTATAAAACGGGTAAATTGTTGATGACCTATCCTCGGGATAGATCATCAATGTCTGATCTGTGGGAGCCCAACTCCCGTCACCCCTGCCCATCTGCTGTTTGAAGAGAACGCAATCCTCCAGGGAGCACTGCGCCCTCTTCCTAGGCCAGTGCACATAATGGGATTGAGCTGGAATACAAAGCATAGCCACTATACAATGTATGGCGCTGTGCTCGTTATGCTGGAAGGAGGCCACGTCATTCACCAGCGCACCGTGGCCTCTTCAAACAGCTGGTTGACAGGGTGATGGGTGTAATACCCCCACCGATCGGATATTGATGATCTATCCTGAGGATAGGTCATCAATATTATACTTCCAGAAAGCCCCTTTAAAGAGAAACTCTGGCCATCGAGAGCCCTTCAGCAACTCAAGTATTAAGGCAGTCATGGCCAACCTGAGGCTCTCCAGCTGTTGAAAAACGACAACTCCCAGCATGCTCAGACTGCCTACAGCTATCAGCCTGCGGCAGGGCATGGTGGGAGTTGTAGTTTTACAACAGCTGGAGAGCCGCAGGTTGGCCATGCCTGTATTAAGGGTTTGCTTAGTAATGGACTCTGCTAGTGAGGGTGCACGGTTGCGTAATGCACGATATGTTACTGCACAGTATAAAGGAGCCGCCGTAGTAGTACGTAGGTACTGTGGTGAAAACTATAACTAAGCCCCATTCACTCCATCAATCCAACCCTTAATAAGTGGCATGTCGTAGTGACGTGTCGTCACTTACTGCGATTGAGAAACTCCTTTACATTACCAGCGTTCACAGTGCCACCAGTTGTGCCAAGTCCATTTATAGGTGCCAGGCAAATTTACATTGTGAAGCATCACACATAAACCATATGAATTTTTCTCTGTATATTTAATGGACAACTTTAGGTAGTCAGTCATTCGGGACCCCCCTCTGTTAGCCAGGGCAAAGCTAGACTTTTGCACTGGAGGACTTGGTACAGCCATGAATTACAGGACTTCAATGGACTGACACGACGTGTCTGCTGCAGCCGGTCACTGGCTGCAGCAGTGACTTCAGTGCCGTCAACACCTTGTTATTGCTGCATCTCAGTAAAAGTGACCGGCAGGTCATTGGTAACGTGAGGATTAGACCAGGGATGCCCAACCTGCGCCCCTCCAGCTGCTGCAAAACTAACATTCCCAGCATGCCTGGACAGCCTACAGCTATCGGCCTGCAGCAGGGCATGGTGGGAGTTGTAGTTTTACAACAGCTGGAGGGCCACAGGTTGACCATCCCTGTTCTAGACCATTGTAAACTAGACCGTTGGTTTAAACCCGGTCACCCAAGCCCTGACACCATCCAGTATACACTTTCAGATATAGTGTTTTGGCCCTAGAGGTCCTACAGGTTACTTGCTACATATAGAGTCAATAATGTGACAAACACAGTGGGGAAAACGTATTAAAACCAGTGCAATAGATGCAAAATATGTTGTAATTCACAGCAAACAGATGCTAGATGCCCATAATGTGCCACGTTATGTTTACATAGAAGGAAGTAAGAACTTGGCACAGTGACTTCCCGCATACTTGTTTTTGTACTAAATGTAAATCTGTGAGTAAGGTTCTTTCTTTTCTTTATGGAAAGGCGTATGAAATATCAGTTTGTGGTTTTATTTGCACTATTGTAATATTTAAAATGCATTGAAAATCGTGCACCCAACTTGCCACTTAAGTGGACCCGTCACTCAATCACATTGGAGGCACCCGTTTTGTGAACTGAAGGGAATGCATGACATAGTGTCATTTATAGAAATTCTCCACTTTTTTGACCAAATTCTGATTAATATGCACTCAGCCGCTTGCCCTGGTTTGCTCAGTGCCAATTGAGTTGCCTGAGAAAGACTATTTACTAGGCCGAAAAACGCAGCCAGTAGCTTGTACTTAAAGGGAACCTGTCACCGGGATTTTGTGCATAGAGCTGAGGACATGGGTTGCTAGATGGCCGCTAGCACATCCGCAGTACCCAGTCCCCATAGCTCTGTGTGCTTTTATTGTGTCAAAAAAAACCGATTTGATCCATATGCAAATTAACCTGAGAAGTCCTGTCCCTGACTCATCTCACATACAGGACTCATCTCAGGGTAATTTGCATATGTATCAAATCGGTTTTTTGACACAATAAAAGCACACAGAGCTATGGGGACTGGGTATTGCGGATGTGCTAGCGGCCATCTAGCAACCCGTGTCCTCAGCTCTATACACAAAATCCCGGTGACAGGTTCCCTTTAAGGAAATTGCGTCTGTAATTGCCCATCTTTTTGCCCTAAAGAGCATTTCCTAAAATCTAGAACTAAATTTTTAGTTAATCTGTTTCCCAGTTGCACCTATTATTGGGAAGACCTGGTTATAACCAATATGGCCTCCATTACAGCTCTCGCATAAGATGTCACTCAGCCTTCCAATACTTATGGGGGTTATTCTCATAAACTATGGCGTATCAGTAGAATATCGCTTTATCATTGGTTGGCTACCACTGTAGTCTTGTTGCCCTTGCTGTTCCTGAGAATGAAGGGGCTGCAGTGCTGATGAAGTGTTTCCCTGTACAGCAGCACCGCAGCCGCCCGTTGTGCCAGGTAACTCCCTTTCAGGTGGATATGACTACATACAAGGAGGTGGCTGGGGCACCACTATGCAAGGAAACCAGTCAGATGGCCACATCGTAGATTCTGTGCTGCTGCCCCTTCATTCTCAGGATCATGGGGGCCCCATGACTGATCTGAAATTGTGACGTATCCTAGCAATCTGCCATCATTTATGAGATAGTAATACACTTTTAATAATGATGAATCTGCCTATTTATGCTGTGATATCTGCCCTGGTCCTGCATGTACACGATCACTCTATACGGGTAGAGGGTGCACGTAGACATGACAAACCAAGCTTTTTCTCTCTACTTAGTTACTGCCCTATTAATCAGATTTTTGGTGAGGGAAAACTGGAGATTTTAAATGTAGATTTCACACCTTTGGTGCTGTAGATTGAGCCTTTGCTCGTAGTCAAGAAGGGAAAATCACTTGACCATGACATTTTCACCCTGGACTTATTAATCAGAAATTCCCACCATGGACTTATTAATCAGATTTTTTTTTCTAAAAGACTAGATAACTTCTTAAAGCAGAAACCCAACTAAGATAATTTTCTCATATGTCTTATAGTAGGCTCAGACCCTACCAATTTACAAAATGAAGACCTCTGCGCTCTCTGGAATTCATCCACATGGTTGATTGCAGAGTTTTTTAGGGCATCATAGTAATGGATATGGATGCTTCAAACTTTCTATTTAGAGTTATATATAGGAGCCCACATTAGATGACTATTTCAGATGGATTTCCCTCTTTAATTGCTACGAGTGTCTATATCCCCGAAACACTTGGTACTTTATCTCACAGCTCACAAAATGGCCGCCACCCCTGAGTGCACACACCGGTACTCATACGGCAAAGCTCTGACATTGTTTTCTGCTTATTGTGGTGCACGGCAGTTTGTTTCTATTTTAGAGAAATCATTTGTATTTTTTACTGCTGAAACTTCCAGATGTTTATTATTAAATACAATAAAATGATCTTCGAGCTCCTGTATTTTTGTTACAACTGGATGGTGTCAAAAAAACTGCTGAGAATACAACTTTTCTGCTGCAAGTTAGGAAGAGAAGAAACATTTTATTACTTTTTAAGGGTCACAGTAAATAGTAAAAGAGTAATTTTGGTCGTAACCGACTAGTAAAAGATTTGGTACTCGGAGCTAATAGGTTGTTTGATCTGTGCAGCGGCGACGCGTTGTCTCTGGGCACAGTTTAGCTTTTGTCAGGATTAATGTATGGATTAAATTACAGAGATTTACAAAATAGCCTCTAGCTTGTACTGTTAGATACGGTATGTTACATAGATGGTCGGCGGAAGGGTGCATAACTGAAATGCAGTCATACAATGACACCGCTAACTGCTCAAAAACTATCACGGAATGATGCTTGTAAAAACGGGAAAGGGTAGGCTATAAGGTAAGGTTGTTTTTTTCACCAAGTAACACCACTCTTGTTGATCGGTATCTTGGGCGGACTGGCCGTGGACCCTACAGGTAAATTTGCGGTAGGCTGATAGCCAAGGGGCTACCCAAGCCTTCCTCTCAGCCGCCAGCTGGGTACATAACGATTACAGTTACCCTCCTGAATTCCACTTTATTATCGTCCTCGGGACCGTATCTGCTTCTGCTGAGGCAATATTTTGTGCTGCACTGTGGTATTTGGTTCTGCTAGGGCAATATTTTGTGCTGCGATAGTATTGCAGAGCTCACCTACTTTGGTTGTTCCTGCATACTTGTCTTGCCCAGCCTTCTTTCAATTTGGACCTGCCTACAACATGTGGCCACTTATCTTTTATTTTTTCCCCCAGAGCTACTTTAAAGGGGTTCTCCATGAATTAAGAAAATTGAAATACTTAAATATTACTTTATTATAAATAGATTCCCAAATACCTTTCATTAGTTATAATGCCTCATTTTGTCTAGGGAGCAATCATTAAGAGAAATAAAATGGCCGCCGTCCTATTAGTATACACAAAACCTGAGCTAAAGAGCTGCCTTATCCTCTTCTCTGCTCTACTTGTCAGGGATTAGGATCCTGAATACAGCTGATAAGATCTTCAGCTGAATCTCTGTAGGAATGGTTCATGGATGACATGAAGTACAGAGGAGGTGAGGATGTGCCTGATGAGCAGCAGCACTTGTATGCAGTCTTTATTACCACAGCCCTACATTACCACAGTCTGTCCTGTCCGTCCTCTGTACTTCATGTCTCCTCGTGAACTCCATTCCAAATTCAGATTCATCTGAAGATCTTATCGTCCGTATTCAGTATCATTATCCCTGACAAGTAGAGCAGGGAGGATGATGAGGCAGCTCTTTACCTCAGTGTTGTGAAGTAACTTGTCTTCCTGTGTGATCAGAAAAGGTTTTTGTGCACTAATAGGAGGGCGGCCATTTTATTTCCAATAATTGCTCCCTAGACAAAACAAGCCATTATAACTAATGAAAGGTATTGTTAAAAAAAAAAAAACACACTTAAAGGGAACCTGTCATCAACTTTATGCTGACCTCACTGAGGGCAGCATAAAGTAGTGACAGAAATGCTGATTTCAGCGGTGTGTCACTCATGAGCTAAAAGTAAGTGGTTGCTGAGAATCAGCATCATAATCATTGCAGCCCAGGCCTTGAAAAGAGTCAAATCTACCTGTCACGGATGGTGTTGCAGAAATCTGGAACTTATAAATAAACATCCGACTGGCTTGATCTCAAACTAAGGAGCATATGGGTGAGCCCTAGAAAACCCCTAGAGCTCTCCCTGACTGCTATGCCCATGCAAAGGTCTTTATGGTAGACTATTGCATGTCCACGTACCTAACACTATGTGACACCTGAAAACCTATAATAGTGAGGGGACACGACCACCGGCTCCATGCACTTAATACGGACGGAGTCAGGGTCACCTAGAATCAAGCCAGCAAGGAAACACAAATAAAGGAAACAGACTTATCTGAGGAATCAGCAGAAGCAGTGAACACAATCCAGGAAGAAGTATAAACCGCAAAGTGAGGCAGTATGGGAGGGAATATAAAGGGAGACAATTAGTGTAAATAGGTGACAGCTGGGAGAAGGAAAGGAGATGACAAAGTGAAACCAAAACAAAGAACGGCATGCAGGTAGAGAAGAACATCAAACAGACCTTCTCACAGAAGTGGCGGTGACACTACCTGAGAAGAGTCATGGTTATTCCTAATCTCCTGCGCTCTCACCCATCTGCTGATGACTGACAGTTCTCTCCTAGAGAGAATTGGGGAAAACTAGGTAGAAGACTGTCAGTGATCAGCAGGTGGGCAGGGAGAGCAGGAATTCATGAATAACCAGGACTCTTCTCAGGTGGCTGGGACACTTTTCCAGGCCCGGTCTGTAATGATTGTGATGTTGGTTCTCAGCAACCACTTACTTTTAAATGACAGACCGCTGAAATAAACTCACCTGTCTCTACTTTATACTGCTGTTAGTATGGGCAGAATAAAATTGATGACGGGTTCCCTTTAATTCTAAAATAACCGGAAATGTAGGGCGATGGATTTATTCCTTTATTACTGTAAAAAATAAGACAAAGAAATTGTGTTACCTTTGTAGAAGTTTTATCTGTCAGCGTTTTTTCCTTTCCACTGTAATTTGGTGGGTAAACATTGTAGGGCTTTTCAATAATCTCCAACTCCTATTTAAAGTTTAAAGAACAATAATCTGCGGCTCGTGTTTAAAGTTTAAGCAAGGCTGAATGATTGAAAGCTCTACCCAGGGAGACAGCGCTTGTAATACAGCACACAGGGGAGAACTTCCATATTGCATTGTAAAGCATAAACCTTTTCTTATTCATAGAGATACAGCAAGAATCATGGTCTTGTTTTACCAAAAATATTAAAAAATATATATACAATCTCCCTTGGTTTTAATACTCACTTATAATAACTCCATCTGCTCTTAAAACACATTTTTATGTGTAATGTGATATAGTCATGTACAGTGAGGAATAGAAGTATTTGAACACCCTGCGATTTTGCAAGTTCTCCCACTTAGATATCATGGAGGGATCTGAAATTCACATTGTAGGTGCATTCCCACTCTGAGAGACAGAATAAAAAAATCAGGAAATCACATTGTATGATTTTTAAAGAATGTATTTGTCTTGCACTGCTGAAAATAGGTATTTGAACACCTGAGAAAATCAGTGTTAATATTTGGTACAGAAGCCTTTGTTTGCAATTACAGAGGTCAGACGTCTCCTGTAGTTCTTGACTAGGTTTGCACATACTGCAACAGGGATGTTGGCCCACTCCTCCACACAGATCTCCTCCAGACCTGTCAGGTTTCGGGGCTGTCGCTGAGCAACACAGAGTTTCAGCTCCCTACAAAGATAGTCTATTGGATTTAGGTCTGGAGACTGGCTAGGCCACTCCAAAACCTTGATATGCATCTTACGGAGCCACTCCTTGGTTATCCTGGCTGTGTGCTTCGGCTTGTTGTCATGTTGGAAGACCCAGCCACGACCCATCTTCAATGCTCTGACTGAGGGAAGGAGGTTGTTGCTCAAAATCTCACAATAAATGGGGCATTCATCCTCTCCTTAATACAGTGCAGTCATCCTGTCCCCTTCGCAGAAAAGCACCACCAAAGCATGATGTTACCACCCCCATGCTTCACAGTACGGATGGTGTTCTTGGAATGCAACTCATCCTTCTTTTTCCTCCAAACAAGACGAGAGACGTTTAGACCAAAAAGTTCTACTTTGGTCTCATCTGACCACATGACTTTCTCAGATGCCTCCTCTAGATCATCCAGATGGTCATTGGCAAACTTTAGAGGGGCCTGGACATGTGATAACTTGAGCAGGGGAACCTTCCGTGCAATGCATGATTTGAAACCATGACGGCGTAGTGTTCTACCGACAGTGACCTTTGAAACTGTGGTCCCAGCTCTCTTCATGTCATTGACCAGCTCCTCCCTTGTAGTTCTGAGCTGATTCCTCACCTTTCTTATCATCAGTGATACCCCACGAGGTGAGATCTTGCATGTAGCCCCAGTCCGAGGCAGATTGACAGTCGTCTTTAGCCTCTTCCATTTTCTAACAATTCCTCCAACAGTTGATCTATTTTCACCAAGCTGCTTGGCGATTGCCCCGTAGCCCTTTCCAGCCTTGTGGAGGTCCACAATTTTGTCTCTGGTGTCTTTTGACAGCTCTTTGGTCTTGCCCATGGTAGTAGTTGGTGTCTGACTGACTGTGGGGTGGACAGGGGTCTTTAAAGAGCTCAGACAGGTGCTGCTAAGTTAGATTAATGAGTGGAGTAGAGGTGGACTTTTTAAAGGCACAGTAACAGGTCTTTGAGAGCCAGAAATCTTGCTGTTTCTCAGGTGTTCAAATACTTATGTTCAGCAGTGCAAGACAAATAAATTATTTAAAAATCATACAATGTGATTTCCTGATTTATTATAATTTTTTTAAATTCTGTCTCATAGAGTGGGAATGCACCTACAATGTGAATTTCAGACCCCTCCATGATTTCTAAGTGGGAGAACTTGCAAAATCGCAGTTTGTTCAAATACTTATTTTCCTCACAGTATATAGTGGCTTAGTTGGGGTTCTTTATCTCATGTAGGTCTTGCTGGAGTTTCTCTAGGTTTAGTGTTGCCTATAGCAGGGTTCAGCAACTACAACTCCCAGCATGCTCTATTCACTTCTATGGGAGATACAAGAACAGCCAAGCAAGTGTGCGTGATGGAAGTTGTAGTTTCACAGCAGCGGGAGTACCGAAGGTTGCTGACCCCTGGAATAGAGAGTTCGGCGGCTGATTTTGCTGGTGGTTTGCAACCACTTTAACCCTTTCAATACCAACGTCATACATGTTTCAAACAACAGAAACCCGTGGCTAATAATGCCAGTCACGGTTATTAAAGCCTTTAGATGCTGTGATCAAGTGGGATCACGGCATTTAAAAGCCAAAAAACCCGGAAGCTTGTGCTTCTGGGCTTCTTACCTGCATCTTTTGTGGCCAATGAGGATGCCGGTAATTGATCTCAATACACTGGGTCTCTCTGAAGAGACCCAGGGTATTGAAACTGTAATTCTTATTTTGGCCAGCAGCCAACATAAGAAATCAGCAATTTACATATTACCATGCTCCTTACATATTACCATGCTAAAAAAGTCAGTTTTGTAGCCTTAACCATATGCTACGAAACTATTAAAAAAAAAAAGTAAAAAAGAAATGTAAGAAAATATAAAAATTTAAATCGCCCCCTTTCCGTAGAATAAAAAAATAAATACATAAATAATTCCCGTACTATTAAAATCTAAAAATATTTTTCCAATATGGCAAATGGTATTAAAAAGGGTCAGAATGGCCAATTCGCCTTTTTTTTTATTTATTCTCTTACCCCCCCAAAAAATAAATGTAATAAAATGTGATCAAAAAGCCACACACACTCCAAAATGGTATCAATACAAACGATAGATCGTCCCACAAAAAATAAGCCTTCACACAGTTCCGTAGATATAACTCTAAAAAATAAGTTTTATATGGTGATGTAAAAAAAGATTTTTCAAAGTTTTAATCTATTTTTACACTATTTAGACATTTAAAAAAAACTATACATATGTGGTATTGTTGTAATTGTACTGACCCAGAAAATGAAGGGCACAGATCAGTTTTGTCGCAAAGGGAACGCCATAGGGACAAAACCCGTAAAACTGTGGAGGAATTGCATTTTTTTTATTTCCAGTTCCACCCCATTTTGAATTTTCTTTCCCTCTTCCCACTACCTTGTATGCCATATTAATGGTAGCATTAGAAAGTACAACGCAAAAAAGAAGCCCTCATATGGATATGTGAACGGAAAAAAAAAAAATTATGGCTCAAGGAAGATGGGGAAGAAAAATGAAAATGAAAAAAACTCTGGTATCCAAGGGGTTAGAGGGAAGCTTTAATCAGATTTAGACTACTTTCAAGTCAGTGCTTTTAGTTTTCGGTTTTGAGATCCGGCAGAGGATGTCAAAACGGGGCCAAAACGGTTCAGTTTTGTCCCCATTTACTGTCAATGGGGACAAAACTGATTAGAATGCATCAGTTCTGTTTTGCTGCGTTTTGTGACCGATCAGTCTGCGAAACTGAACAAACCGGATACGGCCTGAAAATCAATATAAGTCAGTGGGTGCCAGATTGAGTTTTCTTTTCGGTTACCAAACAAACGGATCCGGCACCCACTGACTTGCAATGATTTTAATGCCGGATCCGGTTTGTTCAGTTTCTATTTAATACAACCGGATCTGGACGAAGCAGATGCCTTTGGATGTAATGAAACAGAAGCGTTTATTCAGGTTTTGAGATCCTGTGATGGATCTCAAAACCTGAATAAAAGACGTTGATGTGAAGGTAGCCTTCCGCTGCCCTATCGGTTGCTTTTAGAGATGAGCGAATTTACTCTTATGAAATCCGTTTGCGATTCGTGTACTGGTAAAAGCAGAATTGCGTTATGGATTCCGTTACCACGGATCATAATGCAATTCTATGACTTTAGAGTCCTCTCCTGCATAATGGAAACGGGACAGATCTGTTATGCAGCCCATAGACTTCTATTGTGACAGAATGAATAACGGAACGCCTCTAAAGCCATTCCGTTATGCATTCCGTCATAGAATTGCGTTACGGTCCGTGGTAACGGAATCCATAACACAATTCTGCTTTTACCAGTAAACGAATTTCAAAATATGAAATTCTCTCATCTCTAGTTGCTTCCTTAAAATCTGTGATGAGAACCTGCAGCTGTGGCTGTCCTCCCGCAGATGATTGACCGCTCTCTTCCTGAGGTGGGGAGATTCGGGAGCTCATGAATATCAGGCCTTGCGAGTAAGGTCACACAGTGAGCCAACATTTCAATCAGGGTCTCCGGCACCAGTTTCTGCTGCCCTCAGATAAACTTATGGTTCACTGCCTTCTTCACTGAAAAATATTTTAGTTTTGTTTTGTTTTTTGTTTAGCGTTATGTACAGTTTTCAAAGCTAGAAAAAAATAAATCCAACCAAATGCAGGGCATCCTAAAGCTTTATATCTGCCGGTACTGTGAAGTGGATCGGTCCAATGGGAGGAAGATATGGACTTTTCATAGTCTGTTATCGTCTGTTTAGAGAACCCTGCAGCTGGTAGCCAACAGCCAAATCTCTATTCATCCTGTTCACCGCTCTCCTCTCATCTACTAACCTACTTGTGCTCCTCTCATCCAGTCACCTTACCATCTTCCCTTATTCCATCCTTTCGCTCCCATCTGAGGATCTTTTCTCGTGCTGCACCCATTTTGTCAAATGCGCAACCCTGATCCATCATACTTGCTCCTAACATTTTCAGTTTTAAAGGAGTTGTCCAAGTTCAATGAGAGCTCAGGCAGCCATGCAAATGTGCTAAAATAACCAAAGAAGCAATACTTCCAACTTTTCTCCACTGCCCTCCGCCTGTCCTCCCCTCTGATGGGTGCACAGTCATGCTACAAAAATCGTGGAGGGTCGGAAGCATAAAACATATCAAGAGAGACTTAAAGGGGTTGTCCCACATAAAATATTCAGCAGTTTTAAAACCAGCATCTGGATCTGAATACTTTTGTAATTGCATGTCATTAAAAATTTAGAATAGCCACTGAGCTATTCAATAAAATGTATCTGTGCAGCGCCACCTGCTGTTTGTTAGCTTCTTATTTCTCTGTCCACCTCACTAAAGTGGACGCACATGATTCCATCCTTCATCTGCCTCCTGAACTGGGAGAGAGCTGCAACAGAAAGGACACACCCCCTGAGCTGCTATTTTTTTTTTTTTTTTTTATGGTGTCTATTGGACAGGGTAGATCATGTGATATATTTATAGAGACGGCCGTTATGGACGCGGCAATATCTAATATGTGTGTTTTTTCTTTTTCTTTTTTTTTTATTATAAAATTAGAGGAAAGGGGCGTTTTTTTCTTTTTTTAACTTGAAACTTAGTTTTTTTTATAAAAAAAAAAGTAAACTTTTTTTTTTTAAACTTTATTTCTGTCCCACTCTGGAACTTCAACTTTTGGGGGTCTGATTCCCTCTGCAATGCATTACAATATATAAGGAATTGCCTGTTACTGTATTACACAGAGTAATTCACTAACAGGTTGCCTAGGAGACCCAGCCTGAGGCTGGACAGGTTGCCTAGGAGACGGGCCTGAGGATGGATCTCCTCGGCTCCCGTAGAAGGCAGGTCCCGATGCCGTGCAAGGCATTGGGCAGCCTCTGCACCGCATCGGGCTGTCTTCTCACCCATCGGGTCCCCACCACAGCAGCTCAGGGACTCGATGGGCTCCCTCAACCACAAACAACTTCTATGTCGCGGTCAGAGCAGAGCGCGGCATAGAAGGGGTTAATCTGCAGCGATTGCCGATACGGGGGGTGGGGGGGTCACAGAACCCCCCTAGGCATTGTCACAGGGTGCCTGCTGAATGATTTCAGCAGGCACCCGTTCCGATCACTGCCCACCTTAAGGACTCGGACATCAGGGCATACAAGTACGCCCTGTGTCCTTAAGAGGTTAATATAAATTAGTAAATAAATAGGGAGATCTCTGGATCCATGTGAGGTACAGGGTCGGTTCTAGCTTTGGTAGAAAGAGATGGTCATATACTAGATTTTTAATGATTTTTTATTTATTTTTTTACATTTCTCATGGGATAACCCCTTTACTATGTATAGCCTTGAAAAAAGAAGGTAAAAGGGGTACACATGAGACCTTTAAATATGTTAAATGCATAAATAAAGTTCTGGGAGGGAAGTGTGGGAACACGAGAACCAAGCGGGCGCCAATTTCAAGAAATATTTTTTCATCGAAAGAGTAGCTGAAGCTTGGTCCAAACCTCCATAATGTGTGGTTGGGAAATCTACCAAGTGAATTTACTTTCTACATTCCTGGTATAAGCACTTGTCTATCCTAAGGGAAATAGGCAATAACCTGAGACCAGGGGGGTCTCCTGCCTTCAGTCTTCTATATTTCTATGACAGCTGAGAAGAACTTTTAAAAACTTGACAGTAGAGGAAAACTCTAAGACTATAATGTGCTGATTTTTTTTACGTAGGGGGTGAACGCTCTTTGGCCACTCTGTTTTCGAATGCTTTGGTTAAACTTTATTGCTTCACGCCTCATAATATTTAAGATTGTTAATTATCTCCAGGTATAACATCATCAAGTTTTGAAAGAAAGTTCTTGAGTAATTATCGATGCATTCACCCTGAGTTGTTTAAGGCCCTTTTGACATTCGTTGGTATACTGAAGGCCGAGGAATCATTACTCTACAAAAATAGCTTCCCTAATGAGTGTTGGGTTTTCTGACTGCATACATTTAATGAGACAATGGAGACTTAATGGATTTCTCTGAGACGTGATAACCTGCGCCAACCTTGTGTACAATATGGTCAGCCCGCTTTCTCAGTCCATTACCTGCAGTGAAAGGGAAATAAAGTTTTGCTCTACTTTCCAAGGTGCATTTGATAGGAGTAACGAGGGACACCATTTGCTTGTATAGTGTTTTTTCTTTTTTTCTTGATAACTTTAGATGTCCTATCCCAGGCTTCAGTTGTGAGTGATGTATATTTCAGTGGACGTCACATTCAACATGGTGTCTGAGATGAAGGTAGCATCTTATAGAGCAGGTGGAGCTGAGCAGATGGATATATAGATTTATGGAAAAAGATTCAGTCTAACTTCTAATTTATTCATTTAAATTCCTTCTCATTCTGCGCTTTGAAGTTTAAACATGTGCAGCGTACTCTCCGTTCACTGCTATGGGACTTCCGAAAATACTGAGCAAGCACAGTTGGGTATTTTTGGAAGCCCCATAACATTGAGTGTAGAGGAAGCCGCGCAAGCGCACCTACCCTTCCATTTACTACTGTGGGACTATAGCTGAGCCAATGTTCTGTTATTTACAGAAGTCCCTTAGTGGTGAATGTTGGGTAACTGCATGGTTGCTTTCAGTTCACTTTGGGGCCCCGACCGTATCCTGTCGATGCCATAAATGTTCCATATGGACATACCCTATTTAATATTGATAACCTGTCCTTAGAACAGGTCATCAATATCAGTTTGGAAGGGGCCTATTCCCTGCATCCTGGCCAGTATTACCGGCACAGTGCCGTACATGGTATAGTGGCTGTGCTCGGTATTGCAGCTCAGTCCTGTTCATTTAAATGGGACGGAGCTGCAGAAAGGCCATGTGACCTCACTGATCCGAAAAAAGACTGCAATGCTCGTTCCAGTGCATTGGCCTCTTCAAACAACTGATCTCCACCAGCCTGATATCGATGGCTTCCATTAGGATAAGTCATCAATATTTCAGTCCCAGAAACCCCCTTTAATAAGCAGCAATTGCGTAATTATCTATCCTAGGGCCACAAAACGCTGCCCGTACCTTGGCATTCGCGCACAATGGACATACTATAATCCGTGGTTCAGAATAGCATTGGATGACTGTTCTCTTTTTCGATTTGTAAAGTTGTATTTTTCCGTATTGCGTATTAGCAGCGAGCTGCGGTAGATGGAGGGAGCGAAATGGCGAGTTGGATGAGCTTAAATTGATACATTCCCATTTGTGCTTTGCAATATAAGAAATCTTTCTCTGTTATTGCCGGGCTGAACACCTGCCTTGCGAAGGGAGATCATCAAATCAAGTACAGAATGGAGATATAAAAAATCAATTTGACCCATCTAGCCCGCGCGCTGTCTGTTTGCTTTTGCCATTCATATTTGAGATGCAGAAGGAAAGCCCGTAGAGCACCTCTGCCTGCTCTGCTCTCACATAGCTTCTCTAGAAGATATTTGGGGGCTCTTATACAGTCGCCCCCCGTCCCACCAAAAGTCACAGAATACATTAAACTATAAAGATTATGGGTAAAGTTTCTGTAAATCGTGTGGGCCTTTACATATTTCTTGGTTTCACTTCACTGCAACTATGGTCCCAGTTCCCTGGAGCAATGATGGGGGGAAAAGTGTTCCCTCCTCGCCCCAGTCATCCCGTCTGGGGATGAACGATCACTACTCCGATTGTTTTACTTGGGCAATATGATTTGATGCAATCACCTGACAAAGGCAATCGGCAAATGCACAGCGATTTACAGTGTGCAGTGTAAGAAAAAAAATCACTAGCAGTTCAGGGACATGTCATGTCTCAGGCGGTGTTTCCTTTCTGCTACAGCCCTCTTCTGATCAAAGCTCAGGGAGTGTGTCCTTTCTACTGCAGCTCTCTCGCTATCATAGCTCAGATGGCATGTCCTTTCTGCTGCAGCTCTGTCCCTACCACAGTTCAAGTAGGGTGTCCTTTCTGCTGCAGCTCTCTCCCTATTACAGCTCAGGGGTTTGTTTCCTTTCTGCTGCAGTTCTCTTCCTATTACAGCTCAGGAGGTGTGTCCTTTCTGCTGCAGCTCTCGCTATCACAGCTCAGGGCCACATCCTTTCTACTGCAGCTCTGTCCCTATCACAGCTCAAGGGCTATGTTCTTTTTGCTGCAGCTCTCTCCCTATCACAGCTCAGAGGGGTTTTTTCTTTCTGCTACAGCACTGTTCCTACCACAGCTCAGGAGATGTGTCCTTTCTACTGCAGCTCTCACTACCACAGCTCAGGTGGCATGTATTTCTACTGCAGCTCTGTTCCTACCACAGTTCAAGGCTTGTGTTCTTTCTGCTGCATATCTCTCCCTATCACAGCTTAGGGACATGTCCTTCCTGCTGCAGCTCTCTCCCTCTAACTGTAACTGTTAGCATGTGCATCCATCTCAGTGAGGTGGACAGAGATGAGGAAAAGAGCAAATAGTGGGTGACACAATACAGATACATTATATTGAATAGCTCACTGGCTATACAAAACTTTTAATTACATGCAATTATAAAAGTATTCAGATCCAGGTGCTGGTTTGAAAAATGTAGATTATTTTTCATGCACAGACGTGAGGATCTGCATTCAGTTATTTTTGGAAGTCCCATAGCAGTGAATAAATAAAGTTATTTATCCATGATGTCCTCTCTATTCACAGCGGGGCCCTTTCTTAAAGAGGTTATACCATGACTAATGTAAAAAATGAAAATCAGACCTCATATAGGACATGACAATCTCTTTCTAATAAAACCAGAACCAGCCCTGTACCTCACATGGATCCAGAGATCTCCCCTTTCATTGCTCAGCTAGATTTATATCAAGCTGAAGGGGAGTGTCTTCTCTACTGCAGCCTAGGGGGCGTGTCTCAGCTCTCCCTATCACAGCTCAGGGGGCGTGTCCATGCTCTGCCTATCACAGCTCAGGAGGAAGTTGAAGCATGAAACTGAGCATGTGCGGCCATCTGAGTGAGCAGGATAAGGAAATAAGAAAAAGAGCAAACAGCAGGTGGCGCTATACAGATGCATTTCATTGAATAACTCAGTGACTGTACTACATTTTTAATTATATGCAATTACAAAACTATTCAGATCCAGGAGCTAGTTTGAAAACTATAGAATACTTTTTATGGGAAAACGCCTTTAACAAAGGAAGGGGCCGAGTCCTCGAGATGGGGCCTGCACCTACTGGACGTTTATGGGCGATCGTATTGATGTATCATAAATGTCCTCTCAGGATAACAGTAAGATCCAAGAAGAAGCTCCTGTGGTGTGGAGGCATGGATCAGCTTGGAAGCAGCCAACACTCCCTTCCGCTCTGTGCCTCCTACACACGAGGTCAAATCAGCTGGAAAATAAGAAAACTTTTGAGTGGACGCAAAGTGAATTACTACTGTTAATACTTTACCCCGTGCGCTAATCTCTATAGACTTCTGCATTCTTTCCTTGCTTGACCAGATATTGATAGGTCTCATGGAAAATCATGCAGAAAACCTCCTATTGATTTCCCCAGTGATGCATTTCATTGGAGTTGTTTTTAATGTATACTTTACCCCACCTTTCTGTAATTGGTGTTTTCGAATATATAGGGGCGATGCACTTGGCCGGTGACATAATCAATATGAACACTGACCCACGAAAAGAGTGTCAATTGAATCTTCTGCACATTGGGGATGTGCTGGAAAAACAGCAGGAGGGGAGGCGTTCGGAAACTGAGATGTTGGTTGTGTAACTGGTCGATTGGAAATACAAAGAATATGAGATATACTTGCATTTAATAAATGACATGTTAGCCGTAGTTGGGTGTTCCCCTTTAAGGGGTGTTCTCCATTTAAGGGGGTCATCACGTTGGACAGTCCATACCTCTTAGGGTGCATTCACATCACCATTTTGTTTTCCGTTCTTCTGATCCGTCAGAAGAACAGAAAAAAAAATTACATTATTTTGAGCATCAGTTATGATTAGTGTTGATCGGAATTTCTGGGAAAATTAGATTCGGCGCAAAGCCAAATTTCCTCGTGCTTCGTAGTAGCGAATCTTCTTTCCCTTAATGGCGGTAAAAATCGAAAAAAAAAAACTATCATACTAACCTCATCCATTTGAGCACGAAGAGCCGGCCGGCGCCATCTTGAATGGAGATCTCATACGTCACCATCCACGAGATTTCGTTTGAGATCTCCAATCAAGATGGCGCCGGCCGGCTCTTCGTGTTCAAATGGATGAGGTTAGTATGATTGTTTTTTTTCATGCGAAGCAGCAGAATCAGATTTTTGAATACTTCGCTCGTCACCAGTTATGATCAGTTTGCATCCGTTTTTGTCCTTCTTACAGGACTTTTTCTCCCGTTTAAAATAACGGATCTCATACAGAACTGAAAAAAAGGAGGCAAACTGATCATAACTGATGCTCAATAAAAAGATGGATCAGTCATTTTTAGTGCACACTGATGCTAGCGGAGCGCTCAAAATAACCAATTTTTTTAGTTTTTCTTCTGTTCTGGCAGATCAGAAAAATGGAAAACGAAATGATGATGTGAATGCACCCTTAGGCCTCTTTCACATGGGCGTCATGTTTTTGGCCCGGATAAGATGCGGGTGCGTCATGGGAAAATGCGAGATTTTCCATGAGAAATCGGCATGTTTGGTACCCAGACCCAAACTTCTTCACAGAAGTTCGGGTTTGGGTTACGTGTTGTGCAGAATGTATTATTTCCCCTTATAACATGGTTATAAGGGAAAATAATAGCATTCCTAATACAGAATGCTTAGTACAATAGCGCTGGAGGGGTTAAAAAAATAAATTAATAATTTAACTCCCCTTAATCCACTTGTTCGCGCAGCCGGCATCTCTTCTGTCTTCATCTTTGAAGATGGTCCATCACATGATCTTTTACCATGGTGATGGATCATGTGACAGCTCGGACGCTGTCTTACATTTAGAACTTGCGCTGGCGCCTCTTTATAGCTCCGGCGGATCAAAAAAAAATAGAACATGTCCTATTATTATTGTCCACATTAAGGACAAGGTTAGGACTGTTCTATTAGGGGCCAGCTGTTCAGTTCCGCAAAATACAGAATGCACATGGACGTCATCTGTATCTTTGCCGATCTGTTTTTTTTACTTACCGCAAAATATATACCGTGTTCATGAGCCCTTAAATATTACTATTTGTATTTGGTCAGTAGGCAACACAAGCTTATGATGGGACCTCATGTCCTAGGGTCCTATCACTGTGCTGCGTTATGCCCCTGAGCAGTAGAATCAGCCGTCCATGACAGTTATGAGTAGAGATAAGCAAATTTTTAAAAAATTTGATTTGCCGGTTTGCTGAATTTTTTTGAAATATGGATTGATCTGAATATTTTTGCGGCGAATTGCGTGAAAAAAACGTCTATTTCCTGGCTGTAGAGATCCTTTATAGAGGTGTAGAACACTGTGCCTTGTAGTAACACGCATAGGGAGTCTGGTAGTGAAATAATACTGTGAGTCAGTATGACATGCAGATGACAGGCGTCGCTCTTAGAATCACTGCACACTTCACTTATTTGGGCAGTTACGGGGCCAAAACTGACCAAATAACTCAAGTGTGAACTCAGCCTTACAGGTCGATGTTAGCGCCAAGAAGAAGCGCTCTCCTTTTACACCGTCGTCAGCTGATTCCACGTAGATGTCTACAGAACCTGTTCTATTAAACGCTTATACAAGTAGAGACCCCCGACAGAGTGGAGAGGGTGTCAGCAGTAAGTTTGTGGTGACGTCACTGAATTTTTTGCCCTTCCGCTGATCCATCAGAACAATAACCCACGAAAAACGGATCCTGTCTGTGGAGCATCCACCTTCACTCGGTCAGCATTTGGTCAGTAATCCATCAGTATCGCTAATGTAAAAAAAATACAGGAGTGGATGCAAAACAGAGATGACCGAGTTAGGCTACTTTCACACTTGCGCTTGATCGGATCCGTTCTGAACAGATCCGATCATATTAATGCAGATGGAGGTTCCGTTCAGTACGGATCCGTCTGCATTAATAACTTAGAAAAATTTCTAAGTGCGAAAGTAGCCTGAGCGGATCCGTTCAGACTTTCAATGTAAAGTCAATGGGGGACGGATCCGCTTGAAGATTGAGCCATATGGTGTCATCTTCAAGCGGATCCGTTCCCATTGACTTACATTGTAAGTCTGAACGGATCCGCTCGCCTCCGCACGGCCAGGCGGACAGCTGAACGCTGCAAGCGGAGGCTGAACGCCCTCAGACTGATTCAGTCTGAGCGGATCCGCTCCATTCAGACTGCATCAGGGCTGGACGGAGGCGTTCGGGTCCGCTCGTGAGCTCCTTCAAACGGAGCTCACGAGCGGACCGACGAACGCTAGTGTGAAAGGAGCCTTAACCATTCAAGAACCGCTGGGTTGCTGGTCAAGACACGACCACTAGATGACACCGAGAGCTCAGGCCTCTCGCTGCGACTCCTGCTGCCACGGCCCCTTACTCTGCTGCGACCTGTGCCTGCGCCAGAAACATTTAGGCCTCTGCCACTCCCCTGTGCAGGGCCTGCCACTTCTCTGTCTGACATACTGTTAGATCAAATAAATAAAAAGTAAATTAAAAGACCCAAAAAATGTCTGCAATTTCCTCACTTCGCCACACAACGGAAAAAACTTTTTTGTGCCACTAATACACGCCAAAAAGGGCTTTAGAACATATCACTGCACCGCTGAACGGCAAATAGGCCCTTATTTATTTCCACTTATACACGCCACAAAAGTCTTTAGAGCATATAACTGCACCGCACGAGGGCAAATAAGAAGTCGAAATATTTCCTTGTAATAAACCCTGTTAATGGCCGTTTCAAACAATAAGGAGAACGGTTTGCTGGAATTACAGAGCTGTATAATGGCAATTTGGATCTGCAGTCAGTGCAGCAAGGTGTAATAGGATTGTTCCTGTTACTCAGGGTGTCACCTCCCCTACTGAACCCTGTTCTACATAAATGCTGTGGAATGATTCCTCCCTATTCTTTCCCTACACCTTGAATAATCTTTCCCTGAA
Organism: Bufo gargarizans; assembly: GCF_014858855.1. NCBI lineage: Eukaryota > Metazoa > Chordata > Amphibia > Anura > Bufonidae > Bufo > Bufo gargarizans. The sequence continues at coordinate 30,094,585 of NC_058086.1, forward strand.
CTTGTAAATCGTTAGTTTTTTTAGCACAATGAAGTCTTTCCTCGCACTGTCCCTAGCGCCTGCTGACGTCTCTCCCTGCACTAAGTACACTGGAAAATGGCATAATCCAAGATGGCTGAGGCTATTTATAGGGCTGTGACATCACAGGGCTGGCTGGCTGCTGATTGGCTGCATGCATGGCAATATGGGTGATCCCGCCTTCCCAGAGTTCCTTTCTCCATGTCCTCACACGTGCAGCAGACATTTTAGGAAATAATGCGATTCGTTACCACGAATCACGAGGACATTCGGCTTCGGTAATCGAATTCCACTTCGTCAGCTTCGATTTGCTCATCTCTAGTCAGGAGATATTCCTTCCAAGAAAGTCTTCGCATGACGCACAGGCCTAAATCTCTGCATCAGGGTCGCATCTAAATAGGTTATTAGACCCCAGCGAGCGTAGAACCAACTGGGACGTTGCTGTTTTGAGCCTGTAAGCTGAGCGTACAATATAAAGTAGTAGGTAGAGTGCAGGCAGTGCTTCCCCAGATACTTCACATGTATTTAATTTATCCGACTGACTGTGCCGGAGTAAAGTATAGAGGCAAGAAGGAGGCCCTTAATGGTATCATATCCCAATGTCCTCCGCAGGTTTAATTAGAAAATGCTACAACTGCAGCGAGGAAAGAAATCACATTGCTTCTTCCTTTATTTCCTCTCCTCCGCTTGGAATTGCCACAAGCTAATTGGGTCCATGGTAGCCGATTCCTGAGCTAATTAGGGTTAATTGGATTTGCCTGTACTTGGGTTTTTGCAACATTACCTCAACTAACCGGGTCTATGGATCAGAAGACCCTTTTCGCTTCGTGCACCTGCCTGGCATGTTCGCTCTCGCCTACACATCACTTGTTTCCATGACTGTTGGTATTACACATTCCTTTGCTGATTTTTGTACAGTATTTCTGCAAATTGCTTGCCCTTGGGGAGTTTTGCTGATCTTTTCCAATTTGTCCAGCGAGCATAATTCACTGAAGACGTTTCTTAGTTGTGCAAATCTCCTATAATCAGGAGTGAAACGTGCATGAGATGTGACATCTCACATGTTGACCTCTGGTCCCATGTGGGCATTATACATAATCCTTGAAACTAAGTATCAGAGAACTTCTATGTAGCGTTCATGCCATAAAGCATTAGATTAAGATATGGTGAATTCTGCTCATGCATGGCATATATGTTCCTCTGGGGGGCCCTGTATGACCCGTAACACCACCAGATATAATTGGAATAAATCAACCTGCATAAAGAGGACCTGTTGGATCTTCTGACATCTCTATTTCGGTAAATACTTCCCCATGTGAAAAATTCTGGAGAATACTTTTTAAGAACTATATGTTGTACTATTCCTCTATTATTCAATGCACATTGACAAATGTATCACCACTCTGCTAGTCAACAAGGTGTGTTTCTACAAGGGCTAGATGGTCTTGA